>NC_047667.1:64191773-64497487 GCF_011762505.2 Arvicanthis niloticus
ATCTGAATCAGCCAACAAAATATCATCCATATAATGATAAATAATTGATTTGGGAAACCTTTTTCGAATTATCTCCAATGGCTGTTGTACAAAGTATTGACACAAGGTAGGACTATTTACCATTCCTTGTGGTAAGACTTTCCAATGATATCTCTTTACTGGGCAACCTTTATTAAAGGTAGGTACTGAGAAAGCAAACCTTTCCCTATCACATTCATGTAGAGGAATTGTGAAGAAACAATCTTTCAGATCAATCACTATAATGGGCCAATCCTTAGGCAACAAGGAAGGCAATGGGATACCAGGCTGCAAAGAACCCATAGGCTGAATAATCTTATTAATTGCTCTGAGATCTGTCAACATCCTCCATTTGCCAGATTTCTTTTTAATGACAAATACTGGAGAATTCCAAGGACTGGTAGACTCTTCAATATGCTGAGCCTCCAGTTGTTCCTGGACCAGCTGTTCTAATACCTGTAATTTTTCTTTTGTCCTTTTGTCTCAAGTTAGTTGAGTTCTAAATAATAGGTTGGGCGCCAATTTTGTGGCGGTAAATCTCTTGCCCATAGGGAATCCATAGAATAACGACACAAGTCAATAAGTATCAAATGAATGCTGCATGCCTAGATTGGGCAGATTTACCATTAAACTACACTATTTCCCGGCTATGAGAGCTCTTAACAACTTGCGGTTTCCTAGGTCAAGGCCTTCTTCGTCTTCTCTCTCTCCACCAACTGCCCTCTAGCTTTGACCAACTGCCCACTCCGCTCTGCGCCGCCTTCCCCCCTCCTCGGCTCTCCTCGTCTTCTCCCCTTTTCCTGCCTCTGGCTCCTCCCACTCCTCTTCTACTGCCCAACCACTGGCTGTAGCCTTTATTTAACAAATTTGATTGGACAGAAGGTTTACAAGATTCACTCCTCCTTCGCAGCCCCTCCCAGGAGTGGAGTTACCATGACAACAAGAGGCTAGGGCTATCCACCACACCTCAACCTAGAACTGACCTAAATACTTGCATGTAATTAAGATGATTTAAAAGCAAATTGGGAAAAAATAAACCTGCATCAGCCTTCAGTCTTGGAACTGGCTGGGGTCATGCTACAATATTGTCTAATCATCTTTTTTTTCTTTTAATCCTCACTCCTGCGCTGAAGAACCTGTTAACTGACTGAGCTGGCTTTGTCAAGAGACTCCATCCTTTAATTTCCTAATAAAGCAAACTCAATAGCCCAACATGAACCAGCCAGGGATTTTTGTGTTTTACTGAGATTAGAGTTCTTGTAGCCTAGAATGGTCTGGAATTCCCTTTGGAGTCAAGGATAAATAGCCTTGATCTCCCTCTGCTGAGATCACAAGTGTGCTCTGCTAAGCCTGGCTCACTACGGTGGGGCAGCCAAGGCCTCCAGCATCCTAGGTAAGCATTCCATCCTTATCCCAGCACCCACACAATGATTCCTATTTCTGCTCCTGCATGCTCCCGTGCTTCATGGAGAATGAGATTGAAAGGAGCCCAGGGGGTAGTTCTTACTGTCCTGTCCTGTGTGGCTTTCCAAACATTTGGTTTTGTTTCATTGTTTTGCTTTCTGACACTGGGTCTTGCCACATAGCCCAGACCTGTCTTGAAGTTTAGAACTTCCTGTCTTAGTGACAAAAGAATTGGTGCTCTAGTAACCACAGTGACACACACACACACACACACACACACAGAGAGAGAGAGAGAGAGAGAGAGAGAGAGAGAGAGAGAGAGAGAGAGAGAGAGAGAGATTTTGATTCTGTGGTTTTGGTTAACTGGGGCTGAAGAATAATCAGCTGTGAATAATTAGATACCAGAACTACTAAAGCAAAGTTTTTGCATTACTGGGACTATTGATGCTGGTTAGCTGGAGCTAAGGAATTAGTGGTGATTAAGAAGAGACCAGCATTACTGAGGTGAAATCTTCTGGGAAGTGGTTTCTGAGAGTACAAAGAGGCTTTGTTCCAGAAATAGCCAAGGTTGTACCTCCTGCTGTGACTGGACTTGGATATATGTAAAAGTCACCCAGGTGGTACTGGTTTTGAAGGCATGAAGGGGTCATGAAGAGCAGCTGAGGCTCAGCACTGTGAGAGGCCACAAAAGGCTATTGGTAAAGGTGTAGCCTCAGTTGCAATTGATGGCCCAGGACTGAAGGGGTCATGCAAAGGAGTTGAGGCTTGGCACCATGAAGAGAACCTATGAGAAGCTACTGGTAAAGGTAGTTGCAGTGGAAGACAGCAGTGTTTTGGAGACGCCAGTACCACAAAATGACCACTAAGAACAGCAACAGCAGTGGAGTACAGGCAACTGGAGCCTAGAAGACAAGGTGTGTGCGACATAGGGCAGAGCTGAAGAAGTGACCCAAGCCATTGGAGGAGCCCAGAAGATTGTGAGTGAATCACAAACATTGAACAGTTAGAGTTGGATTTTGCTTGTGACTGTGTCCTCATATTTTTCCCTCTTGAAGTAAGAAAGTATCTTAGTGGAGCCTACAGTTAAGAGACCTTGAACTGTAAAAAAAAGACTCTGAATTTCCAAAGATATTGGATATTTTAAAGGGGTTGAAATTTTAGTATGTAAGCCTATAAGAGGCTATTGGTGAAGCCTAGTTGCAGTAGAAGACAATTTCCCCAAGATCTAAATAACTTTAAAATCTCACACTATTTACAAATTCACAGAGAAAGGAGCCTCTCTTGAAGAAATGCCTCCATGAGATCCAGCTGTAAGGCATTTTCTCAATTAGTGATCAAAGTGGGGAGGACCCATTGTGGGTGGTGCCATCCCTGGGCTGGTTAGTCCTGGGTTCTATAAGAAAGCAAGCTGAGCAAGTCAGGGAAAGCAAGCTGGTAAGTAACATCCCTCCATGACCTCTGCAGCAGCTCCTGCTTCCTGACCTGCATGAGTTCCAGTCCTGACTTCCTTTGGTGAACAGCAATGTGGAAGTGTAAGCTGAATAAACCCTTTCCTCCCCAACATGCTTCTTGGTTATGGTGTTTTGTGCAAGAATAGAAACTCTGGCTAAGACAGATACTCTGGCTAAGACAGTCCTTGAACTCAGAGATCCACCTGAACCTGCCTCCCAAGTGCTGGCATTTAAAAAGTGGGTCACCACTGCCCTGCTGTAGTTCTCTTAAACATTGGAAAATGTAACCTTTAAACGTATGCTCATCATCACAGAGAGCACTTTCTTTCTCCAAAGCAGCTCTGCCTTCATCCCAATTTTGTTGTTGTTAAGTTATATTTCTGTTTTCTTCAGACAGGAGTTTCCTCTGTTGTCTAGGTTGACCCTGTACTGGACATTTGGCTCAGGTTGCTAGAATTCGAAATCCTTTTGCTTCTGTCTCCTGAATCTTGGCATGACAAGACTGTGCCATAAAGCCCTGTCCCAGCCTCCTAATTTCTTGCTGAGGTAACCAAACTTGAGCATATTTTTTCATGGCTCACTTCTGATTAGTATTTCTGGCTTTTGAAGATAATTTTTAAGGTTTTATTTTACTTGGTTGTGGTGGCACAATTCTTCGAACCTATAGAGGCAGGTGAATCTCTGTGAATTGAAGTGCAGCCTGGTCTACCTAGTAAGTTTCAGGCCAGGCAGGGTTGCATAGGGACAGATTTTTTCAAAACCAACACAAACAACAAACAATTATTTCATTTTATTTCATGTGTGTGAGTATTTTACCTGCATTTGTGTATTTGTACCACGTGTGTCTGATGCATTAGGAAGTCAGAATAATTGGGATCCATGAAACTGGAAATAAGGTTGATGTGTAACACTGTGTGGGTGTTCTGAGTGGGGACTTAGGAATCAGATCAAAACCAAAAGCCAGTTGTAGATAAAGTTGTGCTGGACTCCAAAGGTTTTAGACACATACACACAGATGAGTCATGGTGGTACATACTTAACAATTTCTGTATTTGGGAAAGCAAGGCAGGAAGATCCTGAAATACAAGGTTACCCTCAGCTACAGGGCCTTTTAAAGGCTAGCCTGGGGCACTTGATAGCCTGTCTCATAACAAACTAAACATAAAAAAATTATTGAAGCAAGCAAGCAAGCAAGCAAAAATGACTTAGAATCAGGAAAACTTAGAATCCAGAGGCTAGAGTCACTGCCTGACCTCTGGAGGTTGGTCACTCCATATTGACACCATTGAGTCTACTGAGAGGCCACCTATGGGTAGCTTAAAGTCACACATACACACACACACCCCCCTGCTTGTCTTGTCCAATGCAAATACTTCAGTTCTTGGTTGTGAGCCAAACATAGACAATATGAAGGTAAGAGTATATTATCACTGGTTGGAAGCCAGCATCATTCACAGTGTGAGTACAGGGTAGCTTTGGATACATGTACACTTCCTACTCATAAAACTAGGAACAATCTGCTATAGGCTCATGCCTTAATTCAGCACTCCGTATGCTGAGTCAGGCAAGCAGGTTTCCATGTATTTGCAAGTGTCTTAGACTCCCAGGACAGCCTGCTTTACACAGTGAAATCTTGCCTCAAACAACAAGAGTACATGAATGAATATCCAAACTAATTTAGATTTTAAAAAGGCCTGAGAGCTGGCTCAGCAGGGAAAGTCCTTTCCCATATTATGTGTATAGTGTCATAAGAGAATATCAAAGGTTTTGTAAATGAGGGTCTGGAGAGATGAATATACAAAGTAATTAAAAGCTTAAGCCTTTAATCCTGGCACTTGGGAGGCAGATGCAGGCAAATCTTTGAGTTTGACGGCAGCCTGGTTGACACAGTGTATTCCAGGACAGCCAGAGCCACACAGAGAAACCCTGTGTTGAAAAACCAAGTAGACAGAGAAGGAGGAAGAGAGGTGGAGGAAGGAGGAAGAGGAGGAAGAGGAGGAAAAGAAGGAGGAAGAGAAGGAATAATGAAGGAGGAAGAGGAAGCAGCAGCAGAAGCAGCAGCAGAATTCCCAAGATCCCCATGGTGGCTCACAACCCTATGTCACTCCAGGTCCTGGGAATCCATAACCCTCTTCTGGCCTCTGGCGTCACCTACACCAGTCATGCTAGCAGACAAAATGCTCATAAAATAGACACACCTCATCAACTACTTCCAGTCATGCACTGGTGGTATATGCCTTTGATCCTACCCCTCCAGCTCTTGGGAGGCAGAGGTAGATCTCCGAATCCAGGCCAGCCTTTCCAATATATGAGTGCCCTTGGGGACCATAGGCATTGGGTTCCCTGGAGCTGGGATTACAGGCAGTTGTAAGCTGCCTGAAATGAATGCTGAGAACTGGACTCGGGTGCTCTTGAAGAACAGAGAGCATTCTTAACTGTTGAGTCATCTCACTAGCCCCTTATTTTATTTTGCTTTTTGAAGTGCTGGGGGTTGAGCATACTAGGGTTAGCATACTAACCCTACCACTGACCTACATCCCTCACTCTACTGTGGCTAAATCTTAACATACAGTGTTGAGAGTGCAAAGTAAGTCGTAGAAAGATACAGCAGGTGACACCAGTTTTATAGCTTTAAACTGTGTAGTGTAGCCGCCCGCGGCCACAAGTCAACTGGGTTCACCTGAAAGGGGGGCTGGGAATGAAAGGGGCTGGAGGGCGAGAAGAGATGAGGCCAAGACAAAGTTCTCTGATCAAGGCCCCAAGCTTTAATGTTTAGCTCTCAATTTAAAGGGGAAGACCCAACCCACAACCCCTCCTGGTTCCAGATGGGTGGGATAGTCCATAGTCCATTCCAGGTCACGGCCGGAGATGCCTCAAGGCAAGCCCAGGGGCAGTTCTGCTGTGTTCCGGGAAACCAAGGTGGGTAACTCCACCTAGATCCCGTCACTTGACCTTGTTGTGGTAACCAAGGTCTCTTCAGGCTTGCTCATGGGGGGAGAGTACAGTTTCCCCCGTTTTAGTTAACTTAAAAAGAAAAGAGAGAGGTGAAACAGGAATAGGGTCGTCGTCGTGATATCTGGCTACTTCCTGCTGACATTGGGGGCGACGTGTCTCTAGGGGGAACCTAGAAGAATGGGTATGTAGGAGAGTCGGCTGTGTCCTGCTGTCCAGGGTTTATGGAGCCCATCTGAGGATAGGTCAGGAGGAACAGGTCCAGTAGAAGCAGCTGTGTGGGGTACACGACTTCATCCCATCTGAGGTGCGGAGTAGCTGGGCTTGTTGGGAGAGATCTTTATGTGAAGGCAACTTATCTGCTTGAGACACAAGGTTCAAACGTTAACAGCAATATGATTATCCAAGCCAAGTAGGAAATAAGGTTGAAAATGGAACTGTTTTAGTATCTAATCCAACTGCTGGTTGACAGGGGTCAGATACAAAGTCTATGACTACTCAGGCTGGTAGATTTCAACAAAAGCTGTCTGTTTACAATAATTCATAGCCCTCTGTTTCAGTGTTTTTCCATGGAGACCTAAGACTCTGAGTGGGCAAATAAGCCAGGCCTATTGCTGAATTTTAGGCTTATAGCTGATTTTAGGCCTTCAGAGTTAAGCAGGGCTGTCCCTGAAGTCTCCTCTCTTTTCCAAGTAAAGAAGGACCGTGGCAATTCTAATCTTACCCAGGCGGGGATAGAGGCCTGACCTCCAATAATTAAAGGGAACCTTGTAATAGCTCCAGTCCTCCTGTCGTTGTCCAGTAAGGCCTGAAGGTCATACCCGTCCTGATGTCTTTTTCCTGGAGAGGGGATACTTTTGACATCAACCCCTATGCAGTCAGGCTTGTCCCTCAGGGAACCCAGAAACATATTTTTAATTTTTATTTATATTCCCTTGCAGTGCTTAGCCTCGCAGCCTTAGCAAGAATTCAGATTGCCAGACAGAGGGGGTTCTGGGTGGTCCCTCTCTGCTTGGTCTAGGGGCGGAAGTCCCCTCTTTTAGGTTGGGTGGAGATGAGACTTGGGAACACCCTGGATAGAGTAACAACCTTATCTAGAGTCTTGGGTCCTCCATGGCTAACACTGACTAGATTTGTTATCAGATTCTTCATTATCAGAATCATAATTATTAGGCTCAAGATCTGTGTCTACTTGACGGACCAATCTTTCAGGCAGCCATCGGGCTCCATTTTCTTTTTCTGAAAAAATACAGACTGATCCACGACCCCAAATTAAGACAGGGTCAGGACCATTCCAAGAATTAGTTAGGGGGTCTCTCCATTTGACCCTGGCAAATGACCTGGAAGTGACTGGATGCCAGTGGCGATCTGCCGCAGACTGACCTTTAACATCAGTTTGCAGAAAATTTAAAACAAATAACACAAAAGCAAGATGTGCTTTTGGTGACCTTGGAGGGTATAACTCTCCCCCTTTAGTTTTAATAAGCCAATTTTTTAGAGTGCGATGTGCACGTTCAACGATTCCCTGTCCCATTGGGTTATAAGGAATTCCAGTTTTATGTTCAATACCAAATTCTTTACAAAAGGAAGTAAAGTTGTTACCAGTATAAGCTGGCCCATTGTCTGTTTTGAGAACTTTAGGCAATCCCATAGAATTAAAGGCTTGTAGGCAATGATCAATTACATTTCTAGAGGCTTCTCCTGTATGTAGAGAAGCAAAAAGGAATCCTGAGCAAGTGTCAATACAGACATGTATATATTTCAATTTTCCAAATTCTGCATAATGGGTTACATCCATTTGCCAAATATGATTGGGCTTAAGGCCTCTTGGATTAACGCCTAAATGGGGAGCCGGGGATAAGGTAAGACAGTTAGGACACTGTTTTACAATCATTCTAGCTTGCTCCTTAGTAATCTTATGTCTGAGCCTTAAAGTGTGACTAGAGAGATGAAACTTTTCATGATCTCGCTTAGCCAGAGCAACAGGATCCAAAATTAATGCTTCTCCTATTAAAGCTCTGTCAACACAATCATTGCCAGCAGCTAAAGGCCCAGGAAGACCAGAATGAGCTCTTATATGGCCAATATAAAAGGGATTTTTTCTGGTAAGAATGAGGTTTTGTAGTCGAGAAAACAAAGATCCGGCTCGAGTATTGAACTGCAATACTCCACAAGTTTCTAACAAAGGGACAGACTGAGCTACATATAGGCTATCAGTAAAGAGGTTAAAAGCATCACTTACCGACTGAAAAACATTTAGAACTGCTGTCAGTTCTGCTAGTTGAGCAGAGAGTCCAGGCGTCTCTATGACTACCTGTTGATTATTTAAGAGGTACCCTGCTCGTCCTTTAGAGGATCCATCAGTAAATATTAAAAGAGCATTATGTAAAGGCTGCAAAGAAGTCATGTTAGGAAATATAACCTCGTGTACATTTAAAAACTGTATCAATTTATCTGGAGGATAATGATTGTCTATAATGCCATTAAATCCTATTTGAGCAAGCAACCAATCTGTACTATGTTGCTTTAACCAAGTATTTTGATCTGCACTAAAAGGCTGAATAATGGTGTCTGGCTCTTTGCCAAAATAAGTCACTGCCTGTTTCCTTCCAAGTACAATCATATGGCCTACTGCCTCATAATACGGTAGGATGTTACGTTTAGGGGATAACTTTGAATGTATCCACATGAGGGGAGCCTTTTGCCACAACAATCCTGTAGGTGTGTAAGTTGTATTAAAAATTAACAAATGCAAAGGTGAGGAATAATCTATGTAAGTAACAAATTGTTCCTCAATGGCTCTTTCTACTTGTTGTAAGGCCAACAATCCTTCTGGGTTTAAGGATCGAGGGGAGGTAGGATCAGCACTCCCCTTGAGAATATCAAATAAAGGTTTCAATTCTCCTGTTGTAAGCTTTAAGTAGGGACGAAGCCAATTGATATCACCTAACAGCTTTTGAAAATCATTTAGAGTTTTTAGACAGTCCCTGCGGATGATTATCTTCTGGGGACAAATGGCTTGATTTGTAAGCCTAAAGCCTAAATAATCATAAGGCTCCTGAGTTTGTACCTTTTCAGGAGCTATTTGTAAACCTTTATCAGCTAATGCTTGCTGTAAATCTCTATAGCATAGAAGCAACTCCTGAGGATCCTTCCCACCTAAAAGAATGTCATCTGTGTAATGGCTGATGTACATCATTGGCCATTGCCGTCTTACAGGCTCAATGGCTTGTGCCACAAATTTTTGACATAATGTAGGGCTATTAGCCATGCCCTGAGGAAGAACTACCCATTGATACCTTTTCATTGGCTCCTTGAAATTAACAGAAGGAACACTGAAAGCAAATCTCTTGCAATCCCGAGGATGCAAGGGAATAGTGAAAAAACAATCTTTCAAATCTACTATAATTTTATGAAACCCTTTGGGAATGGCCACTGGAGATGGCAGCCCAGATTGTAGAGCTCCCATAGGTACCATGGTTTCATTAACCTTTCTTAGATCTTGCAACAATCGCCATTTCCCAGATTTTTTCTTGATAACAAATATTGGAGTGTTCCAAGGTGACTGAGATTCTACTATATGCCCTGCCTCTAATTGCTCCTGCACAAGCAATGAAGCAGCTTCTACTTTTTCTTTAGACAATGACCACTGATCAACCCACACTGGGACGTTATTAAGCCATTGAATTTTATCTGCATGGGATGCAGGCAAGACAGTGGCCATTATGGAAAATACCCTAAGCCTCTAGAGTTAGTATGAGGCTCGGACGCTTTAAAGGTTTTAATACCTTGCCCTTCTCTTCCTAGTCCTTGGCCAGGCAAAAATCCTTGTCTTAGCATTTGTCTAGTCACTGTTTCATTAGGGCTGCACATCATAAGACCCATCTGTGACAAAAGATCTCTTCCCCAGAGGGTGACAGGCAATTTCGGCATCACATAGGGCTGAATTTGTCCTGAATTCCCCTCTTCATCTCTCCAAGTTAGGAGTTTAGAACTCCGTTTTGGATTGTTAGCATAGCCAATTCCCTGAAGGTTCGTGAGCGTATCAGACAAAGGCCAAGCTGAAGGCCAGTCCTGTCTTCTCACGATCGTGATGTCAGCTCCTGTATCCATGAGACCCTCAAAACTTTTTCCCTCAATTGTTAACTTAAGAGTAGGTCTCTCATTAGTAATAGATTGAACCCAATACACATCAGAAGAACCAAAACAATCCTGTCCTCTCTCATTCTTAACAAACTTGGAAGGGAGTGGATGCAGAGGAACCAAAACAAGTTGAGCAATTCTCTTATCAGCAGGCACAGTTATCACGCCCTGGGGGGAAGCAGCCATGATCTTAATCTCTCCCTCATAATCACTATCTATAACACCTGGATAAATTTGCAATCCCTTTACAATACTACTGCTTCGGCCTATATAAGTAATCCCCAAGTCCCTGGAGGCAAGGGCCCAAAAACTCCTGTAGGCAACGTCTGAACTCCCATTTCTGGTGTCAGTACAGCATGGGTAGTGGAACTAAGGTCTAATCCTGCACTTCCTGGGGTTGCTCTAATAAGTTCTGAAATAGATTTCCCTGACTTGGCAACAGCTTCATGGCCCCATAAGCTGTTGGCTGTGGATTCCTGGGGGCCTAGGGCTGGCCCCACCACTCGTTTCCCGACAAGGGACGGCCCTGATTATCTGTTTTAGCATTACATTTGTTAGCCCAATGACGACCCTTCTTGCACCGAGGACAAATTCCTGACATGCGACCTGGTTGATAGTCCACGCCCTTTCTCCTGGGACAGTCACCTTTAAAATGACCTGTATCTCCACATTTATAACATCTTCTATCTTTACAGTTCTGTGCAAGCATTGCATGTATAGTGGTCCCCTGAAAAGCAGCGGCCATGGCCAGACCCTGATTGTAAGAGGGCCCAATTTCAGCACAAAGACGAATGTATCCATGTAAATCTGTCTTTGCCTTGTAAGGCCTGATAGCCGAGCGGCAAGCTGCATTAGCGTTCTCATAGGCCAGCTGTGTAACAAAAGGAATTCCTGACTGAGGATCTCCAAAAATTCTACCAGCTGTCTTTTGCAGCCTGTCCACGAAGTCCTGGAATAATTCATCAGGACCCTGCTTGATGCTGGATAAACTCCCATTAACATCCCCTTTAGTAGGTAACTGATTCCAAGCACGGCGAGCAGCCATTGCAATCTGTGCGTACACACCTGGAGGCAGCTCGACCTGATTAGCATTCCCTTCATATTGACCTTCTCCTAAAAGCATGTTCAAGTCCCAAATAGGATTACCTGCCTGAGCATTCATCGCGGCAGTTTTCTTACTAGCCTCACGCCATTCTGAGCTCCAAAGCAAGTAATCTCCTCCTGACAAAGTAGCCTTACACAAAGTTTTCCAATCTTGGGGTGTTAAATTTGATTCTACCACAGTATCCAATAAAGCTTGTGTGAAGGGCGCCGTAGGCCCATATTGAGAAACCGAAGTTTTCAACTCTTTTATCACTTTAAACTCCAATGCCTGATATTGTCTAGTTCTTTGGTTCTGTTGATCAACTACTTCCAATACAGGAAACGCTAACACGTCAGATGTATCCTGCCCATCCCTGCGGGCCTGACTCACGGCTCTTTCTAATGGCGATTGACGTATCCCAGAATCATCGATCCTTTTTGCACCTGACTGACACTTTAACTCCTGTAGCTCGTTAGTCAATCTCTGCAGTTTAATTTCCATCTCTAATTTATATGCCTTCATGTCCATCTGGGCAGCTTCTGCTGCATCAAGGACCCTAGGTGGAGCAGAAGGTGCATAGGGAGGGGGCCATTCCTCGTGGCATTTGGAACCCCCTATTTTCAAATCAGCTCCTTTCTCTAGCTCTGATTTATCACCAGAGTTTCCGAATTCTTTTATCTGAGCTGGAGAAGGTGTACTAGGTCTACATTTCCCTGATGTAGGGTTGAGAGTGCCCCTTTTTGTACAAGGGCTTTCTGATGGGTGTTCTTGGAACTCTTCAAGCTGTGCCTGGGCAATAGCTAACACCTGCGAGGTCTCTTTATCTGTTTTATTATCAATAGCATCTTTTACCAGTTTCCAAAGACAGAGGGTGTTATAATCTGCCCTGGTGGTTTTCAAAACCTCTCCGACCGTCTCCCAGGTCTTTTTGTTCAACGTTCCTTCTCGAGGGAACCATGGGCAGCATGAATCTACCTCTGCCAAAAAATCTTCCAACACACTATCTGACAACCCAGCTCCTCCCGTCTGAAGCAGCTCTCGAAGGCTGCAGGCAAACGCCCTTTTAGAATTCTCCTGGCCCATAATTCGCTGTCACCCCCTAGGCAGAATAGGCGTCGGGTCAACACCTATCTGACCTAGACCTATCCCCCAAAACACACTTCCTGCAAACACGGCCTTCAAAATTTAACTAGCGCTAGCTTCAATACCGTTTGCTACTTCCTAAGTGTGTGGGATACCTTTTTAGTCCTGTTTACCGTGGAGCTCCACCTAAGACAGCTTTCCTCAGCTCGGTCCCCCGTTTTCAAGTCCCACGTTGTGCGCGCCACTCTGTAGCCGCCCGCGGCCACAAGTCAACTGGGTTCACCTGAAAGGGGGGCTGGGAATGAAAGGGGCTGGAGGGCGAGAAGAGATGAGGCCAAGACAAAGTTCTCTGATCAAGGCCCCAAGCTTTAATGTTTAGCTCTCAATTTAAAGGGGAAGACCCAACCCACAACCCCTCCTGGTTCCAGATGGGTGGGATAGTCCATAGTCCATTCCAGGTCACGGCCGGAGATGCCTCAAGGCAAGCCCAGGGGCAGTTCTGCTGTGTTCCGGGAAACCAAGGTGGGTAACTCCACCTAGATCCCGTCACTTGACCTTGTTGTGGTAACCAAGGTCTCTTCAGGCTTGCTCATGGGGGGAGAGTACAGTGTAGAACGATTATGCATTGTTTAAAATACACATATAAAACATGCCCTGATATTGGGGGATGGGGGAGCACTAGGATGGTGATTGTAGCTAAAGAATTGGCTTGTTCATGAGAATGCCAAGTGCTTCAATTATAGTTGTAATATTTCCTTCCTTTTTCTTTTCCTTTACTCATTTAACGTATTCTGCTGCTGCGCATGTGCACCCTTCTGTCAGAAGAGGGCAGTTTGTGCATAAGGGTAGGGCCACATACTGGAGTTTGAGGGATGCATCCCTGAATAAAACTCACTTTTCTCTCTTCTGACAGCCATCAGTGGCTCCTCACCCAGGGGTGAGACTTCGTGACATCCCTTCCATCCATATTAGGCTTTTATGTGCAATTGCCCTGCTATATGTGGAAAATACTGTTTCCCTGTAGTCGCCACCACCTCTGCCTCTTAAGCTTTGTGCTCTCTCTCGAAATAATAACCCATGAACCTTGGGAAGATGGGGTGATAAAAATAACCGCCTTATGGCTAAGCACTTTGCACTTAACTTTTTCTCTGTGTTTTGTTTTATTTGAGGGTGTCTTGCCTGCATGTATGTATGTCTGTGCTCTATCCATGCCTGGTGTCTGCAGAGGCCAGAGGAGAGCATGAGATCTGCAGACACCAGATCTGGAATCTGGAATCACAGATGGTTGTGAGCTACCGTGTAGGTGCCGGGAACTGAACCGATGTCTTCTGGATTGCTCTTAACAGCTGAGCAATCTGTCCAGACTCTCCGACAACCCCTCTTTAAGACAGGTTCTTGGTGCGGCCCAAGCTGGTCTCAAACGCTACAGTTTCCTGCCTCAGCTGTGTCAGAATGTCGAGATGACAGCATATGTGAATAGACTCAACTCATTGAGTGACTAAAGCCGGATCCATTGAAGGGGACAGAAATAATGTCTGTGAGCGGAGAACTTCCAACTGGAACATGAATCCAAATTTGTTTTTTTGTTTTTTTTTTTGCAGAGACAAGAGTTCTCCCACCTTTACGATTAACACTGTGTTGCCATCAGTTTCTGTAAGGTAACTGATCTCTCCAGGGTTCTACAGCAGACAGCTCCCGAGGTATCTTTCATGCTCAGTGACACTCCAACTCATCGAAAGAATGCATGTAGACAGGTGATGGCACTCCCCTTTGATCCCAGCACTCTGGAGGCAGAGGCAGGCGGATCTCTGAGTTCCAGGTCAGCCTGGT
The DNA here is from genome assembly GCF_011762505.2 of Arvicanthis niloticus. Taxonomy (NCBI): domain Eukaryota; kingdom Metazoa; phylum Chordata; class Mammalia; order Rodentia; family Muridae; genus Arvicanthis; species Arvicanthis niloticus. The sequence continues at coordinate 64,205,739 of NC_047667.1, forward strand.
CTACAGAATGAGTTCCAGAACAGCCAGGGCTACACAGAGAACCCTGTCTCAAACAAAGGAAAGAAGAAAGAGAGAGAGAGAGAGAGAGAGAGAGAGAGGAAGAGGAAGGAAAGAGCAAGCACCTTAATGCCGCTTGCTTATTTCAAAGTGGGACATTTTTCTTCATCCAGCAAGCAGAGGAGCTAAGGTATACTTGGAGGAGAGACACTCTGGTGATTGGCATGTCTTCCTTAAATCTGGTCCAGTTAGTAATCCTATCAATGATGTTTGTCTGCCTATGTTGTAGAGTCAGTAGAGTACTAGGCTGAATAAATTTGAACAGAAGGAGGCATGGGCACTGTTCACAAGTTACTTACAATGTCATTATGGAACACGGCATATAGGAAACTACTGGTCAGATACAACTAACTACAAAATTGTGATCACCCTTAAAAAATAGGACAGTATAAAACAGAAGCAATCAGCCCTCATGTGTGGATTCTGCATTTGTAAACTGCCTACTCCCTAAAACCTACCTAAAATGTCCAAATCAATCCTTACAGTGTTTTTTGTTCTTCTCCAACAAGGAGAAAGGCAAATTTTAGTTGCCTAGTGTGCTTGTTCCTGAAGCTAAACAAGGCATTCTGCCCTCTTGAGTTTTCAGACTGTAACTTTCTACCAACTATATAGTGTCACTTTCCCACACTTTTACTGATTTTGCTATTGAAAATGGTCCCCAAGTATACTGCTATAAGAGTCTGAAATGACAAAAGCTAATGGCGTAATATAGAGAAAGTATGTATACTAAATTATCTTCAGTTAGGTATGTATTGGAATGCTGTTGGACCTGAGTTTAATGTTAATGAAGTGACAATATAAATAAGGAACATATATAAAACAAGATTCCATACTGGTTGATGAAAATGTGATCCGAAGCCAAGTGTGGCAGTATACGATGGTAAAAGCAGCGCTCAGACATACCTGTGAGATGAGTTTGCGGCATGCCTGCACTACACAAGACTTTTAAGAACACTCCAGAGTGCGCGCATGCGTGAGACGGAAGGAGAGAGAGATCCGAGACTAGCTTTCCTCAGAACTCACTAATTCAGTATCCCTGTCATGTTTACACAGTATAACTACTGCAGATAAAGAGAGCCAAGTATACACCGAGGATAAAGTATCTCGAAATTAACACAAGGAACAAAACTTCCCAAGAAACTACTACACACAGCTACACAGCTCTACCAAAGAACCTAGACAAGCAGCGACTCTGGCTCCCGGTACCCTCTGCCTTTCTAGTCTTCCTGTCTCCATTTGTTTTCCAAGAACACTACGCTAGATCTGACAGACACAGATAATCAACACACTAGTGTACAAGTGGGTTCTCTGAGATGTCCACAAAGTCAATTATAAAGTTCTACGCTTACCCACAGAATAGTATTTCCTCAACGTGGTTTTCTGCTTTTTTTTTTTTTTTTTTTAATCTACCAAGCGCGTAAAAACACTTTAGATCTCCTGCAGCTCCTGCTTCTAGGTCTTAAGTGTCCTGAGATACCCTTCGGCTTCTTTAAGAGGAGGTCGGAAGCTCCGCCCTACCCGGAAATGGGGTCTGCACATGCTCTGCGCATGCCCGGAGTCACACTACTTAAGGAATTGCCCCAGAAGGCAAGATGGCGATCGGGCCTGCGGCTAGACGCTCCTCCCAGCATGCCTAGCGACCGGCCCGGAGCGGAGTAATGGGGATCCGGTAGGGCACAGCGAGTGGCCGGGGCTGAGGCGCAGCCGCGGGCCCGAGCGTTCGGTGCTCACAGAGAGCCAAGATGGAGACGTGGCGATGTGTGAGGAGGGGCTACGGCCGCTGTGTGGCGGGGCGAGGCCGGTCAGTTGCGAGCCGCCGGTGGGAAGGAGGGAGGGACCTGGAGGGGCGGGCGGGGCTGCGGGGCGGAGCAGAGGGGCACGGGAGGAAGGCGGAGGAAGAGGGTCCGCGGCGGGAACGCGCCCGGCGGCGCCGAGGGAGAGGTAACGCGCGGGCGGGCGGCGGCGGCGGCCTTCGGTGGCCTCCGGGGTCCTGCCGGCCTCGCGCGGCCTCGCCGCCCGCGCGCGGGGCCCTGCCCGGAGGGAGGCTACGCGCCCCGGGGTGGCTGGGCAGCGTCCGCGGCTCGCACACGTCGGTCACGCGGAGGCTAACTTTCACCGCCACTCAAGTTGTTGCTCCGTCCCGGGTATTTTTCTTTAAACCCATTCATTGAGAGCCGGGCGTGATGGCTCACGCCTGGAATCTCCACACTCCGGAGGCTGAGGCGGGAGGATAACCGTGAATTTGAGGCTGGCTTGGATCAGCGTGACACTCCGCCTACAAAAATAAAAAATAACTCACTTGAAATTTTAAAGTGCCATAGTATATGCAGCATGCACTAATGTCACCCCAAGAAGTATCCACCAAGTCTTAGGTTTGATGTACTGATTATATTTTTCTCCTATAAACTTTTGAGGACTTAGATACTAAGACCCCCCAAAGATTTGTATAACCTTTGAAACTGTGTAGCGAACCACTCATGGGAAATATCACACTATTACATAAGCCCTCGGGACCTGCCTACTCCATTCCTGGTTCCTATGCTATGGCATTTTCTGAGTGGCAGCTGTATGCTTTGCCCTTGGTTAGAGATTGGGCTTACAGAGAATACAGAGGTTCTAGCCCTCAAAAGCTCACTATCTGACAAGAAAAAGCTGTGGTATAAATAACTGCCAATCCAAAGAATAAGTGTCAAAGTGCAGGTTGCAGTCTAGAAACATTTCAAGACAGAAAACAGCTCTAGCGCTGGGTGGCGGGGTGGGGGGGGTGGGGGGTGGAGGCGAGAGGATTAAGAGACCAACACTAGCCTGTGCTGAATGGTCTTGGACTTTTTTTTTTTTTTTTTTTTTTGAGACAGACGGGGGTGGGGGTTGGGTGGGTGGATGTTTCTCCATGTATTTCTGGCTGTCCTGGAACCCATCCTATAGACTAGGCTAGCCTTGAACTTAGATCTGCCCACTTCTACCTCCTGAGTGCTGGGATCAAAGGTATGGGCCACCACAAAAAAAATTTAATTAAAAAAAAAAAAAAAGTGCTGAGATCCTTTTGAATGACTTTTAGAGTCAATTGCAAGATAAAGTGCCCATGTTGTGCCCTTAAGGATTTACAGTCCGGTTGATTTAGGGGGTAGTTTGAAAGTACTTAAGTTTCAAATATATAATACAAGATACAACTTTTCTAATAAAAATAGTATAATAAAGAAATTCGACATAACAAAATCTTAATGCCACGTAAGCAGAACTTAGTGATAGTAGATGTTGAGACACTAACCCCAGGAAAGAGCCCTCTGAAACCTAACCCTTTGCCAGATAATGCAGTAAGGAGTCAGTGATTTTTGAGAACTTGAGAGCAACATGTCTATTAATTATAAGCTTGGGGACCTAGGAGGATAGCTCAGTTGGTCACATGCTTGTTGTACAAGGCCTTGGAATCCCCAGCACCCATAGACAGGAGTCATCCATGCTGGGGAGACAGGGCAGGGCCGTCCCAAGGTCAGACAGAGACCTTGTCTCCAAATATAAGATCAAGACCAGTAGACACCTTGTGTGAACCTCAGGGCTGTACACAGAGCACATGCACCTGCAAATACACGAAATAACAATCTTAGTTTAGTGTACTTGGCTTCAATTGATAGCAATGGTATCAGTTTGGAGTATAGGCAGATTTTTATAACTAATCCGTATGATTTTTAGTTTCCCCCAGGAGGCTGTATGCTTAGCAAGAGAAAAGAACAGAAAAGCATGTTGTCCACATGTTAGTAAGGGAAGTAGCTTTGAAAAGCCAAACCCTTTGACAGATTTTTGTTTTAGCTTTACCAATGTTTAGGAGGAATTTAACTTTGTTATAAAAAAAGCTATTCCAAAGCATGTTTTTACACTAAACTCTCGCTGGAAGGAGACAAACTTTTTCTTAATCCTGCTATTTAACTGTTATGTTTGCTCTGGGTCTTATTTTTGTTGAATTATTGGTGCTTGAAGTCTATTCTGCATGCTAGTGTGTTAGTGGGTTAACCTCTTGGTTGGGTTATGGGCTGACTTTGGGAGCAGGGTTACATGGTACCTTGGTGGACTAACTGCTATTTTCTTGTTGAGAATTTAGAAAACTATCTATTACCGTTGGGGGGGAGGGGAACATTGAAGTATTGATGCTGATAGTTAAAGATGGGTGTTTTTCCCTTGATCCTTCCCAGAGTTAGAAGTAAAGTTAAACATGAGGTGATATCTCACCTAGAGAAAATAGGCTTGGATTTTGTGTACTATAGCTGAACAAAAAGTGCCACCTCAAGGAGTGTCCTTTTCTCTTTTAGGTTCTCCATGTTTCCCTATCCTCTGAAGAGTTTGGGTCGAGACTGGACCACACCGTGGGAGGATCTGCAGAAATACTGCTGGCGCAGACACATTTCCAGTTGTCTGAGGTGGCCGGGGCATTACTCACGTGCGCCTTACCCATACCTCAGTAGCAGGCATTTCTCACTGAACTGCAGACCGCCTTTTCTGTTTGAGTCTGGAACTCAGTTTCAGTACTATAATTGGAGACCTGACCAACTGAACAACACATCCTTCATCCATCTGTCTCCTTACGTCATGAACTCTGACAGAGATGAGCCCTCGTCTAAAAGAATGAAACACCAAGGTAAAGAAGATGCTTGCTGTGTAGGGATAGACGTAGATGATAGGCCACGTTGAAGCCGTCCTTTCTAATCCTGAAGCCGCTCTCCAGGTTTTAGAGGTGTAGGTACTAGCAAGTACTTGCTCTGTGCTAGGGATGGTATCTTTATTTTCAACTAATCATGTCTTTCTATCAGAGTAGAAAACACTGTAAGTAAAAAGACTTTTATACAGTCTATGTAAGTACTTAGATAAGTAGACTATATGAGTATAAAATTAGAAAATGACTGATTAAGACTGTAGAAAACAGAAGTAGGTAACACAAAGCTCAAGAATAGTTCTTATGGCATTTTTTGAAAAAAGACTTTGGCAAAGATTTGGTAGAGATTGGCAGTGGAGATCACTGATCTAAATGTTAATTTTGTACTCTCATTTTAATAATAATTTTAAAATATAAAAGAATTTTTATTAGAAACAATCATGAATAAAATATTACAGGATAAGATTTTAGCTTGTTAAATCTCTATTTCCCAAATTAGCATATGTAAATCTATATATTTAGCATATACTTAAGCTATATATAGCACACTTAATATATAGCATCTTAAGTATATATTTTTCTTCTTTTTTCAGTGCTAGGGATTGAACCCCACCTTGTGTTGTTGGTACTGAGCTCCACACGCAGTCCCAGAGTTGCAGCCCTGGACAGACTCTGAGAGGCAGAGTGGTTACTTTTTAGAAAGGCAGCCATATCTTAGCTAACTTTGTGGAACTTTAAAAAACTCTATTGATTCTGTCAACTTCTCTCATGCTGTTTTTACTTGTAGACAACTCTTGTACTCCTACCCCACTGTAATCCCAGTGTATAATGAGGTATGTAAGACGGAAGACTGTCTTCCTTACTGACTCCAGTTTTCATGAGGATGCTTTAGAGAGGCTGCATGGCAGTTGCTGTGTAGGGGGCTGAGGTAGAGCTGGAAGAACTGAGCCTGAGCTCCTGAGGCCTCACTGTTCAGGCTTCTTGTTCTTTGTTGCCAGAAAGTTCTCTGGAAGATTCACCTGGGTCCCAAGGCAGAAATTATTAATTGCTACAGTTACAAGGTGCTAGTTGGAATAAACAAAGACATGTAAATAGAAACTAAGCTCATAGCCATGGACATCTGTGTGTGTAGAATGTGACTATAACATATGGAGATAGAATCCTATGAGACGTTGAAATCTGGGTCCTCAGAAGGACCCCGTTGTTTTTGATTATGTGTCTGCTGTCGATCAAGCCAACTCACATTCCTCTCTTGCCAACCTTTTGATAATTCTGTGCTCTCTCAGATAGAATTTTGACAGGCTACACAAGCATTGTAAAGTTTAGGAAGTAGTCCTGCCTTCATGTGCACTCTGCCGCTGTGGCATGAGCTTGGAGACATCACTGAACCTATGTTCCTTGGTTTTCTTATGTAATAAGTAACACCTACTTTGAATATCTGTTAAAGATAAAGCAAGCTATGTGTACATGCCTAACTTACTATTGGCTTCATAGTGGCTACTCAGAAGTTTTCCCAGAAATGATAGGGGATTACAGCTACATACTGACGATTTCTGACTGCTGCCTGACTCTCTATCTGTCCGTTCCTCCTAGGTGTTGAGAATAAGGAAAAGGCTCTTCGTTAAGCCACATATGTGACTTCCGATATTTCACTAATACTTTCCAATCAAGAGAACAGCATTACTAATTTGCCTGTCACTTTAAAGTGGTATTTGAAGGATTTGTATGATACAATTATGACTTTGTAATTAGGCACCCCAAATACCTGCTCAGGCCTATTGCTCACTTTCTTTGACTCATCTCTCTTCTCTGCTGTGACCACCTTGTTCCTCCTGACATGGAAGGTATATAAGATTTTGCAGTGTGAATTTATGTTGTATAAAGTATGTGATGGCCAGAGACTGTTCACTGTGTCAGTGATTTTGAGATTGTCCTCCATGGAACCTGTGAACACACTTGCGCCTATTCAGTATAAACAACTGTGGTCGGGATGGACTGTGTGTGTTTTCCTTCAGCAGAGATTTGGTGTCTTTGTGAAATGAAAAGCAATGCCAAAGGGCTCCACACGCTGTACAAGTTTGAAAGCCACCATGTTAACCAGGTAATCCACTGGCCCTGGTTATTTAAGGACATAGTAATCTCTTGTATTTACATGCCACTCTGTGTACATATCGTCTAAGGGGCTGTGATGAGTGTCCTTGACCTTCACTTTTTATGTCACTATGGCAGTGACAGAGGACAGTTCTGCGTGGATGAAAGCTCGCACACAGCATGATGGAGCCCTTCCATCTTGCTTATACATGAAGACCGTAGTGTATGACTAACCATCATGGGACACCCCAGTTGGTGAATGGGGTCTGTCAGTGTAGCTCTGTGGAGCTAGTACTGTTATTCTTAATTGTAAGCCTTTGGGATGAGATTCTCCATGTTCAGTGCAGGAGAAGGAAGGGTTAATTATTTCACTTACCTGGGTATGGGGCTGCTCGGGTTGTCAGAAGACTTTTCTTTGATTTTGTTTCCTTCTACCTTTTCCTCTTGCCCTTCCCTTAACACCTTCACACCACCAGCTCCTTCATCCCCTTCAGCCTCACTGATTATCTTCTGTCTGGTCAAATGTCTCTGCCCTGCATGTAGCAGGGAGATGCTTAGATACTGAGGAAAGTAACCTGGTGTAACTAATTACCATAATATGTTTTATTGGCAGCTGTATATAGTGTATGTATATTTTGATTATGAGTATGAATGTAGAAGACTTTTTAATGGTAGCATATTTCCTTTTCACTGTACATATAAGTGTACCATTTCAATCCATTTCCTTTTTGGTTTGTTTTGGTTTTGTTTTGGAGACAGGGACTCACATTGTAGCCTAGGCTGGCCTCAAACTCTTGGGAATCCTGCCTCAGCCTCCTGAGTTCTGGGATTGCAGATATACACCCCATATCCAGACTTTATTCAATAGAATTTTATGCATTATAGGCTAGTGAAATGAAAACCTGCATGCAGGCTAGAGGAAGATAGTCTGTGGCCAAAAGCTGCGCTGTACCCTCAGTATGCTTGGCTGGCCATCACCACGTCTGTTCTCAGGAATGTTAGGTTTTCTTTATTGTTGAGTTTCTGGGTAACTAAATGTTCCTTCTTGTTCTCCTGGCTTCCATGCCATTAAGCATGTCCTCACTAGTGTAGCATAGTAAGTAAGACCCAAGATCAAAGGTGAACATAGGCAGGAGGCATTGAACCTGCTTTCCAGATAAGTGCTCAACCTTGGGTTTTTTTTTTGTTTTGTTTTGTTTTGTTTTATTGTTGTTATTGTTTTGTTTTGTTTTGTTTTGTTTTAATCTCACTACATGTAGGCCAGGCTAATCCTGAACTTCAGCTTTCCGAGTGCTGAACTATAGACATGTGTCACTAAGCCTGGCTGTGACTATGTATGTATGTGTGTGTGTGTATACATACATACATACACACACATATATATGCATGCACACATGCAACTTAGAAGATGATAATTTCTCAATGGAGGGGAAATTACATTTTTAATTACATCTTTAATTACAGAATCTCATCTTTTTCTATCCACTTTTATTGCTTTTTCAAAGAATTGTATGTCTTTGCATAGTATGATCTGTGGTGCATTCCTGGGGTTGTATGCAAGGCTCAGTCAGAAGCCTCTGCTGTTTGTCTGGAACATTCTATAATGCCAACACTAACTGTTGTTTTGGTGTACCTACATTACATTACAAGGCTCATCCTGTAATGTCACAGGATCTGTGACAGTTGATTGTCATTCTTTCTGCACTTCCCGCTTGTAACATTTTAGACACTAACTACTGTTCCCACATATTGTCATTTTTACCACCCTCCATCCATGTGTAAACCAGGTTTCAGAGCTAAGGTAACTGACGATCTTAATAAGGAATGAAATGTGGTGGGAAGTCATCCCTGGAAAGCCAACTTAGGCAGAGTCTCTCTCTCTCCTCTTTCTCTCTCTCTCTCTCTCTCTCTCTCTCTCTCTCTCTCTTTCTCTCTCTCTCTCTCTCCCTCTCCCTCGCTCCCTCTCTCCCTCTCCTTGCATTAAAGAATGCTAAGCATGACCAATGGAAGTCTTAACCAGAGACAGATGGGAAGATGCAGCCACACATAGTGTTAGGTTTTTAGCCTTCAGAAAGATTTGGTAGCCCTCAATCAGCATATGGATTTGCTACCTTGTCAGTCCACCTAATGACAACTTGCAGTGTCATGTAGCTGTCTCCTAGGCAAACATTTGACTCTGTGGCTGTGGGCATTTCTTTAAGTAAGAAAGTATCTGTATACAGGAAAGTATCTGGTCTCATTTGATTGATTGTTATATTTTGTCTAATATATTTTAACAGGGATAATAAAAAGGAATTGGGAGTATTTATGTAGCCATAATAAAGAGAATGTGAAGAACCTAGAAGACAGAAATGTTGACTCCACGCGTGAGGACCATGAAGATAAGTTTGACTTCTCAGTGATGTCTTATAACATCCTCTCCCAGGATTTACTGGAGGATAACTCACACCTCTACAGACATTGCCGACGCCCAGTGTTACACTGGAGTTTTCGGTTTCCCAATATTTTGAAAGAAATCAAACATTTTGATGCAGATGTAAGTGTGTAAAGCAGTATTAGAGCTTTTCATCTAAGGAAAAATATGGTCGATGAGTGTGCAGTTGTGAGCAGTGTTTTATTTACTTCATGCTCTTGGGGAAGGAGCCATTGTTAGCTAGGTATGGCTTTCTTGCTGTTGGTCACTGATAGAAATAATCACCCAACTTTTCAGAGTTGAAAGTTTTAAAGTATTGGTCAACTTTGAGACTCAGACTGGAAGCATTTAAATAAACATACTGGGCTTGAAATTTCAGTAATTTGTGAAAAAAAAATGTATCTACATAATAAGATGATAGCATTTAAAGAATGCCAATTGGTTTTGTTTGTTTGTTTTGAGACAGGATCTCTGATACCTCACACTGGCCTCAAATTTACCTAGGATGACCTTGAACTCCTGGTTTTCCTGTCTCTACCTATGAAATGCTGAGATTGCAGGCATGTGTCACCATGCCCAGCTAAAGAAACAGTGGGGGTTGGGGGCGGGGGGGGGCCCGGGGGAGTAAAGGGGTGAGCTGGGAATGCTGGGATGAAACCAACCTCGTTGGAAAGGATGCACACATAGGGTTGGGTGAGATGCCTCAGTGATTAAGAGCACTGACTACTCTTCTAGAGGACTTGGGTTCAATTCCCAGCAACCATATGGTAGCTCACAACCATCTGTATCTCTAGTTCCAAGGGATCTGACATCCTTCTCTGGCCTCTGTGGTCATTACATGAACATGGTGCACAGAAATTCAGGCACAGCATTTGTATACATAAAATAAAATCTCAAAAAAAATTATTTTAAAGGAAAGAATCCTGAGCCAAGTATGACGCTGTGTCTATAATACTTGGCTGAGGCAGAAGGGCTCTTTGAGTTCAATACTGTTCTGGGTTATATAGTGACATTCTGGTTTTGTTTTGTTTTATTTTAAAAAGAACCCAAAAATTTACTCATGATGAACATGGAAATTCATGCAAGATAGCCTCACATATAAAAAATACAAAAAGTTCTTTCAAGAACTAGACCATTTTGAATGGTAAGATGCTATTCCATATGAGTGTGGGCCATGGTTTTGAGGTGTATTATAAGATATTTAGAAACATATTTCTTGTGATATAGAATATTTGAGAGCAGTATTTTTTTTCAAAAAATAAGAAAAAGACAGGCAGGCAAGCTGGGTGGGGGTGGTACACACCTTTAATCCTAGCACTTAGGAGGCAGAGGCTGTGGATCTCTGAGTTCAAGGCCAGCAGTTCCAGAATAGCCAAGGATACACAGAGAAACCCTGTCTTAAAAAAAAAAAAACAAAAAATAATAAATAGCATTAATTCTAAAAGTAAGAAAAAGTATATATGCAACTTTGATGTCTACTATGTCAGAGTTAAGTAGAATTCATATTTGCATCTGTTTTAATTCATGCCACTATATTTTCTTCAAGGTGCTTTGTCTACAGGAAGTTCAAGAAGATCATTATGGGAAAGAGATCAGGCCAAGTCTGGAATCACTGGGTACAATGTAACCTTTGTTTACTTTAGCCAAATTTATTCTTGCAGAATTGTTTGTTATTTAAACATACGTTTTTTTTTTGTTTTTTTTTAATGTATGATACATTAAAAAAAAAAAAAACAAAATTCTTTAAGATTCATTTTTATGTGTTAGAGTTTTGCCTGCATTTTTGATGCCCTTGGGGATGAGAAAGGGTCAGCTGTCTGTCCTGGAACTAGAGTTGAAGATGGTTGTGAGCCATCATGTGGGTGTTAGGAACTAAACCTGGGTCCTCTGCAAGAGCACGTGCTCTTAATCATTGAGCCAGCTCTCCAGCCCTGGGAGTAACCTTTAATTTTTATTTATTATTTTATGGGTATGAGTGTTTTGTCTGCTTGTATGTCTGTGTACCATGTGTGAGCCTTAAGCCTGTGGAGACCAGAAAAGGTAGATCCCATGGTATTATAGTTAATAGGCAGTTATAAGCCACAATGTCGGTGCTAGAACTAAACACAGGTCATCTTCAAGAGCAGCCAGTGCTCTTAATCACTGAGCCATAACTCTTAATTTTGAAGATGTGACACTATTTCAAAATGTCAAGCAAATCCTGCAACATTTCTGCTGGAAATTCCATGCTGATCTTTAAAGGGAAAGGTCTCCAGGAGTCATTCAGCTACTGTACCACTGTGGGTCACTGCAGATGAGGGACTGGGCCACCTACCTCATCACCAGGAGGCTTTACCATGGCTTATTTGATGAAGCAGCTGTAAGAATCATCTCATCTCCAGGCATGAAGCAAGCATAAAACGTGCCCTCGCGGCATTCATTCATTCATCAGGTGCCTTCTGAGTACCTGCTGACCTTCAAACTGTTCTAGAAGTGAGAACAGCTTTGGTCTCCACAGCTGGCCTCCTCCTCTGTGGGATGTGTGTAAGTGAACAGCAGGCAAGGAAAACAGACGGGGAAGATTTAGGTTTTCAGCAAAATGAGTGGACAAGGTGAAGTTTGGACACAGATTTGGAGGAGAAAGTGGAGCCATACCTAGAGCATTCTTGTCAGCAGAGCCATCAGGGGAAGGCTCCGACGGTAACATGGATTCAGGCAGTGTGGGCACAGAGAGTGAGGTGGGGAGAAGAACACAAAGACCAGAGTAGTTACTGTGAGGCCTTACTGTTCTCGTTGTGACTGAGTTGGAGGAATAAACCTGCCCTAAAAAAAACCTAGGCATGCTGTTTTTGAGACAAGGTCTTGCTGTGTGACCCAGGTTGGTGCAAACTCATAATTCACCTCCTTACAAGTGCTTGTATTACAAGTGTATAAGACTGTTCCCGCCTGGTGTTATAAGGTGTGTAGTGTAGTGAGCCTCATTGGGATCCCAGCACTTGGGATGCAGAAGCATTATTATGAGGAGTTTAAGGCCACTTGGAATTGTATAACAAGTTCAGGGATGGCCTGAGAACCATAGTGAGTCTTTGTCTCAGAAGAGCCTAGGGCTGGGAATGTAGCTCCACCATGATCCGTAGCACCGTTACCACTGCCAAAGAGAGAAAAAGATAAGGCTTTTCAGAATTTATTTTCCTCAGTGCTGAAGGTGAAACACTCTTAGGCCCAATTCTAGCCTCCACTTTGGTTTTAACATGCCCTCGCATCCTGTCTTACAGAATATGCTTTGTCAGACACTGCTTTAAAGTCTTAAGAGAAATGTGTTTGACATAGTCTCTCTTAAAATTTATTCCTCGTAGGTTATCATTGTGAATATAAGATGAAGACAGGAAGGAAGCCTGATGGCTGTGCCATCTGCTTCAAACATTCCAAGTTCTCGCTCCTATCAGTGAACCCCGTGGAGTTCTGCCGCCGGGATATTCCTCTGCTGGACAGAGACAACATTGGATTAGTGTTACTCCTGCAGCCCAAGATCCCACATGCTGCCTCCCCATCCATCTGCATAGCTAACACACATCTGCTGTACAACCCACGGCGTGGGGACATTAAACTGACCCAGCTGGCAATGCTGCTCGCAGAGATCTCCAGTGTGGCCCATCGGGAAGATGGCAGCTTCTGTCCCGTTGTCATGTGCGGTGACTTCAATTCTGTCCCTGGCTCTCCACTCTATAGCTTCATAAAGGAAGGAAAATTAAATTATGAAGGTCTTGCCATTGGAAAGGTAAGTGCTCATTTCATGTGTTGGGAAGCGGCTCTGGCTGCTCTGGCCATCAGAATGAGGGGTGGTCATCAACAGAGTGAAGATGGTCATTGCATGGCTGGGTGAAAACACTGGACGTCTAAAACCTCTCCACACGGAAATAGGATGATTCCCATAATTATGGGCTGGTGGCTTTATTCGCTAGGTTTCATTTTGTCTTTTCCACTTAGGAAAGCTTTCTATCTAAAGGAGTTAGTGGGTAGAAAGAGAAGTTTGGAGACAGGGTAACTTGAAAGCCCCCTTCACAGGAGTAGAGAAGGAGTTCTGACTGCTGGACGGGGACAGTACAGTAATTAGTATTCATTACATAAATTATCCTTTATATAACACTACGTTTTCCTTTTATTCTTCAGCTTAGAATTATTTTTATTAGGCTTTGACTGATATCTCCATGCTTCCCTCTGCCTGTTTTAGATCATTTGGTTTTCAGTATGTTTAACCAAAATAAGTCCTCCACCAATAGAATTTTCAATGATAGTTTGAAATTTGATTTTAGAGCTTAGCATCTGACCCAGTAGAAACTATGTTACAGATAGCAGAAAGAGTAAGACAGTATTAGTGGGAAGCCATAGACATTTAGATGTACACATAAGGAAACACACATGTGAAAAGCCTGCATTTCCATGTAGTGCTTTCTGAACTGTATCTGGATGGGACTGAAGGGCCTGCTTATCATTTCTGATTACCTCCCATGAAAAACATAAACATTACAGCACGTAAATAGTTAAATCTGTTCACTTAAGATGCCTGTTGAAATTCTGTGCAGGTATCTGGCCAGGAACAGTCTTCACGGGGACAAAGAATTTTATCTATTCCAATTTGGCCCCCAAACCTAGGCATCTCTCAGAACTGTGTTTATGAGGCACAGCAGGTTCCCAGAGTAGACAAGACAGGTGAGTGTGGGGGACATTTTGGCAGTCTGCTGGGTAATGGTCTTCCCTTTGAAATCTTAAAGCTAAAATGACAAACTTTGAGTATCTCTGGCATGAATGTTCGTGTATACAAATATAAATAGCTTTTGCTCATCCTTTTTTTTTGATGTACTCCAAATTTCCTTTTTAAGAGTTAAATTCTGGGACTAGAGACATGGCTCAGTGATTAAGAGCACTGACTGCTCTTCCAGAGGTCCTGAGTTTAATTCCTAGCAAAGACATGGTGACTCACAACCATCTGTAATGGGATCTGATGCCCTCTTCTGGTGTGCCTGAAGAGAGCAACAGTGTACGCACATAAAATAAATCTTTTAAGAAAAAGGTTAAATTCCAACATTATTTGTGCATGAGTAACTTGCATGTTGCCTTAGAGTTGTTTGCACTTCCCCCCTGATTTCGTAGACCATCAAAATATAGGCTAAAGGATCAAACATTTAACCAAACATCTAAACTAGAGATATAAGTCCGACTCTAGAGAAAGCTATGCTCTGGCAAACTAGAACAGAACTGTATGCACATTGGGTTGATACAATTCCCTCTGCTCTTTCAGACAGTGATCTGACTCAAGCACAGCAGGAGAAAGCGGAGGTCCCGGTGTCAGCTGACAAGTGAGTTCCGGAAGGCAGCAGTGCACAATCCCTGACTTTAACTGAATAATGCAAAAAATTCTCTCTCAGAAAACACTTGGATCCAAAATGGAGTCGGTGCTATTCCACGCTGCAAAGGCTGCTGGGTTTAAGACAGATACACATGAATTCCAGGTCTGACTGCTGCTTTTTAGCTGTGAGACTCAAACATCTCTAGGGTTCCATTTCCTTATCTGGGTTGTGAGGATTCATGTAGCCTAAGTGTGTAAAGCAGCATTTCATGTTTGACAGTGTTCTGGAAAACAGCATGTGGGCCTGCTGGCCCAGGTCCCTGAGATGTATGTCATCATGTATTTAAAGAGCCCAGATGACAGGAAAGTCTCTTCCCCTTTTATAGGACCCCTAGTCTTATTTGATCACTAGATCCCAGGCTATGAGCAACGTGATCCAGACACCAAGCAATAGAGAGCAGCATTGTCATTTTCTCTTGTACTGAAGGAAGAGCATCAGAAGCAGAATGACAAGCCTGTGTCACTTTCAAGGAAACCGGAATGCTTGGGCTGTGGCTGCCCAGTGGGTGTATGGTAATGCAGCAAGACAGACCTAGATAGTGTCTCTTTAAGATGCTTGAGATGTTTATATTGCAACTCAGATTTTTTTTCAGTATTTAAATGTAGGGCCCACGTTATCGTCATTCTTTTCAGTTTTAGTTTGAATGTGTTGTTTTGACAAAAAAATTTTTTTATAAATAACGTAGTAAGGAAAGAAGCATTTTTTAGTGAATAAACATTTTAAATATAGCAAAGATTCCCCTATAATTGATCGAATAAAGATGGTGTAACGATGATGGTTTTGAGAAGTTAGATTACAGGGTTTAGCTGTGTAGCCCATGCTAGCTTGAGCTTTTGCCCTTCTTAGCCTCCTAAAAACCACAGTTACACTATGTGCTGCCATGCCCTTCCCTAACCCTGCCATTGTTTACGATGTGTGACAAATGTGTGTATGCATAGCATTTGTCTATAACTGAGACACCGACAGTAACATAACAGCTTGAAGGAGATTTAACTTGCTTTTGTGTCTCAATGTGCAGCTCAGGCTAGCTCCAGCTTCCCACATGTGAAATTATAGACATGCACCACCTCTTACATTTAGTAATGCTATAAATATGTCTAGATGTGTTAAGGAGTTACCTGTGTTTATTGACTTAGCTTACAAAAAGCAAGGGCCATATTTTTTTTTTAATTTAGTGTTATGTCGTGTGTATTGATAGTTTGCCTGTATGTGTGTCTATGAAAGGCTATTGGATCCCCTGGAACCAGAGTCACAGTTGAGCTGCTGTGTGGGTTCTGGGAATTGAACTTTGGTTCTTTGGAAGAGCATCCAGTGCTCTTAACTACTGAGCCATCTCTCCAGTCCAAAGGACCAAATTTTTGTTATGTCCCTCAGCACCTGCAATGGCGTATAGAATTTTTCCATTATAGCATAAATGGCTCTTAAAATTCATGACATATTAAAAATGAATTTTTAACCCTTTGTCAGTAACATGCCACGTATTTGCAGTGGTGAATGGAGCTACTCTGGAGCTGTCCTGAGAGGCAGCACAGCATGGCAGGCCTGTGGCTTCTTTGCTAGCAGAAGTCCAGATGGTCCCAAGTAGCCCTGCACACACTGACTACTGAGAGCATCCTTCAAAACACAGCCAAAGTCAGGCAGTGGTGGAGCACACCTTTAATCCCAGCAGCACTCAGGATGCTGAGGCAGGTGGATCTCCCAAGTTTGAGGCCAGCCTGGTCTACAGAGTTCCAGGACAGCCAGGGTTACATGGAGAAACCCTGTCTCAAAAACTAAAAAAAGAAATAGAACCAAGAAGTGCAGGCTGTTGCTCATTATGTAAATGAAGGCTCTCACATGTATAGGTTTAAGATCTGATTAGCATAGTGATACTTTTTACCCCTTTGCTGGGTTTTAGATGCCATATGTTTGCATTCACTGCATCAGTAAAGGAGCCCTCACTTGGAATATGGTTTATTTAAGTGAAATTCATGTAGCTGGATGTGGGACTTAGACTTGTGATCATAACATTCTGGTCATTGAGGCAGAAGTATCATGAAAAGGGGGCCAGCCTATGTAATGATATTGAGGCTAGCCTGATCTATGTAAATTCTCAAAAAAACACAGGCATGGTGGCTTATACTTTTACCAGTACTTAAGCAACTGAGACAAGAATTGCCACAGATTTGAGGCTGGCCTAAGCTATAAAGTAAGTTCCAGTCCAGCCAGACTATAATGTAAGACTATCTGAAAAAGACAATCAGGAGTATAATCCTAGTCTTTGTCTGAGAATGGAGTAAAAAGCAATTTTTCTGTGAAATCTTGACAGATACTAAGCCCTTTTCTTTTTGCTTTAGAGTGTCCTCACATCTACAGCATGGTTTTAGCTTGTCATCTGTCTATTCTCATTATGTTCCTGACACTGGAGTTCCAGAGGTGACCACCTGCCATTCCCGAAGTGCCATAACTGTCGATTATATTTTCTACTCTGCAGAGAAGGAGGACACTGCTCAGGGTCCAGGTAAGGAGTGTGTGTGGAAACACAATGCTAGAACGTACAGGGCCTGGGCTGAGCACAGCAGCAAGGCAGAGGGCTAGCTAGCTATAGGGGTTGATGGATGGATTGCTCACGTGACTGACTGTACAGATCTTAACTGCCTACAGAGAACAAGGCAGTAACAAGCCCCAACACAAACCCTCACAACTGCAGCCTCAGTTGGCTCTTCAGTGCCAGTCAGAGTAGAGTCTAAGTCCTCGGCTGCCATCCGCTCTTCAGCATACATCCTGCCTCCCCATGGCAGCCACTGAGTAAGATGGCGAAGAACCACAGCTCTGTGA
The DNA here is from genome assembly GCF_011762505.2 of Arvicanthis niloticus. Lineage (NCBI taxonomy): Eukaryota > Metazoa > Chordata > Mammalia > Rodentia > Muridae > Arvicanthis > Arvicanthis niloticus. Next base: position 64,223,149 of record NC_047667.1, read on the forward strand.
TGACTTTCAGGAGGTCAGAGTGCTGCCCACAGTAGACAGTGGGTGTGCAGACCTGAGGGAGAGCACCCTAGGGATGCTTTCAGAAACAGAAGTGGGCGGCACATTCCTGTTACAACTCAAGAAATCAGGTTGTATAAGCCAACTAAAGGATTTAAAACAGAAAGCATTGAGATAACTGGAAACCTAGTGTCTGGAATCCAAAGTATCAGGTTGTTTCACTAAACCACCCAGTATGTCCTGCTCTCAGTAAGGTCTGGAAGTTGTTATGTCTACAGAGTTCACTAGGTGGCAGGAGAGTGCCAGGGATCAGCAGCTCCAGTCTCCCTAAAGCTTGTCACCTTTCACTTGGGTGGAGAATGAGCCCCTGCCAGGCTTTGATCTGTGCATCAGACTGGGCTGGTTGTCAGTCTCAGATTACTAACAATTTTATGTTACATTGTGTAACTGTATTAATTGAAATAGAAAAAATATGACATAAATAACATAAAGCTACTGTTTAAGGATTATTAGTAATAACTTTATAAAACTATACTCTAAAAACTTTCATATTAGTTTTCTGGCGGGCTTCAGGTTCTGTTTCAGTGTTTTGTTTTTTAAAAGACTTGTTTGTTTAATGACACTTTCACTAAATGTGTGCTTCTTTAACTAGGAGCTGAAGTTGCTTTGGTTGGTGGTTTGAAACTTCTAGCTAGACTGTCACTTCTAACAGAACAAGACTTGTGGACTGTGAATGGCCTTCCCAATGAGCACAACTCCTCAGATCACCTACCTTTGCTGGCCAAATTCAGGCTTGAGCTCTGACCAGTGCTCATTCACAGAACTTCCTGTCTATATACTTTTCAAAAGCTGTAAAAATTTTAAGTATTTGCATGCTGTTCATTTTTGTGATACGGGGTTCTGAATTTCTGTTATATGCTTGAAACAGATTGGAAGAGAAAAATTTACAACTGGTTTTTTTAAATGAAATATTTTCCTGATAACTGATGTCTAAAGAACTTTACTGTAAATGACTTCTAAGTCCTGGTAAAGTTGGCAGCATTTTAAAAATGTAGTTCATCTCCTTGGCCCTGGAGACAGGAAGTCAGTGCGTTTAGTACATCCGGCGGCGGTCCTCGGACCTGCAAAGCTAAGCTTGCTGCCTTTTCTGAAGACCTAATTTCATTGGGAGAAGTCGGTCTTTGTTCTTAGAAATCACTGGGTCGTTCCTCCACAGGGGTCCACACTTCTGAAGAGGCTTGGCAATGTGTTTGCTATAGAGAACACTTGACCCACATCACTTCCATCCTGAGCTGCGGGATATGCCTACATTTTGTAGTGGAAATAGTTGAGAAGTGTAGGTCACTCTAAGAGCAAAGCTCCTAGGGAGATAAGGTGGTGCATATCTATAATCCTATTAGCATTTGGAAGGTGGCAGCAAGAGGATTAGCTGTTTAAAGCCAGCTCTAGCAACATAGCAAGTTTGAGGCCAGCCTGGGCTATGTGAAACCCTGTCTTAAGACAAAAATATAGGCAAAGTCCTTTATGTATGTCCACTCCTGTCCTGGAGAAAGGTTGCCCCAAGGAAAGCAGATGGGCCAGATGCATCCACAAGCATCCTTAATCCCAGCAACTGGGAGATAGAAGCAGGAAGACTGCCATGTGTCCCAGGCTGACTAGGGCTACACAAGGTCCTGTGTCTCAAAGACAGACAAAAGGCAGCAGACCCCATGTTGTACCTCTGTCTCCCGCACTTCCCTGTTTAATGATGGTGAAGACCCTTGGGTCAGGAGTGACATTTTGTTGAGCTTATTTTGTATAAATTGATTAGAGAAGTGGTCTTTGGGAGGAGGAAGCAGGAGCTTCACAGCTGTGTGTCATTTGTCTCCAACATGCAGGAGTCAGCATGGGGAGGTGTTGCTTAGACCAAGGGCCTCACTAACTGTTGGCTGTAGCATTGAGCTTTCCGGTACCATGGTGCAGCAGTGTGCCATGGTGTTCACACTGCTCGTGCCGCCTCACAGCAGCCTGACCAGCCAGTAGCTTGCCCTGTACAAGTGTCGAATAGAAGAATTCTAAATGTAAGTAGAAAATTCTCTGCTTTTTAAAATAGTAGACTCAGATTGCAGGCATTTTTACTAAGTCATTACTGTGCAGTAATAAATGTTTTCTACAGTGTTTTATTAATAGAATGTTTTAGACAATAAATCTTTGCAATTTAAAATTTTAACTCATGTATTCCAGTTATTTTCTGTGTACTAGACAAGTGCCTCAGAGGTGTGCAGACTAAGAAGTATCCAGTGAGTACCGAGCAAGCCGACTGCCTCACTTTGCTTTTCATGTAGAGTATTAATATACTGCTGAGATGGTCCACAGTTTTCAGAAGTAGTTTGTGGGGTGCTAAGGGTCCTGGTTAGAGACATGATCATTATCAAATTACAGTGGTAATTGTCTCTTTTTAATATGGAGGGTGTGTTGAGTGAATTTGTATAGACATCACTGTAGGCAAACTAACATTCATAAAAACCTTTGTAAAGTGTTTATAGCCTGAAGAATATAATGTGAATTTAGGCCTATTTCATGTACAGCACTTTGATACAATTAATTTACAAATTGATGTTAGCTTATTATTGTTAATCTATGACCACACAATACTTCTCACAAGCTTTTAAAACTCCAATAGAAATTACCTATTTTCTCTATTGTTGTGGACAGAGAGGGACCAGCAACTCCTCTAGGCCTTGTGTTTACCTACCAAGCACAGTTTGATCTGACTGGCTGCAGAAGTCAGATCTCTCATATGAACTATCCATATGCCTGGTGTGTGTGTGTGATTGCTTGCACGTTTGTGTCTAGAAGCCAGAGGTGAGCCCTCTGGAGCCATCTACCTTTTATTTTTAAGATAGATTCTCTCGCTGTCCTGGAACATGCCAAAGCAGGGTAAGCTGGCAGGCCAACAAGGATCAGAGATCATCCTGTCTGCCTTCCTCATGTGAGACTACATGTGGGTACCTGGCTTTTCACTTTAGGTCCTGGGGATCACACTCAGGCCCCCTAACTGAGCCATCTCCCCAGCCTTGTGCTGGCCAGGTTGTAAGTGCAAAGGGAAAGTGTGATGACATCTTAGTTTTTACTGCACCTTTCGCCATCGAGACAACAGGCACTTGGAGTCTTGTCTTTCAGGATTGAGCATCTGCTAGTTTTTTAATATTTTGGTTAAAAAAAAGTTGTAAGGCATAGAGTCCTTTGTACTTTGTACCTGTAAGCTGTAATAAATTAGTACATTTGCATATTTATTGGGCTTTGTGGTAAGTGTGCTGAGCTGTAGACACTGACCTGTCACCTTCCTCAACTCTTTGATTACCTTTTCCACCATTATCAGTTAGGATGAGGCTAAGAGACAAGTGATTGATGTGAACAAAAATGAAGTAATATTTAACAAAGTCTGGAAGAGGAAAGAAAATGGTCAATATGTTCAATAGACAAAACAGCAACAAAACATATAAAGTCCTTCAGTTTCCAGAATGGTTTTATTACAGTTCCATGCTGTGTGTGGACACGTGATAAGAGAGATTCGAGCCTGAAGCATGCACTTGTGGTGTTCTGTAGAATACCATCAAGTCTTCATGTTCTTAGAAAAATACTCACTAAAACAATCACGGCTCTTCTGAAATATTTTTTAAAAATGTATTGGCCAGATCAAAGTCTTAAGAGAATAAACAAGAATCTGAAGTGTATGTCAAAAAAACTGTACAAGGTTGCACATAAAAGTCTAGCGTATGAAAGCCTTGTCTAGTGAGCTGAAGGGCTGCAAAGGCTTCCCTTTGTTTATCCATGTCTGCTGAGGACACCCTATGAAACAGCTGACTCAAGGACAGGGGTGTGCTCACAGTCCCCATGTGTGTAAAAAACACCTAGGCCACCTTTCACAACCAGCAGCAGTCAGCTTGGATCTTGTTCAGCTCTGTGCATCTTGCCATGGGGCATAAGGATAAACCTGTTCCTGTCAGCTCATAGATTCATCTTCACCACAGCCAGGCTGAAAGGCCAGGCTGAGAGGGAAGACGTATTGCATTCATTTTTGCTGCCTTCTTATTCCAATAAACTATTGCATTAGAATGTCGGTGTTTCGGGGGTCTTCCTTCTGTTTTGGAAAGTTAGTGTAACTACAGGCAGTAAACTTGAGTGACAAAGAGCTTTTTAAATGTTTGTGACTAAACTTGCCTTGAAAAATGGACCTAAAAATCAGAAAGTAGTTGTGGAAGAGATTAAACGAAGTATCTCAGCTGGCTGCCAACTGTGGTTGTCCCACTGTTTGGCACTCTGTTCCTGTGAGCTGTCCTTGAACACAGGCAGCTGCAGGCACTTGGCCTGGTGGCTGCACTTACCAGATTGCTTCTTGGAACATTTAAATGCACACAGCCCTGAGGCTGACAACGGGTAGCATGTGAGGACATGTGGAGAAAGGATGCTTCCTTGGGTGCTGGGTGTCAAACCAGAGGAGCCTCTGAGCACATGCCCAGGCCCCATAACTCTCCTTGAACTCTGATAACAGGATTCTTGAAGAAAACCATTGAGTTCCCAACTTGAAGCTTACACTTTTTTAGTTTCCGGGTCCTGTCCTCTAAAGGACACCAAGTTTTTCCGAGAAAACAACTTTTCATTAATAATGCTGGCTTTAGAGTGGAGTAAGGGTTTTTTTGCACACTCTTTTGCCCTCCTTATGGCCCTAGGTTTTCCTGGCGAAGACTCAGTGAGCAGACAGCTGACTTCTTAGAGCTTCCCAGTCACAGCCAGAGGGAAGCATGCTGAGCTCCTGGGGCTGGCCACTCAGCTGAAGCTGGTCCTCTGCTCTCCTGAGTTGGCATCGTCACTGCACTAAGACTTGAAGCTGTGCTTCCGCCGTTGTGGTCTTCGAGGAGAAGCTGCGCTGTAGTGGCCACAGGCAGGCTCACTCTGTTTCGGGGCCTAGGTAATACTGAGGCACAGCACTGGGCTGGAACTTTTCCTTTAAGACAGGCTTGCTCCTTGAGGTCCTGGTTTCCCCCAGTGTCTCCTAATGCCATGAAGTGGTACCTAAAGACAAGCTACTGAAAAACAGTCCATCATCACATTTGCCTTCATCTGAGACAGAGAACACATTAACAACAAGGAGCCACTAGGAACCAAGGCTGAGCAGATGTCTGCCCTCCTGTCTGGGAAGTCTCGGCACTGCTGTGTTTTCGGGAGCACATGGTCTCTTGTGCTTTTTGCTTGCCTCAGAAAAGGCTTAAATGTTAGCAAAAGGATGGACTAGAGCTTCACAGAAGAAAACCTGTCAGCAGATGCTTTAAGAAAAGTGACTCCAAGATCCTAAAGTGTTTTCCCTTATTGCCAGAATTTCAGTGCTTCCAAAGCATTTGCATATAACAACTTAAATCTCATCTCATGTGTGAACCAGAAAAGAAAAAAACAACAACAAAAACCCTCCAAACCATCAAGATCCCTATAGGAAAACAATACAAATAGAATATTAAAAAACGCATTAAGATTGCATATCTGATGCCAAAATGTTGAGGTAATATCAACTGCTTAAAAAAAACCCACCCATCTTTGCTTGTTATTGCTGAGAAGACAGTAATACTGGCTGAGTTGCCTACTGTACCAAAAAGTGGGAGTAACTCCATAAACGGTTACTACAGCTGAGGCAGAATGTCCAAAGCAAGCGGAACAGTCGGCAAATGGAAAAGTAGAAAACTGCAGTCAACATTGTTCTTGAGATCCTGAGTGAGGGAGTCAGTCAACCCAGGGGTTTGTCCGGCACTTCAGCCCAGTCATACCTACTGCCCAGTGAGCTTTTCCAAACCCACTCAGATTCTATCTCCAGGTAAATCCTTCAAAATCTTAACTCCACACGTTGCAATTCCTCCTGAAGCTGCTGGGTAAAGTGCAGAGAAGAGCACCAATAGAAGCCTTGCCAGCCTGGCTTGGCTAGATCCGGATCTGATAGCCCACTTCGTTCAGAGTGCTGAGGTCAGCCACCTTCTCGGTCAGAGCAGGCCTAAGGGTAAAGGCAGAAGGATGGTAGAGAGGGACTGGCATACAGGAACGAAGTTCTTCAAGGGCCTCCAGTGTGGTTAGCTAACCTTTCTGATACTCGCCTGCTCCCTGCACCCACACTCTTGGCTCTCAGGTCTTGATCTACCTTGACAGGCTTTAGGTTCTAAAGGCTTTCAGTGAAGACATTTAAAAGCATCTCTGTTATCAAACGAGCCTTTTAAACTTGAACTTTGTCACATTAACTTTGTAAAACTAAGACAAACCAAAAAACCCTCGAAAATAGACACTACAGCAAAGTTAATCAGACTCTTTTTTTTTTTTTTTTTTTTTTTTTTTTTGAGATGAGGTTTCACTGTTTCCCAGGTTACCCCTGAACTCCAGCCTGAATCTCCCATGTTTGGATATTATAGGTGCATAGCACCAAGTTCAGGGCTACAACTTTTGAAACCTAGTACCTCTCAGGTCCTAACAAGTCACATATCATACAGGACTAAGCCAAATTCTTTTGGCAACAGTGAGCCCAAGGAACACAAGGAGACTAGGTTTTGGTGGACATTCTCAGTTACCGCCGAGAGATGGTTCACACTGTAGGTTTGAATGTGTAAAATCAAGGTGCATTGCCCGCTGTGGTGGCGCACACCTTAATCCCACTCAGGAGGCAGAAGCAGGTGGAGCTCTGAGTTTGAGGCCAGCCTCGTCTACAGAGTAAGTTCTAGGACAGCCAGGGATATGTAGAGAAACCCTGTCTCAAAAAAAAAAAAAAAAAAAAAAAAAAAAAAAAAAAAAAATTGAGGTGTACCTTTCATAAATCACTGAAACCACACACAAGACTACCCAGTGCAAAGCATCTTTGTGAGGAAACTCCTACAGCACTTGGCAGTTAGCTGCCCAAGTAAGGACTGTAAGGACACCAGTTAAGGTACTGGCAGCTCTCCAGGATAACACTGTGTAAGCATTCTGAAAGCTTCCAATATCTGATGAACCCCTTGTCACTGTGGGTTGACATGACCAAGACAGTAAGTGGGATTTAGGACGCTGGTGAGTTCTACTTCAGGAGTTCTGTCATCTTCACAAGAGCATCAACAATGTCTTTAAATGACATCCAATGACACTTTATCTTAAGTGCTAAAAAGCGAAAATTCAGGTATAAGAAAGTTCTTAAACCTTTGAACAATTTCTCTCTAGCAAATTGTTTCCTCTTGACAGGAAGGTAGTCTGGCTCTCTCAACTGGACAGCAGACTCCATAGCTCAGCAACCTGTCTCTCTTAAGAAGAGCTTGACCATCCTAAAAGACAACTGTCCTGTGGTAGGCAAGCACTGTGCCACTGAGCCCTCCCCAGCTCCCTTTTGGTTTTATATTTAAGATGAAATCTCAGTTACCAGGCAGCCCTTGAACTTGGAATCCTCCTGCCTCTCAAGTAGCCACTAAGAAATTCTGACATCTTGATCTATGATTATTCTCTATGAAAGAACTTCACAGTGGTCACTAAATCTATCAACTTGCTACTTGACCCCACTAAAGAACTTGCATCTTAGTCTCCTGTGGGTGATGGCACATATTGTGGGTGGTGGCACATATTGGTCCCCACCACATTTGTGTGTCTTCTCCTGGTTCCTGGGACGTGCACAGTGATGCACAGTTGGGATATAAGTGGACATGCGCACACTCCACTCAGTGGTGTCAGTGAGCTCAAGGCCTTCAGGGTGATACTGATGTGGTCCAGTCATGCCCTAGAGATCTGCTACTTTAAATAGGACCACTGGCTACAAACCTTGGAGAGTGGCTTCCAGGGTATACCTGAGGACCCTTCGTGAGTTAATAGCCAAAAGAATAGTGAAAGCAAAAAAAGGAAACATGGCAGTAAAAAAGAAAAAGTTGGCCTTTGGAGAAGCTGATCCCAGTGAAGAGATGGTCTTCTCAGCCATTTTTTTTCCCCTGTAGATGTTTGTGTGAGGATAAGTGTGGAGGTCTGTGTCGACGTGTGCTCATTGCATATGGAGGCCAGAGGCTGACCTGTTATCTTCCTTAATTACTTCACTGAATTTTATTTTCTTGAGATGGGGTCTCTCACTGGACCTTCAGCTTGTAGACTGAGATAAGCTGGCTTCCAGAAAGCCTCACATCACCCTGTCTCCCTTGCCCACACAGTGGGCTTACAGTGTGTGTGCTGCCATACCTGGCTTGTCTCATAGTATCAGGGATCTGAACTCAGGACCTCAGGCTTGTGCAGCAAGCAGTCAATTGAGCTGTTTCTCCAGCCCCTCTTTCTAGTGACTGCCTCAATATAGTCTAAACTGGTCCTGAACTTGAGGACACAAGTTATCTTCCTGGCTCCCACCTCTCAAGTAACTGGAAAAAAAGTGGATTCGCTACCACATGAAGCTCCCCTGGCTTCTCTAACCTGCTCTTGAGCTAACCCCACTCAAAAGGCACTGTGGACAACCATGAGAAAGGAGCTACTGGGGGAATTGACCCCCAGGGTTGGGAAGGAGTTGGCTTAAGTTGACAGGAGCATTGAAACACAGATGGCAATCTCCTCCCCCACTTTCCTCTAAGAACCCCTGGTGGGTGGAGTTGAGAGGTAAAGAAGCATATTGTAGAAGGTGTGGAAGGTACTTACCAAAGGGGGACGGAGTCGTTAAAGGCATTTGTCACCAAGCATGACCCACATGGTGGAAGGTAAGAACCCACAGGTTGTTCTCTGCCCCTCACTTGTATGTGTGTTCTTACACATATAAATAGTGATGATTATAAGATCAAACCTCTGAGGGAGCATTGACGAGCCCCTGGGGAGGGAAGGCTGCCCTCCTTTAGAAACCTGATCTTAATTGAGGCTGGTGAAGTCACTCTTACTGTCCCACTCAGCTGACTCTGGTGTCAACCCAGTGACACAGATGTTCCTAAAGGGATTATTTAGGCAAGTGCTATGACAGAGAGGAATGGAGAGCTGGCAGCGGCCAGCCGCTAGCAGAGTGGTAACAGAAGCCCCTAGAACTATGTTTGGGTCCCAGCTGACAGCCTCGGGCCAACTGCAGTTCTTTTTCTCCCTGAGCACTCAGCAGATTTAGAAACAACTTGCTGGCCTTGGGTAAAGATGAGATAACAGCATGACAATGGCATCCAAGAGACTTTCCTGATGGGGACCAGCTCAGCGAGCCCATCATCTAAAGCCACTGGGGTATGGTCAAAGTTGTCCCTTTTAGAAAGCAAGACTAGTTGGCTGGACCAAAGCCAATCTGAGGAAGGCTATGGGCAGAAGAGAAGAGCCTTTTTGTTGACATATGTCTGGGAGCCAGTGATGCTGGTCTAGCCTGTGGTTATGGCAGATGTATGTGTCTGCAGAGGGAGGAATTTCTATGTCTCCTGTGGTCCCTGCTCCCCAGTCTTTCTTTTGCTTCCTTCCCTCTCCTGCATGGCTGCATTGAGTCCTTCCTTCCTTTCTTAGTCCTGCCCCTCAGGAGCCAAGGTATAAGAGGAACTGGGGAGACTGTCCCCTCCTCGTTCACCTCAGTCCACTTTAAACAGAAGCCTCCATAGATACCCTTTTGAGGCTCCTCCTAACCCCCAAATGCGGATAGAGAGCAAAGCAGCCAGGATTTCTGATACAGAGAAGAGTGTGGTTCCAAGGCCACCTGGAAGGCCCTTCCCCACAGTCCCCACTGAAAAGAGTTAATGAGGGGCTCCTGGGAGAAAGAGTAAATGAGGGGCTCCTCTCCTGCTCAGCCAGGGAGAAAGGCTATGGATATGGGCCTGAATCTGAGGGCCTTGGGAGTTGGGTATAGCCACCCCACCTTTTTTGAAAAGTTTACAATATACTGGCCTATGACTGCCCGCCCCTTCGATAAACCTCTGGGGGGCAGGGTGGGGTGGGGGTGGCAATAGGGAGGAGATGGAAGGGAACCTGGGGACCCCACTCCTCCTGGTCCTTCTCTCCACTCTCAGGACACTCTAGTGTCAGGAGGGATGGGATAAATGGGGCCCTGGCACCCGCAGCTTCGGACTCACAAATGTAGCTGTCTACCAGCTGTCCTCCTCGGATGCAGATGAAGGTGCTGGTCTTGGCTGCATGACAAAGTAGTAGAGATTAGGGTCTGGGGCAAGGGAAGTCAGTTCTCTTTCTGACTCCTGTGAGGGTGACTCAGAGGCACCTCCCAGATTGATTTCAGTGAGGCCTGAGCATGGGACAAGCCAAGTTTACCTGGAGACCATCTCAGTCAGAGGTCCACCAGGACTGGACAAGTCTGGGGTCTGACTGGCCTTCAACAGTTTCATCTTGCCACACTGGTTGTTAATGTAAACTCTTTGCCTTGGTTCATAAAGCCCAGTGAAGGGAGGAGTCTGCTGCTGAGTGACTTTAGGGACCTCAGGTTGTGGTCCCCACCCAGCAGCTGAGGGACTGTCAAAAATAAGAGCTCAGATTTCTGTCCCACGCTGCTGGTTCAGAAGCTCCAGGGAAGGGTGATCCCCCCCCCCCCCCCCCCAACACACACACACACATTCTGACTTAGAACAAGGCCCCTCTGAGAACCAGGATCCAACAGCCTGGGCCTTGCTCAGTCTGCAACCACGGCTGTCTTTTCCAGACAACATGACTTCCTTCCTGTGGCACAAGGCTTCTCTGCTTGTTTGTCTACCTGGAGCCCTTCTAGCCCCTCCTTGCCCCTAAGCCTGCACTGTAATATCCCATCCCTCTGGCCCTGGCTGCCCCAAAACCTTGCTTCCTGAATTCACCACTTTCTTTTTGAACCTTCACCTCTTGCTCCTGGTTATTTCCACCTGGTCTTCAAAGACAGTGTAGTTCTCTTCAGTTCTGCAAGGAAAAAGCCCAGAGGGAATACACTGCGTTCTACAGAGTACTTCAGGAATCTACTCTAATTCTGTTCCTCTTCAAAGTAAGGAAACCAAGGCCCAAAGAAATGGTTTGCCCAAAGCCACATCCTGGTTCACTGGGTCTCAGCTCAGGGCTCATCCTATGTGCTGTCCTCCTGGCTTTCCCCATCTCTCCCTTCCACAGGCTTAGCCCTGTCATGCCCTGTCACACTGCTCCAAAGATCCCCAGAGTCCTCAATGTCATCTGTTCCTCCTCCAAATCTCACTGTCCATGCTGTTTTTGAGTTGACACTTTTGCCACTGGATCACAAGTCCTTACCTTGGTCCTCCTGGAGCTCCCATCATGGGGGTGAAATGAGCCATGGGGCATGAAGGCAGGAGGGTGACAAAAATGAACCCCCTCTTCTTGGAGACCATCCTTCCTGGCTTAGGGCCACTACCTGCCCTCAGTCTTTCTCCTCACTCCCAGGCTGTCCAATGCACCAGGTGGGCAGAAAGGTCAGTGGTTTCCCCAGAGTAGGGCTGTTGAGGTCTGGTCTTCTGCTATGTGTTGTGATACTAAATACTGGTCCCCAAGGCCTGGCTGCCCCCAGGGATGAGAGAATCCCCATGTAGACCCAAGTAACACTTAACTTTCCCCCCCCCCAAGTTATCCCTGATTGATGAATAAAGATGCCTACAACCTATATAGTTGGGCAGAAGAGAGATAGGTGGAGTGTTTGGTTCCTGAGCTCAGGGTTGGAGGAAAATTACAAGGAAGAGAACCATGAGGAGGGAGAAGGAGAGAGGAGGACACCATGGAGTAAAGGATCATAAGAACTGTCCATGTGGGCTGGCCATTGGAGTTACGAGCAGCCCATGTGGAACAAATCATAACTCAGGTTACTGATGGGGAGGTAACAACTAAAAGCTTAGAGGGTAGATATCTGCCCAGCTCTAGTATTGTTTAAGACTTATTGTAAATATAAAAGTTACATGTCTTTTATCTGAGAACTGAATGATCAAAGGTGAGGTGGAAACCCTAAACTGAGAATAAATATTTATTACAACATGGGGCGGGGGGGGGCTGTCTAACACTCACCACTGACAAGGGCAACAGCACACATAGAGCCAGAATCTCCCTCTTGGCCATCCCTGCCTTATCTCCGAGTTGGTCTCTGCTTTCTCTGCACCCCCCCCCCCAAGCTACTCATTGCATTCTTCTTTTCTCACCAATGAGCCACTGTTTGAACTGTCACTTCTGGGTAGGAACCTTCAGCTTTAAAGCTGTCCTTAAGCCCTGGGTCTCCACTGTCGGCCTTTTCTAGAACATTCCTCCTGGGAGCCTGAGAAGCACCTCAGAGCCTGCAGTTTCAACTTATACTTTCCCCTGCCTCTACATCAAACCATCACCGTCAGACTCCTGACCTCGTCCCACTTGTCACTCTGCCCTGTTGCCTGCAGTCACTCAGTTTCTTTTACTAGTTAAGAACTTCCCACACCTCTGCCTACACTGAGCTCCTATGGGGCCAGGGAATCCAACCAGAAACGTTGACTCAGAAACGTTGCCCTGCCAATGGCTGTCATTCTGTGCAGAGATCATTGGCCGAGAGGAGCACTGCTCCTGTGTACTGGCCCAGGTTCTTTGGAGAAAAGCATCCCCTGTGGGCAGCTCAAACCCTACTGCTCATGGGAGCTTCAAAGGAACTAATGACTGATACCTTCATGGACAGAGGGACAATAGATCAAAGGACAGGCCTCCCTTCTGCTGCTGGTTCTGTGTCACTGACCTGTCAGGATTTCTCTGTTCACAGTTCTGAGATGGCAGCACAGCTGGAATGGGTAACTGAGTCAAGAGAGCTTGGGCTCAGTGAGGGTGGGTGTCAAGGTCAGAGGTGACAAAGTGAAGGTGTCAAGGTCATAGGATGACATGGTGAGGATGGGTGTCAAGGTCAGAGGTGACAAAGTGAAGGTGAGTGTCAAGGTCATAGGATGACGTGACATGCTGAGGGTGGGTGTCAAGGTCAGAGATGACAAAGTGAGGGTGGGTGTCAAGGTCACAGGATGACATGGTGAGGATGGGTGTCAAGGTCAGACACAGGCATTGAGGGTAAGACTGTGAGCTCACACATGGAAGCTGAGAAGCCACTGGCCTCTCTAAGAAAATGGCCATATGCTGGAGCATCCACATCTCAGCCTTTCTTGCCATGGAAATCCTGGACTCCCTACTCCTGGACATCTGTCATTTTAGCAAGTGTCTGCTAGTTGTCCATGCTAAACCTTGCGGGGGGTGGGGGGCAGTGGAATGTGGAGTGACAAGCAAGAATCTTCTTTGAAACACTTTGTCCTGTCCTGTTATTCCTAAACAGAAGCGCCCCTCTCTCCTATCACCTCTCTAGAGTCTAGGGAGTTGTGTTGGCTCCCTTACTGACAAGCTACAGGACTTGGGACCAAGATAACAAACTCTTTTTGCATTCAGGTCTCTTTATCAGAAGTGAACACAGCAGAACCTTCCCTTCATAGATGACAAGATGAACAGATTGACCAGAGCATGCTTTTGTGAACGTGATTTACCCTTAAGAAGCCACACCTACCATGTGACCTAGTTAGATATGTTCAACAATGTTGAGTGACAGGTGAGGAATCCTTCTTAGCCTCTTACAAATGCAAACTCTGGTTCCCTTGGGACCAGGGTCTGCTTGACCTTATGGCTACCGTGTGGCTAAGGAGGGACTCAACCAAGACGTATGTGTATTACCTAGTCCCTAGTATGCAAGGAGCCACTGTAACAACCCACTGTCATTATTTTAGCAAACAGCAACATTTTAGTGTTTGTGTGACTATGTTCTCGGGATTTGCTAGCTAGTCATCCCTGGTTACTCTGGAGCCTCTCAACAGCTAACTGTCATGTCTTATACGAGTCATTTTGAACTAAGGAGCTACAGCGGCATCAGTAGCCTGTGGTCATTAGCCAAGGGCAAGGAAGAACCTGGAAGCATCCCTGGACCACGACTGGCTGACAGCAACCATATCCTGCTGGCCACAAAGGAATACAGGTCTCTGAAATAGACAAATTTGAACTCAGACCCAGGAAAGTCACAAAAATGCCATGGCAGCGCCTAAGTAACTAAGTTGATTCCAGACCCAAGTTTCCTAATTCTGTTTCCAGTGTTCCGTTCTTAGGTCTTTCCTGGCCTCTCCCTCCATTTGTATGTTCAACTCATCCTCAGTAGAGCACCACCCAGAGCAGCCTGCACCATAGCACTGTTTATACACATGACCTGCGAATAAAGTCCCCTCAGAGAGGACTCAGCTTTATCCCCACAGGCCAGGACACCCTGCAAACATGTGCGAGAAAAGAGAAAATGGCACTCACGACTTGTCTCGCCTGCCCAGCCTCCTTGGAGGACTTGCTTGTCTCCTTCGTGGAGACAGGGACTTTCCCCGGCTTCTCACTTGTGTTGGAGAGTGGGCACTTGCAGGTTTCAAGATCTGAAGAAGACAGGAGGAATTAGCCACACTGGATCCTGAGGACACCCATTGCTCACCTTCCCGCAGCACAGCCCCTCAAACACAGCCCGTCCAAGATGCACTGGGAAAAGATAAGGGTCCCACTTCCTGGAGAGTGAGATGGCACAGCAGTCATCCCTTTTTCTGTGGCGGGAGGGGAGTCAACTCCAGCTCCTCAGCCCTCCTGGAGCTGCCATGTTTCTCACCCTGGGAGGCAAAGTCTCCTCTACAGTTCTCCAGAAACCAACTTCTGCTGACCCCACCTTCCACATTTAGTCAGAGTGGGCTCCAGATCACCACCCCAGGTCAAGAGTGAAGATAAGCAAGCCTGAATCAGAATATTCACTTTCTCTTAGTGTCTCCACAGGCCCCAGAGGGTCAGGGACAAGTGGGTGTGCTGGCACACAGAGGTGAGCTGATAGAGGGAAGAGTGGATAATGAGACCATCTACTCAGCTCTGCACAGTGAATGTCCCTCCTGTCTGTTGTGACACCAGATGGCAAAGGCCTTGCAACTTAGGCCATACAGATGTAGTGTGACTCTAAAAGAGACCATAAAACAGAGTGACTGTCTCAGCTGGAGATGTAACTTTCTGGTCTCTCATTTTTGGATCTTAGTTGATAGAAGGAATTGAGGAGAGAGACACTGCTTTCTTTGCAATATTTAAGATGGTTTCAGCTGTGGTTTGTGAAGCACCATTTGCCCCTCAGGGCCCTTGTGGGAATCAGTTCCAGGATCCTGAAGGGACACCCAAATCCATGGGTATTCAAGTCCCTTATATTTGTACATGACCCTCCTCTAGACAGAATCACAACTCGAATGACCTGTAATGCCTAAGGCAATGTAGTTGTTCACCTACACATTATTTAGGGAATAATAAGAAAAAAATCTTTATATTTTCAGCACAGCTGCAAGGTTTTTTCCTATTGTCCTTGACCCATGGTTGGCTGAAACTGACAGTGCAAAAATCCACCAGCAAAGAGGGCAGGCCAGCTCACACTCGGAGACTAACTGTCCAGTCAAACGAGGGTGCAGAGGTTTTGTTCCTGCAGTGGCCACTAAGCAAGAAACACTCCCTAGCATCTAGAAAAAGCCACAGACAGTGTGACTGTTAAATCCTGACTCTCAGTTTGATGGGATTGAGCACCTTCACGGGGAAACAGCTCTTTGAGCATGTCTGTGAGGAAGTTTCTCAGCTGGGTAAGCTGGGGTAGGAATCACACACTAATGTGGGCAGCGCCATCCCATGGGCTGAAACCAAACTGAATAAAAAACAAGAAAGTGAGCTGAGCCCAGCAGTGGACACAGTTGCTTCAGGTTCCTACCACTGTTCCTTCCCATGATGGAGAGCACCCTTGGACTGTGAATCAGAGTGTCCCTCTTCCCTCCCTTCTGGCTGTTCAGGTCAGGAATTTTGTCCTGTGTGTCAAGTAACCAATACGGAGAAGAAAGCCCCCACACACCATGTGCTTTTCCCAAACTCACCTTCATCCTCATGTCCCTGGCGTACTTCTCCAGCTCCTTCCTGATGTCGGTCCTCAGCATCTTGGAGACATTGAGGACAAGTTGCTTCCACTCGATGGGCTGGAAACTATGAGGCTCATGGGGGACGTACAGCCCAATCTTGACCTTCTTGACTGTGTGCAGGTATTTCTTGTAGGAGTCTTCAAAGTCAAAGACAAGGTCACTCAGAGTCCGAAAGGTCAGCGGCTTGTCCATCAGCTCAGCCCTTCGGCTCATGCCCAGTGAACCATAGTAACCATTGCAGTAGATCCCCAGCACGACATGGTGAAAGTAGTTTCCTGAGAAATAGGTTTTAAAGCTGATCGGGAAACGCTCAATGGAAGGCTGCCCATTGGTTAAATATCTGAGGCAAATGGAGTCAAGGAAAAGAGCGAGGCCTTAAAGATTCAGAGAGTGCCAGGCGTGGTGGTGCATGCCTTTAATCTCAGCACTTGGGAGGCAGAGGCAGGTGGACCACTGTGAGTTCAACACCAGCCTGGTTTACAAATAGGGTCCCAGGACAGCCAGGGCTACAGAGAGAAACTTTGTCTCAAAAAAACAAACAAACAAAACAACAACAAACAAACCACCAAAGAATTCAGAGAGCATGCCTTCCAGAATATGATACTGCTGCTGGGGCCAGTGAGTCCATTCCCCTGTCTCCAGCAGCTTGGTATCTAACCTTCTCAGATGAGTCCTCTACAAGGAATTTGCTGGGTGTCTTTGAGTATCAACTCTCTGATGCATTACCAAAACCAAGTGAATATGGGATAAAGAGAAAATCCACCATCTTCAAAAAGTTAAACGTAAATCAAAACAATAACCAGGCACCTTTTCTTTGTCTGGCTTCTACAGGGCACTCGGAGCTACTTAAGGTGTTTTTACTTGTGTGTGTGTGCATGGTGTGGTGTGTGTATATGTATGTGTGTATGCCTGTACATGTATGTGTGTATGTGCATGCAAGGTGTGGTGTGTGTGTGTGGGGGGGTGTACATGAGTGTGGAGATCAGAGATCCACCTCCATGTTCTACTGTGCTTACTTTTCAAACCAGGGTCTCTTGTCCTAGAACTGCTCAAACATTAAGATAAGCTGGTTAGCCAGTGATTCCCCAGGGATCCTCTTGCCTCTACATTTCCAGTACCGGGATCACTAATGTAAGCCCCAAGGCCTGAGATAAAATATATATATATATATATTTTCCCCTGCCTTTTGAGTTGTGTCTCAAGACACAGAAGCTCTTAGCGACTGCTCCAGAGCCATGCCTTCCTGTTGTCATGCTCCCAGCCATGATGGTTAAGGGCTCACCTTCTGAAACTGTGAGCCCCCAAATACTCTTTCTCTCCTAAGTTTCCTTGGTCAGAGTGTCTTCCCACAGCAAAAGAGTAACAGAGACAGGGGACCTTCAGATGACTTTTACATGTACTAGAAAGCTATGTCAGACAGTAAAAGGGGCTGCAGCTGAGTGGAAAAGCACTTGCCTTGCAAGCATGAGGCCCTAGGTTCAATCCTCAGTACCACCAAAAATGACAAAATGATATCCAATCACAGTGGCCCAGGCCTATAGTCCTAGAAGGCTGGAGGGAGCTCAAGGCCAGTCTGGAATAAGTAATAGGAAGACTATCTCAGAACAACAAAATAATCATGGGACTCTTTAAAACCTGTTACTAAACAAACCAACCCAGGCTGCTTGCTTGTGGTAATAGTAGATTTTAGCTTCACTTCCAATATCAAGTGTGTTTCTTCCCGTGCACCTGGACCATGACCAAACACCAGCGCACTCCTCCCCCAGCAAGGCTGGTCGCAGCAACTGTCCCTCCCAAATACGCAATTGCCATAATTCAGAAAGGAATTTTAAGATGCATGTGTCTGACGAGCATGGGAAAGTGTGCATACCCCATGTGCAAGTGGATGTCTAGGAAGGGACCCTGAAGTGAAGACATGTAAGACATAGGCTAGGGAGATAGCTTAGTCTGTAAAGCACTTACCTTGTTCAATACCCAGAACCCAGGTTTGTAATCCCAGGCTGAGATGGATGGATGGATGGATGGATGGATGGATGGATGGATGGATGGATGGATGGACGGACTGATGGGCGGACAGACAGACAGACGACGCCTATGAAACCATACCTAAAGTTATCCCTGGCTTCATTAGATAGAAAAGAAGGACAGATAACTAGAAGTCAGCCAAACCTACCAGGCTCCCAGCTGTCAAGGAAACCTTGTCTCCCAGGACAGTGGGAAGCTTTGGGAGACACTGACTGTGACCTGAATTACTCTTCCCAGGGGGAAAGCAGGACACCAGAACGCTGACAAAGCAAACCCAGAGATACTGTAAGTTTGGATGGAGGTCTGTGCCAAGAGTCCATTTTCCCTGAGTTGAACATGACAAGCAGAAGCTCCCACGCTTGTCACCTACCTTGTTCTTCTCTGAAATGTCACACAGGTAAGAACAAAGTAAAATCAAGGGCCTTGGCCCAGCGGGTTCCTAAATCTATTCTCTACAAGCCCCGATGTTCTAGATAATTCCAGGTACATGATGCTCAGATGTGTGACAATGCGCAAAGAACAAGGTGGCCCACACACCCCAGACCCATGCACCCCAGTCCCATATACCCACCCACACACCCCAGACCTACATACCCTAGACCCATATGCCCCAGGCTCACATACCCTGCATCCACACACCCTACCCCCACATATGCCAGACCCACATACCCGGGCCCACACACCCCAGACCTACATAGCCAGGGCCCACTCACCCCAGGCCCATATATACCCTGCACACTCAGCAGGCAGCCAAGGCGGCTGAGTAGAGCTTGTGTATCCAGGGATGGCACTGGCCTTGTGTCCTCCACTGGCCGCTAGCCAGCAGCTGCCTAGCCAATGGGTCCCAGAAAGAGGCTCTGCCTACAGCTATGGCTACTCAAGAATGGAGCCCTGAGCTACCTATTGCCCCCCCCGCCCCGCCCAGCCTGCCCTCCTGCTAGACTCCCTAACGTGTGTTTCCCTTTTGATGAGGAGCAAGAAAAGGCTTCCGAAAGACTCAAGTTGCTGTTTTCCAAATGCTAAGGTACAGATGGACAGTCATGCTTCAGGTCAGACCCCTATGTGCTCTGCAAGAGGCGGAGAATCACAAAAGCTCCTTGTCCTGTGGAAAGGTCCAATAGCAGGTGAGTAGCCCTGGCTTTAATACCCACCAATATAGACACAAAGTATACGCATAACTAAACACAAAACTCTATGAAAATCTGGGGCCAGGGGTGTAGCTCAGGTCAAGTACTGGGTGAGCACAACCAAGGCGCTGAATTGGGTCCCTCAAAGAGCAAAAAACAAAACCAAAAAGACACAATAGGGGTTGAAGAGACGTATCAGTTGTTAAAGAACTCGCTGTGCAGCCAGGCAGTGATGGCACACACCTTTGATCCTAGCACTCAGGAGGCAGAGGCAGCTGGATCTCTGAGGTCCAGGGGCTTGCCAGCCAGCCAGTCTAGCCAAACCAGGGTGCTCCAGGTTCAGTGGGAAAACCAGTCTCAAAAACTCAGGTAGACGGTTGGGGAGGTATCTTAGGTTAAAGCTCTTACTGCACATGCAAAGAACCCGAGTTCAATACCAAGAACCTACACAAAGCCAGGGACGGCAGATCACATCTGTAGCCCCATCAGTCTGTGAGGTGGGGTGGCGGGTAGGAAAATCCCTGGAAGCCTGAGGGCCAGATAGTTTGCTGTGCAGAGCAATGGACAACAAAGAGATCCTGTCTCAACTGAGGTGGAAGCTGAGGACGGACACCCAAGGTTGGTTGTCCTCTGACCACTACCCTCATGCTGTGGTATGTGTGCATCTGAATTTACACACATATATGTGTATACACTTCACACACACATACACACAAAGGAAGAGAGTGGCAAAAGGCATCCAATGTTAAACTGTTAACTCTGTTTTTTGTTTGTTTGTTTTTGTTTTTGTTTTTTTCTGAGACAGGGTTTCTCTGTGTAGCCCTAGATGTCCTGGAACTCACTCTGTAGACCAGGCTGGCCTCAAACTCAGAAATCCTCCTGCCTCTGCTTCCCAAGTGCTGAGATTAAAGGCGTGCCCCACCACTGCCCATCCAACTGTTAACTCTGTATCCATACATGCATACTCTGGTGTGTGCATCTGTACTCAAGAGCATGCACATACACAAATACCACACCTGCCCAAGAGTCTCAACAGACAGACTGGACCATCCCCTTGTCCCATCTGACTCCTCTCACTAATCCCTGTCTCCTTTCCTGGGTCTTAACCTACTCAAGTTTCCTTAAGTCTCTGTCCTGCTTGTTTTTTTATTGTCAACCTGACACAATGTTGAGCCACCTGGAATGAGGGAACCTCAACTGAAGAGTTGCCTCCATCAGACTGGCCTGTGGTTGTGTCTCTGAGGAACTGTTTTAATTGATTGATATGGAGGGACTAGGCAATTATAGGCTGCACCATCCCTAGAGGAGGCAGGTCTGGGCTATATAAGCCAGCTTTCTGAGAATGAACCAGGGAACAAGCCAGTAAGTAGCCTTCCCCGTGGTTTCTTCTCTGATTTCCTTCAGCGATAGATTCTGACCTGGAAACACCAGCAGAAATAAACCCTTTCCTCCCTGACTCGCTTTGGTCATGGCGTAGCTCACGGCAACAGAAAACAAAGGAGAAGGCTCATTCATGGGTTCTTTGTGTCCATCCAGGTAAAAGACTTTTGGAGTTCATCCTTGATCACCATTTTTCCTTCTCCTAACTTGTCTCCCTAACATTCACGTTGCCCAATTTGTGTTTCTGGCATAGATCTGCCCATTCAAAAGCCCCACATCCAAATATCCCATCCTGAACATGAGCCCAGATTCCATGTTTGAAATCCACCCAGTCTGTGTCTGAACTCATACCCCACAGCTGAGCCTTCCTGTCAAGACCTTTTCTTGGGCCATGGTATCACCATGCAAGACAGGAATGGCGGGATCCACAGTGCTGCAGCCTGGATGCCTGCCCCACCCCCCCCACCCCCAGCCCTTACTGCTTCTGTCCCAGTGCAGGCCTGTATCAAAGCATGCCACAGTCCTGTCACCCTTGATTCTTCCAGCTCTTCTCCATTTGTGGCTGACTCCCTGTCAACTTCTACATCTGGCTGTCTTCCAAGTCCTTCACACCCAAACTCCTGGCAGTTCTGGAAGCTACCTCTTCCAACCCAGCCCCACTGCCAAGGTAATGGTCCAGGTGTCACCATTCCCTTCTATAAGAACTCACAGTGGGCTCTGCAGATCCAGCCCAGCTGCCTCCAACAAACATGTCCTGTCTGTCCTTCAGAAAACTACTTTACATGCAGTGTCCAGGATGAGACCGCACCGGTCTTCAGCTTCAGAGCTTTCTGAAGGCCACTTAGCACAGCATTCAAGACACCAACAGCTTTTGTCTGGGGCTGGCTATTAGTCCAGCACCTTGTTCTGTGTCCTGCTTCCATGGCTATGCGCCCCCACCCCCACCCCCCAGCCAACTACAAGATCCAGCATTGCTCTGGCTCTGCTCTCACGTCAGTCAGGGTCATCACAGCCTTTCTGGACCAAATTCCAGGCTAAGAGCCAGGAATGCAGTGAAAATGACTGAGCATTAGAGACCAGACCCCTGTATCCCCAGGTTCCATCGTGACACACTGCCAGCACTTGCTCTTCTCCGCAACCTGCTCTCAGATTTCTCCCAATGATGGGTCTGGATATTCACCCCCTTGGCCTTGACTCAACTCTAAGTGTCTTTCTTATGACAGTGTCAGATTAATGCAAGAAAGGCCACACAGGCACTCTCCAAAGTCCCTCTGAATCTGAATTCTCCTGTGACTGCTGAATCTACAGTCACCAGCCTGGCATCCGTCCCAGACAGCATCACAGATAACAGGTTAGATGAAGCTGGTCCAAGGAGCCAAAGCTTGGGTGTGTTCAACTCCAGCCAGGTCAAATGAAGAGGGCATCTGACATTTTTTCTCCAAGGACACCAAAGCACAACTAGCTCCAGAAGAGGAACACAAAGGGACAGCGCAAATCTTAAAGGATACATGCCCAGGATGACTGCCTCCAGGCATTTGATAGGCAAGGATTCTCGGGTCATCTCCTTCGCTGTCTCCATTAACCTGTGGGACAGAGCACAGCAGATCATCTCGGAACTTAGGCAGTTATGCAGTCAGTTTGGCTGTCCATCAGTCCTTCAGTCTGTCTGCATGCCCACCTCCATACTAGGTACCGTGTAGGGATCCAGCAAGAAAGGGAACAGCTCGATTCCAAGAAGAACCCAAAGCACCTGTGCCCCTGACAGAACTGAGATCCTCAAGTCTGCACCCACCCCCAGTTACCTCAGAGGTCGTGGTGTGAGCACCTCCCAGCCTGGAAGCATGGACTTACAGGGACAGGTTTGCAGCCCTCTGCTGTCCTGCAAACCTGTCCTGCAGAGTCAGTCTGGTTCATTTTTGAGTCAGGGGCTGTCCTAGAACTTTTGATGTAGACCAGGCTGGCCTCAAACTCAGAGATCCACCTGTGTCTCAAGTGCTGGGATTAAAGCTGTGTGTCACCATACCTGGCCTGAGAGTCAGTCTTGACCACTAAACTTAGCTGCCAAGAGGGACTAGTCCTTAGCCCCACCCACTGCCAGGCCCTGGAGCATGTCCACGCAGACTAGAATCTAGAGCCCTAGGACACAGGGACAGGTTGGAAGAGGGTGCTGGTGGCTCAGCTCAGTGGTAGGAGAGAAGCCATGTGGTCCTCAGATCACATGTCACTTACCCACTCAGAGGTCGCATTTTCCTGATTTCAAAGAACTGGGTCCCTGTGTGGTTGTATCTGTGTGAAGCTTGTAAAGGAAAAGAACAGAAGTCCAGAGTCCTGGCCACACGGCAGAGGGCCACACAGATTCCCAACTCTCCATGATCTGGATAAGAAAGTACTTGCTTTCCTGGACAGTGTCAGTGGGGATCCAACAGCCCCTGACACCTCACCGTGCAGTCTAGAAATCCAGCTTCTAAACCGAAGCCTACATGCACCTCTAACGTTCGTAGCACTTCCCAGCAGGCTACCCTGTGCTCCAGTTATTTGACTGCATGTCTTTTTTTTTTTCCTCTTTTTTTTTTTTTATTAGATATTTTATTTACACTTCAGATGGCATCCCCTATCCCCATTCCCCCCCACCCCCCTTAGGAAACCCCTATCCCATGCCCCCTTTTCCTTTTTGCATTTATACATTTTTTTAAAAAAATGTTAATCATAGGCTTTATAAGTTTGGAATTGTTCAATCAGAGGTGTAACCCACTGACCGACCTAGATATAACAACTATCTTTGACTGGTGGAGATACATGAATGTCTGCCTCTCTGTCTCCCCCCTCTTTCTCTCTTTCATCACCTAGCTTCTCCTCTCCTTCCTCTTCTCCTCTTCTTAATCCTTTTCTTCCTCTCAGTACTCCTCCTACCTTAGCTCCTCCTACACATCACCCTTCCTGTTAAAATGAAACTTTTCTCTCAAAATACAATTAGAGCATATTATGCCAATTTGTACCAGTGAGGTACAGGATAGTCCTAATACCCAGTCCATCCTTTTGTTGACTAACCAGCTCCTCTTTTGACTGCATGTCTTAAGTCACATGCTAGACCAGAAGCTCTTGGGAGCTGGGCCCTTTCTTTTATCATCTTTGGATCTCCCATAATGCCTGAAGGAAGCTCAACAAACCCAGGTTAGCAGGTGTTGTTAAAAAAAAAAAAATGAGAGTAAGTAAATGAATTAACTGATGAGGGGAAGCCGGGTGGATAACCAAGGAAGAGGATGGACAGAAAGGGAAGAAAAAGTAAACAGACAGAAGGACAGATGGCAAGATGGAAGAAAGAAAAGGGAATGGATGAACAGACGGATGAATGGGTGCTAGGAGAAAGGTAAATGGTGAATAGGTGGATGGACAGATGGACAAAAGTATGGTTAGACGTGTGTGTGTTTGTGTATATGTTTGTGTATGTGTGTTTGTGTGTGGTGTTTGCATGTGTGTGTGTATGGATTATGGGCGTTTGTGTGTGTGTGTATGGATTATGGGCATGTGTGTGTGTATGGATTATGGGCATGTGTGTGTATGGATTATGGGCATGTGTGTGTGTATGGATTATGGGCATGTGTGTGTATGGATTATGGGCATGTGTGTGTGTATGGATTATGGGCATGTGTGTGTATGGATTATGGGCATGTGTGTGTATGGATTATGGGCTCACCGATGTATCAGTATACAGAAGAAAACATGGAAGAGTGGACAAATGGCAGTTAGATTTTTTCAACAGCACACAGAACTTAAGGAAACTTAACTCATTTCGTGCCTAGATGGCACTTGACATCACTAAGCAGATGGCACCACTATCCATGCCCTGTTCTGATCGACTGCCCACCTCTCCAAAGCTAGCAAGCCTGGTCCACCAATGGTTCAATCCTGTCACGCTTTCTGAGATACAATGTTGAATTCTTTTTTAATCTTAAAGAAAACTTGATTTATATGTTTTATTCTTCTGCCTCAAGCAAAATCCTATTTGTAAAAAGTCTGTGTTGGGAGGCTGCAGATGACTAATGATTATGTTGCCTAGAGCGCTATGCCCAGTCAGGTGCACAGAACCCACTCCCTATGTGTTCCAGTGATGCTTGCTGGGCATTTCTAAAATAAGATATTAAAAATTCTTAGTGGTGAAAGAAAAAAAAAGAGGGCTTTTATTGTGAAGTGGCACTTTTTTTTTTTTACTTTATCAAAGATTTTGCTCAAACAGTGGGGTTTCCAGTATATTTAAAGCAGAATTCAGTTTCTACAAAGTAAGATTAATCCATACTTAAGTAATGAAAAGTTGTCTAGCTATGTTCTCTAAGTTCCTTGTAGCTAATAGCTGAGCTTCTGAAATTTCTCTCTAGCCTTCCCTGTCTGAAACACAGAGCTCTTGGGCAGGTTTCCCATGCCTAGCAAAGCTATGGCCTCTCTTTCCAGACACAAAGACCAGCATTCCCATTCACAGCCTCTTGAATTCTGTGCCAGGGTAAGGCAGAGTCAAAACCATCAAAAAAAAAAAACTCCACTGAGAGCTGAACGAATGTATAGTTAGGAATGGCCTCAAGCAATCACCATGTGCTGGCACCCGTGTCCAGAACAAGACACCCAGACACCAGGTCTGAAGGCAGAGAGAGTTTCTATTCTGCCTCCCTTGATGATGGCTCCAAAGACCTAAGGACCTGGTCCCTGGTCCCCTGGTGTTTTTCATTGCCTACCCTGCAGTCAGTAATCTAGGCTAGCGGCCTTCATTAATGCATCAGAGAAAAGGTAAAAAGGGGGCCCCTTCAAGAGCCATGATGACTGAGCTGAGTTTATGTGGCAGGTTTTATATCAGT
The DNA here is from genome assembly GCF_011762505.2 of Arvicanthis niloticus. Taxonomy (NCBI): domain Eukaryota; kingdom Metazoa; phylum Chordata; class Mammalia; order Rodentia; family Muridae; genus Arvicanthis; species Arvicanthis niloticus. The sequence continues at coordinate 64,248,388 of NC_047667.1, forward strand.
GTGAGAAAATGATATGCAAAACACATGCAAATTTGTCCCTACTGATGTGGCGCGTGCCAGCTCTTTCTCCTTGGGAAGGCCTCGTCCTAGATAGACGTGAGAGCCATTCTAACTTTAGGTCACCTGGAATGTCTGGTGATAGTAACAACTGAAAGAGACACAGCTCCTAGGGCCTGGGTCTCTTTGGGAAGGTGTTTGCGTCCCTCAGCCACCACCAGCAATCCACGTGGAGTCTCACTTTGGAGAAGAGAAGCAATATTCAATAACTCTGGTGGGGCCTTGGGCTGCCAGCCTCTCTCTGGAGAGAGCTATCATTCCCCACTGAGGCAGCTGGACTCCATGGAGATGATGCCATATAGGAAAGAGGACTTAAGAGGCAGAAACTGACAGGCTAATAAAGTAATGGATCTTAGTGAGCAGAGTAGGTGCTGTTCTCCAGGGTGCTAGGTAGCTCTGGGAAGGTGCTGCTGTCTGGTCCCTTCAGGAGACAGAAGTGTTCTTTCCTGCAGCAGAGAATTCAGGAACCCAGGCACCATGCTTCCTTAAGCACACTCATCCTCAAGGCTGAGGAGAAGCAAGCAGAAGGCAAGCCAATAAGCCTGGACCTCTCCTGGCAGTCAACCCAAGCACAACATCCAGAGTAGCACACTGGAGAGGGTCCCCATCTCACTCCTGTGCTGGTAAACACCAGAAGCCATGTGTGGCCACGACCTCTGTCTGCTCCTTTGTCCCCACAGTGCTGCTTCTGAGAACCTACAAAATGGAACTAACCAACCCTGACTGTAAATAACTCAAGGGCACTGAGGCAACCAAAAAAAGCATGTGTGACTGAACCCTCAGGCTTCTCAGTAGCTCTTTCAGTTGGAGCTGAGGTAGGGGTCCCACTGGAGAGCTCCCCAAACCCTGCACGTACAGCTGGGATGAAGTCACCTACCTGGCTTGCTGGGATCATGAGAGACCAGGAATGTGTTAAAGCAAGTGAGAGATGAAAGAGAAGGAAGGTCAGGAGAGGAGGAGATGCTGGTCATGTAGAAAAGGAAGAATGGAACAAAGAAGTGGAGAAAATAGAAGGATGGAAAGAAGGGATGTTAGGGGACACGGGCAGGGAAGGGGGAAAAGAGAAGTTACAGCCTGAAGGCAGACCAACTTCACCTCTGAGGGACAAGCCCTGGCTGTTCTGGTCACTGCTATCACAGGCTGTAAGCTCTTACCCATGGGTGCTCTCCAGCACCTGTGCTCACCAGCCTTAGAGCTCTGGACGATCAAAGGCAACAGATATGCCACCCAGCTTGCAATCACCACTCCTGTCCCTTGTCTGGGGTGCTCAGCCCCTGGCTGGAAGGATACTGTAGTGTCTTCATGTAATTCTGGATGGCCTGGAGCCAGTCTGGGATCGTCATGGACAACCTGTAGTTTGGGACCTGGGGAATTGAAGGCTACAGCGAGACAGAGAGAGGGGACTCATGTTATCAAGGGGTTGCTCTGGTACAGCTCCTGGAGCAGGCATGGGGCTGAAACCAAGTGACAGCCACTCCCAGGAGCAGACACACACTCAGTATAGTCACCTGTAAATATGGTACCTTCCCCATACCATCTGCCCCCTAAGATAGTTGCTCCACCATTGAAGGACCCTCTAAGCTCCCTCCAGATATACTCCACTCTGAGCTATGGTTCTCAGTGGCCCTCCTGGCATTAATTGTAACGCAGTTGGCCTTCTCTATGGGAATGTAACTCCCTTGTTGAGGCCAAGGACCATGTCCTCTGGAGTCTCCCACCGAGAATGGCCCAGAGTGAACCCCAAGATGCTTCACTGATTCTTAATTTTTTATCTCTTGACCCATTCTGCAGCATTGGCTTATAGTGACCCTTTCTATGTGTTCCCCCCTTGAACATTGTTGACACAGGCCACGAGGCAAATGGCAGAATGGCACACCAGCCATAGGCATCGTTTTCAATACTGCACTCTTCACACTTCCACCACTTTCTCTACTTAGTTCCTTTCTTGAGTTCGAGATTAAGTAAGGCCCTTCTCTTGCCTCAACTCTTCCCTGGTAAGTGCCATGCCCCTGCCTCATGAGCCTTCTTATCCTAGCCTCATGGCAGCCCAGACAGCTCTCCCAAGTGCCTGCAGTCAGCATTAGAGCAAACCACTCCCAAGACACGAGGACGCCAGCCAGCCAGGGACACATTAGGGTTTGTTTATCCCCCACTGACTCATCTTCTCCATGTTTGTGGTGGGCCAAGTCATTGGTGACAAAGAAACTTGTTCCCTCTCGATGCAGGTTTGAGAGAGGAGGCTCTTCTAGGTCTTAGCTTCTCCATCAGAAGCAGATAGAATGAGAAGCAAGATTAGCCTCATCCTTGGAGAAAACAGGGCCAGCTTTGCAGACGGAAGGGGAAGTGGCTAGAAAGCAGACCTGTGGACTGCCTAGCTGGGTGGCAGAGCCAGACGCCACCTAAAGACTTCCTGGCTCTCCAGGCACAGGCTCTGCCATGCAGTGACAGATGGGCATGGCGCTCTGAGCACAGGGTGGCAGGCGCCTTGCCATTTCTGTGACTTTGGCTGCATTTACTGAAAAACCTTCTCTGCTGATAGTTTCTTCTCGGTGCCTCTACTCAGCCTTGACTTTGAGGTGTTCTAAATTCATAGAAACTGTCCCTTCAGCTGGAAGGGAAGCAGTCACACTTGGCACATCAGAACCAAGGCTCTATGGTGTGTGTGAGCACATGCGTGGCTATGGGGGCACACACACGGGCCCGACTGTTCTGCAAGCTACATTTTCTCTCTGATACCTCAACTCCAACTCCCTGCCTGGGAGAGTCACTTTGGAGGGGAAAAGACTCCAACGTGAACATATGTTCCCATGACTTCATTCTTTCACCTCTCCCCACCCCCAACACACAGAGTTAGCAAGAGAGAACAGACACACACACTCCTCTCTCTCTCTCTTTCTGTCTCTTTCTCTCTCTCTCTCTTTCACACACACACACACACACACACACACACACACTTAAACAGTTTCAAACACACCAACTCACACATTGAATTCTCTGTCCAACAAACACTAGCAATTGTGAAGACTTCCTTGGGTTTTTCACATTAACACTCACATGTCTACCAAACCTCTGTAAGAACCGACCAGAGGCTTCAGAGAGGGGTGAGAAGAGAAGTTAGGCAGAGGAACAGACCCTTCCTCTGCATCTCCATGTGGTAAGCTCTAGGCCAGGTACAAAGCAGGAAGCATGGGAGCAGGGAAGGAAAATCCCTTGGAAGAAAGGGACATCCCATCCAAGAGAGGTGGAGAGGAGAGGGGCGGGACGTGAGAGCGAGCTCCCATACTCGTAGCCCATGATTTGGCTCAGAGTCCACTTTGGGAGCTGAGCTGACCATGGAGTTATTTCCAGCCCCCTCCATCCCGGGGAGCTCACAGAGCAGGGTGTAAAGCAAGACTCAGAAAGCAGCTGGGCCTCAGAATAGCAGCCAATGGCGCCCAAGGGATTTAGAAAAACAGCTGCACCATTACCTCAGCTGCCTGTGGTCACACTTGCTCTCAAGCAGGAGGACAAATGTAAGCGTTCCCCACATGGGCTGTAGCAGGCAGGGCTGTGGTGGGGTGGGGTGGGGGGAACCAAGGTGGCTCACTGCAAGATATCATCAGCTTCAATTCACCGTGATGTCAGGCAAGCTGGTAGGGGCTCAGCCCGGGGCAACTTCGAACAGCACCTTAGGCAGCCAATGTTCCTGCTGGATCTGGGTATAAGCCAGAGGGCCCTCCCCCTGAGGGGGTTATGATGAGACATATACCTTGGTTCGAATGGTTCGAATCCCTGCTCTGTCTCCTACCAGCTATGGACTTGACAGGACCCCAGAGCTTCCACTTGCATCCAGATAAACAGCAACACTGCCTCTTCTGCCCTTGGAGCTGCCGTAGGACAATATGGCCTGAGAAGGCAGCATGGCGGGCACAGCACATGGGCACAGGTATAAGCTGGGCCATTATCCATCACTAACATGCTCCCAGGAGCTGGACTAAGACTCGGGATCAGCAGCACACAACCGTGAGGTGTTGCTTCTTGAGGACATCTCCCTACCCAATAGGAGATAAGAACTCCGTTGCCAAGTTGAGCACATGCTGCTGAGGGGATGGTTGGTGTCCTTAGTTCATGGAGACTCACAGGCAGTGATAAGAAAGTTCATTAGGCAGTCATGAGAAAGCAGGGTCAGCTCAGAGCCTCTGAGTGGACAGAATGAATAAACAAAACTCCATCCTGACACAGACAAAAGCAGGCACATACTGGGGACACACTGACATGGGGTGAATCCTGAAGTAAAACAGCCTCAAACCAGTCAGTACTGGGGCCCAGGAGACAGCCCAGCAGGAGGCCGTTGGCTCAAGCCTGATGACTTGAGTTCAATCCCCAAACCCACATGGTGAAAGGTGACCAACACCTGTCTGACCTTACATGTGTGTCTAGAACTTTCTATCGCTGTGACAAAGCACCTGAGGTAACAAGCTTATAGAGAACAAAGGTGGTTTTGTCTCACAGTTAAAGAGCTCACAGTCACTTGTAACTCAAGGTTCATGCTTTCATGGAGAAAGCATGGGAAAGAGGTTTATTCACCTCATGAAATTCAAGAAATGGGGGGGGGGGGGGGGAGCCAGTGTTCTGATTCTAGGGCACTCTGCCCAGTGACCTAAGTCCTTCCTGCTAGACCCCACCTCCCGAAGAGCATCATAGGCTGGGGCCTTCAACAGGTGGGGCCTCTGGGGACATTCAGGAACCCAAACAATGATAGCCATACACCCGAAATGGTTGAAAGGTAGGTAACGTATCCTGTACTTTACCATAATAAACAAGGTCACAACAAGTGTTTTACTAAAGGAGAAATGCAAATAACGACTCTCTGGAAAAAGTGAAGTTCACTGAGAACTTAAATACAACCTAAGGCCCTGTGAAATGTCACCTCCATTCTTCCTGTTAGTTGGCTTACTCTGAAAGGCAGATCCATGTGCTGGCCAGGAAGCCTAGGGAAGTTTAAAGGATTTGGAAGAAGAGGGTATGCAGTGAGCAGAGAAGAAAAATGAGACCACAGAGTCTGACAGCCCGCCTCTCCACTTCCTCCTTGCCAAACAAGAGAGCTGACAGAAGGCAAGAAGGAGGCCTGCAGGTGAGCACAGTCCTGTAAATGGCATGCCATAAAAGAAGGAAGGGAAGCCAGGCCTGGAGCAGGGAGGCAGGCAGCAAGAGGCCCCAGCTGGGGCAACCTTTAACAGGAACAAGGAGAAACGGAAACATTTCTTTCACTGCACAGGCGGCAGAAAAAAGAACTCCTGGAAAGGGGTGGGGGGAGGCTGCAAGGGGCAGCCACAATTCCAGAATGGCCACAGGCTCCTGCATCAAAGAGCCCCAGCCTGTAATCTGGGACAGAGGTCCTGGAGTCACACTTTGGGAGGATTCAGACAGACAAGAGGGACAGTTCTAAATCCAGGACACGAACGGAGGAAGCATCCTGGGAGCAGAGGGTTGCAGGGGCAGAGCCTGTGGAGAGTCTCAGATCTCTGCTCACACTTCAAGTCAGCTCTCAGCCCTCTAAGGTGAACTCTTTCTGAATTTGGAGTAACACACACAGGTGGGGCCTGCAGGAAACCGAGTGGTGTTTCCTGCTGAGGGCCCTGGTGTCCTGCCTCAGCAAAGTTGACCTCTGGACACTAGGAGGAGGCCCTACAGCCAGACCTAGAAGGGCCAGTTGCTCCTTCTGCACCTGCCTCTCTGTCACGCTCTGCCCATCCTGTGTAACCCCAGTGACTTTTGATCTTTTTCTTAAAATATCCCAGTAAACGCCTGGATTGTCAGGTGCTCGCTTGGCTCAGTAACCACTCGTGGAGAAGAATGCCAACGAAATTTGGAAATTCTCCAACGAAATTTGGAAAGAAGATCTCAAGTGATGCTCACCTCTACCCACCCAAGCTTTCAGGCAAAACTTACTATGGTCCATCACAGAACGTCCTGGACACAGCATCCACACTCACGGACCCTGGGAACTTGCTCCAGATACTATCTTGCCTCAGTCCACATTTTGTTGCTGCAGCAATTACTCTTGTCCAAATTCACCAATCTTCCTTCACCACTCACTGTCCCACCGCCCTCCGTTGGTGCAAATTCCTCACAGCATGGTGTTGGCTTGGCTAAAGGAGAATGACTTGGCCCCAGGAGAGACTGCCAAGCCCTGGAGTGGAGAGGAACAGCGTCTGACAGAGCAGCTTGACATCAGCATGCCTGTGCCTGGGCAGGAGCCAGGGTTTGGGGGATATTGAGGCCAGGAGGTGCCAGTGAGGGGGATAGGGATGGAGAGCCAGCTATTGAGCCTCACTGGGAAGGGTGGAGCCGGGAGGTCCAGCCTCAGCAGAGTGAATTTGAGACTAACCTAGTTAGGCCACATAAGAACCTCTCAAAAACCAAAACCAAACAAACGCCAAATAAGCAGGAAATGGAATCATATACAGTCTTATTCAAATTTAACGACCCCTCATCACCGGGGGTAGTGGGACATGCTATAAACCCAGAATTCAGAATGCTGAGGCAAGAGGATCATAAATTTGAGGGCTAGCCTCAGATATAACCAAGACCTAGTCGAAGAACGGAAACAGGGTTGGAGAGATGGCTCAGTGGTGAAGAATTCCCAGTACCCATGGTGACTCACAGCTGTCTCTAACTCCTGTTCTAGAGGATCCAACAACTTCTTCTGACCTTTTTGAGTACTCACACACATGGTGTGCAGATACAGATGCCGGAAAAGCAACCATACACATAAAATAAACCCTCAAAATTTAAAAAATAAATGAAGAGGACCAGGCAGGAGGGAGAGAGGCAGAAATCTATGAGTTAGAGGCCAGCAGGGTCTATATAGCCAGTTCCAGGACAACCAAGGCTTTAGTGTGAGATCCTGTCTCCGAAAACGAACAAACAAAACACAAAATTAAAGCAGACAAGTGGCTGCACTGGGCTGAGGGAGTCCTGGTTTATCTGCAGCTGTCAGGAGGTGCTTGGTTACAATGAAAATACAACAAGATACATACAAGAAAAGGAAATGTTCTTTTTCTTTTTTTAAACAAGGTCTCAATACACATTGCAGGTTCACTTTGAACTCACTGTGAGGCCCAAGATGGCCTTTAATTTATAATCTTCTTGCCTCTCCCTCCTAAGTGCTAAGAGTACACCATCTTTCCTGCCTGGAAAATCCTTTTATAAAAAGGAAGCACTCAGCTACAATCCCGGGAGCATCAAGTTTTAGTCTCAGGGAGTGGAAACCTATGTTCTAAACTGCCTCATGGACACTTAGAATACTGCATCTGTGGCAAACCAGCCACAGTCCTAGAAAGAGCAGACATGTAAAAGAAGAGGAGGAAAAGGAAGAGGAAGAAGAGGAGGGAGGAGGAGAAAAAGAGGAGAAAGAAGAAAAAAAGAGACAGGGAGGAGGGAAGAGGAGGAAGCCACAGAGAACAGAGGCAGAGTCCCACTGTCTCGTACCCTGCCTCCCTCTCAGGAGGACTTGAGAGACATCTTCACCAATAGTCAGATACAATGCTTGTCACACGGAGAAGGGCTCCTGCACATGGAACTGGGGTAAGAATGAAGGCACAGTGAGCAAGGTGCAGGATTCAGAAAGCCAGCTCAAGACAGTGGCATCCAGTCTCTGCTCCCTCTGCCCAACTCTTCCATGTTTAAGGATTCTGGTGACTCAAGGTAAGCAGAGAAAGATGCTGAAGTCAGAGCCAGGGCTGCCCATGTTGCAGAGCAGGGGTCATTACTGCTCATGTTCCCACAGACAAGCTTCTAGCACAGGCAAGCTCCTGTTTGGACAGAATAAACTCCCTGCCTAGAACAAAGATAAAACACGATGAAGCAGGAAGCAGAGAGCATCCTCCACTTCCCCCAAGGGCACCTGCAGGTTTGCATGCTCAGCTATCGCCAGGCAGGACTGGGACTTACTGCTGCCATGACTCTGGGATATGAGATTCCTGAATCTTGTCAGGAGTCCGCTCAGCAAACAGGGTCCCTAGGGTCCAGGGAAGCCATCTCCACGGCCGCACACCTGGCTTTCATTTTCTATAACAGGACACTCCCACCAGAAGACGTGTCTCTCTGTAACCATATCCTCCGCCACTGAGCCCAGTTGCTCCCTGGCTGCTCTCCAGAGTAAAAAGAGAGCTTCACTTGGTGTCTCCCTTTACCCCGGAGACTAATTCATCCTGTGTCCTGGAAAGTCCCTTTAAGTCACAGCCAAAGGCTTCTTTGGCGCCAGGTAGGCTAGTAAGAGACAGGTCAATGTTCTCTGTAAGTTTCAGAGGTAAAAATCAAAAATCACTGTCATAAAAAAAAAAAAAAAAAAAAAGAGGAGGAGGGGGGAAGAGAAAGAGGAAAAGGAGAGGAAGCTGGTGATGATGAAGATGATTGGCAAAAACTCTAGAAATGATTCACACTGAGACGTCTGGCTGATTGATTACAAATTCACTCGCGGCTCCATAAATCCTTTACTAGGAGGGAAGGGGGGAGTAAAACACGCATGGCGGCTAAGCAGTGTGAACCCTGGGGTTCTATGCTCTCTTGGAGTGGCTGGTGTTGACCTGGCGACATTAGCTTTTGATGAAGATATTACAGGAACTGAGTACATAATGGATTTGGCTCAGCCTAACCTCAGAGCCAAGCCAGCAAGCCCCCTGCCTGCCCCTGTTGGCAGCAGAACAGGGAGACAGGACTCAGTAACTGGACATAAGGTCCCTTCTCCCTGCTCTTGCCCGGGCTGAGCCGGTCCCATCCCGCCCATCCCGCCCTCCCACCCTCCGTAGCCAAGCCACTGACCTTAGCCAGGAAAGCAGCGTTTCGGATGGAGCCTACCATCTCTCCCCCTCTGGGGTGGACCTTGGCCACATGCAGCCACATCCGCTCCCAGGTGTGGCTGTCGATCGGGAACCCGCTCTTGTTCACGTGGAACAGCACCCCGCCGTCTTTGTCCTCCTCCTCTGAGCCCCCGCTAGTGGCGAGGCTCACGGGCCGTGCATGGCTGCTCCGGGACCGTGTGCCTTTGGTGCTTTTGGGGTGGGGGCAGCGGTGAGTGTCGGCGGCGGAGCCGGTCATGATGAGGGGTACGCGGCGAGGGGGCGGAGGACACGGGCACGCCGGGGATCAGGGCCCCGCGGGGGTGGCCTTTAACTCTCGTGGCCGCAGGACGCGCGAAGGGAACCCCGCTCACCGGCCGAGCCTGAAAACAGAGGAAACAGCAGACACTGCGGCTCAGTAAGACAGACATGGGGGTTCCCGCCCACCCCCCGTCTGGCTGCCCCAGACCCACCCCTCAGGACTAACGGGAGGGAGCCTCCAGCCACGCCGATTACCTAAAGCAAGGCGGCTGGAAAGACGCCACGAAGCCTCACACCCAGCTGCACTCGGGGATGGGGAGGCATGCAGGGAACGCGGGGTGAGGAGGGGACGGGGTAGGAAGAAGCAAGACAGCTGTGTAACAAGAAGACTCGAGGGTTCCCTCCAGCTTCACGCATCCCTGGGTCCCCAGATGTGGTGGACTGCCACCGACCCAGAGCGAGCGGGCACGTGAGCTCCCGGGGCCGGCGCGAGGGCGCCGCAGCAGCCTCCGCTTGTTAGGGAGGCCTGGCGTCTTCCCGGAAGCCCCCCGAACCCTGGCGCGCGAGGGGCGGCTCCAGCCGGGGTTCCCGGGCAAGCGCAGCGCCGCCCCTTCCCGCGGGTCCCGCGCGGGCACCGCGAGTGGCAGCTGCGGGCCGCCAGGACGCGCGCGGGGCCGGGGGACCCACCTCGGGCCGGCCTCATTGCTGCGGAAGGCTGTTGGAGCTGAGGCGGTCGTCGCCTCATTCCATGTCCCATTCTCGAATGTTATTCTGTGACATATAACTGAGTCACCCGGGCAGCCGCCGATGTTCCGAATGCGGCCATTGGACACCGCAACAAAGAGGGGCGGGTCCCGAGCTTGGGACTTTACAACCCGGAGCTGTGCAGCTCTGCGATTGGTTCCAGGGTTCCCTGGCGGGAGGGGATCCGAGTTAGCGAAGCTGGACTGCCACGCGAAATCCGATGCTGCGGTGTCCTGGGAGCCCCGCGGAGCGGGAGCGACTGTCCAGGCACTGAGATCCAGTTTCCCTTGGGTAGAGGCGCAGCAGCTAAGGCCAGGAGATGTGATTCAGAGGTAGTGGATCTGGTGGACCAGCGTTCATCGAGGAGCTGGGCACAGTGACCGGGTCCTACACAGGGTTCTGGGTGGCTCTGGGAATGGCCAACCTAATGCTTACCTAAATCTTCCAAGTTTCTCCCTAGATTAACAAGTGGATACAGCCTTGCGTCCTCTATTAGTAGCCGTGGGTAACAAGGTTCCTCAACCCAAGCTGCTGTGAGACACAACAGGCCAGTCAAGCCCCTTCTGTTCTGCCCTAGCAACTGGTTTGTAAAGGGATGCTTGAAGACAAGGGAGTGGCCTTCCCATAGATTCCCCTCCTCTTCTTTTTCTTTGTCTTCTTCATCTTCTTTTCTCTCTCTCTCTCTCTCTCTCTCTCTTTTTTTTTTTTTTTTTTTTTGTGGTGTCCCGGCACCTAGGCTAGCCTCAGACTTGCTATGTAGAGAAGGATGAACTTGAACTCCTTGGTTCTGGTCGTGTGTGTGTGTGTGTGTGTGTGTGTGTGTGTGTATGAGTGTGTGTGTGTGTATGAGTGTGTGTGTATGAGTGTGTGTGTGAGTATGTGTGTGTGTGTGTGAGTGTGTGTGTGAGTGTGTGTGTGTGTATATGAGTGTGTGTGTGTGTGCACATTTATCGTGAGGCTGGAGTATGGGTTCAGTGAGTTAAGATCACTGTCTTTACTGCAGACCAGCACTCTGGGTTCAGCACTGGTTCTCAGCTCCAGGAGGATCACACAAGTTGGGCCTCTTGAGCACCTGCGCTCCATGCTTGTGCTGACTCTGACATATATGCAAAGACATGTATTTTTTTGTTGTTGTTGTTGTTTTGTTTTTCGAGACAGGGTTTCTCTGTGTAGCCCTGGCTGTCCTGGAACTCACTCTGTAGACCAGGCTGGCCTCGAACTCAGAAATCCGCCTGCCTCTGCCTCCCAAGTGCTGGGATTAAAGGCGTGCGCCACCACTGCCCAGCTACATGTAATTTTAAAATATTAGAAGTAAATCTTTTTTAAACCTTTTACATTTTGCATTTGTCATGTGTAAGTGTGTAGGTACTACATGTATGGAGTGTGTGTACCTGTGTGGAGATCAGAGGACAAAGTGCTGGCAGCCAGTCTCTCCTTACACCATGTAGGTTCCGTCAAACTAAGGACCTCGGACTTGGTGGCCAGTCAGTACCCACTGAGCCATCTCAGCAGCCCAAAGTACCCTTTTCTTAATGACAGTATCTTCCTTCTTGCTCCCTCCCTCCCTCCCTCCCTCCCTCCCTCCCTCCCTCTCTTCTTCCTTTTATTTTGAGAAAGAACGAGCCGAGGTGGAAGAAGCCACAGACTGCTGACTCTGAGGTCCAATAAGTCTAGGTTTGTCTCTTCTGAGTTGTGTAACCCAGGACACACAGTTCATCTGCTCTGAGAGGAAAACCAGAGCCCCTCTGGCTCTTAGGTCATGTAACTGAGACCTGCTTTCGTAGGAACACCTAGGAGCCTGGCTGTTATAGCCTTGCTGTCAACTCCAGGTCAACTGCCAGCTTCGAACAGGTGAGTCGGCTGTGACAAGCATGGGAAGCAAATCTCCCAGCTGGACACTATGGGAAGAGCCCTCCCCAGGGCCAGTTTTCGGCTGCTCAGCTATATGTGGGGGTTGGGATGGAAACCTCTATGAGGCAGGCAGAGTGGGGGCCAGGATCAGCAGAGGACCAGGGAGGGGACCTAGGTTCTAAACCTGCCAGGACAGAGCCCCTGGCATGGGGCGATGGAGTTAGCACTGAGCACAGGAACTAACAGCAAGCAGCCCATGTTGGAACCATCTCAACAGTCCTCTGGCAACAAGCACATCTGGAAAAGAATCAGGAGACAGAGGACAATGTGTACCCATTCCTAATTAAAAGGGAACCTGCCTGTTGGCTCATCTCAAACATCCTTCTCTCCTGTCTGCAGTTCATCCTTAAGTCCATCTCTCTCCCTTCCACTTCCTTGGTTCCCAGACCAGAGAAGAACGTCAGGGCAGACCAGGATTTGACCTTCCCACCCCCTAGAGAACAGCTCACACCTGTGCTCAAAGGATAGCAAAAACCAGGCTCACCGCCTCACAACCACATGGCTGCCCACAGACGGACCAAGTCCAGCCAGGTCTGCTCATCTTGGTCAACCAGGGCCCGAATCCTGCTTTGCCTGTGTAGAAACCCCAGACACCAGAAAGAGACAGTGGTCACCTTCCCACTTTGAAGTGCCCTGCAATTCACTGACAGTGGAGGGCAGCATTTGCTGACAGTTCCCAGGATTCTGGTTGCTGTTTTCTCTTTCCCACAACTGGGAAGATAGGCACCAAATGCAGCACCTTTTCCAATAAGATAGATGCAGGCTCCTGAGTGAACTTGCTGTCCAGGAGCACAAGGCTTCTGTACTGAGAGCTGTACTGAGGAGCAGTGGGAGAGAACAAGGGCCAGTATCCCATTTAAAGGATGTCCTCGCTGGCCTAACTTCCTTTTGTTCCACCTGTAGTGGGTTGGAATGTGGAAATGTCCCCTGTGGACTCATGGGTTTGGATGCTTGGTATCCAGCTGATGGTGCTGTTCTGAAGGCTGTCAAACCTTTAGGAGTTGACGCCTCTCTTGAGTAAACAGGTTATTGAGATTAGGAACTAAGGTTTTATAGCCCGTGTCTACTTCCAATCTGCTCTGTTTCTTGTTCCTCCAAGATCTGAGGTGAGGGTCTCAGCTACACATTCCTGCCACTGTCGAGCCATCCACCACCATGATGGACTGTAGGCCATCAAACTGTGAGTCCAAATAAACCCTTAGTGTCAAGTCATTGGTCTCTTAGTCTCTTAGTGTCAAGTCATTGGTCACCACAATGAGAAAAGTACCTAACACAGGTACCCATCTCCTAGACAGTACCACCTCCCCACAGCAACACTGTCCAGCAACCAAGGCTTCTAGGGACCTAAGCCATAATATAAGAAAACCCATGCAAAGCCTGCTGTGTGTCCACTGGTCTTCACTGGGAATCTGAGACACTACACAAGCAGATTTGGAGACATCTGTGCCTGCCATATCTTGTTGTCTTGTTAGTCAAGACTGAGAAATGACTGTGGTTGCTCAGCAAAAGGAACAAACGTGAAATAAGTCACAAGCCTATGAAGGGGAACGTAGCTGAGAGGAGCTGGGAAGGAGGTGCCTGCCACACAGGGAGAACCGGCAGGGTTTCTTGCACTGGTAGCATGGGGGAAAACTCACACAGTGCTGCATAGAATTCTGTGTGTCCCTGCATTGAATCTGATGCTGATGGCCTAACCCTTAGCACATCAGAGTGTGACATTTGGAAATACTGTCTTTGAGAGGTAATTATGATAAACTGACAAGGGGGTTGGGTTTCTACCAAGGATAGGAGGGAAACATTTAGATGTGAGGACAGCCAGGTACATGAGGAAAAGCATGTAGGGATTGGAGCTACATCCCCACTGTGAAGGGATTTGGAGGAGCCAGAAGAAAGTTGTGGCACAGACTGGTCACTGGCTGTGCCTTCAGAGAGAGCTGGCCTTGCTGAGGCCTTCAGCGTCCCAGCAGGAGGATTCGGTCAACTTCTGTGTATGCCATGCTGGCCACAAATCTTCCTCGATGCAGCTCTGATAAGCTACATGGCACTTGGGCATCCAGGATGCTCCTTCTGGGAGCCGGCTGATGAGGGAGATATCCACTGTGCTGAACTGGAAAAATCAACTCTCCTGCACAATACCAACACTAATATCATGTAAATCAGGAGATTCAGCAAGACTGGGCTAAGACAGTAAGAGAAAACATGAGATAAGAGGCCCACCTGTATTTCTGTATTTTCTTTTGACTTTTCAAAACTCCCCTTCCTCTGGGAAGTTCTCTAACCGTCTGGGTTGAGTGTGAACTGTCCCTCTCAGGTTCACATTTTGAAGGTATGGTCCCCTGGATGGTACTACTATGTAGGGACATGCCAGAGACATAAGAGGCAGAGCCTGACCGGGGGAAGTAGTCCACGGAGGTGTGCCCTTGGGGGCACTCCCTGACCTGGCCCAGTTCCCTCTGCTTACTGGTTGCCCCAATGAGAGGTTGCTGCTCCCTGACCCTTGTTCTTCTGTCATGAAGCACTGCTTCTCTTAGCTCAAACAATAGAGCTGGAGACTGTGAACTGAAATCTCCAGAGCTGTGAGCAGAAGCGGTCTCCCTCCTTTGAACTGTGTCTATGTTTTGTTTTGGTTTTGGTTTTGTTTTTTTGACAATAATGGGAAAACCAAGCAATGATCTGAAGCACACAGATGACCAACGATCCGGACACTGCTTTGCATTGCTCCCAATTGAGCTGAGAGCGGGTCTTGCCATACAGAGGACAAAGGCAGTATCCACCAAGGGCTTGGTCTATGCTGAGCGCACCCTCCACGTGTAACTCATTAATGTTCACAAAGACCCTGTGGGCTTTAAAGTAACACTAGGAGAGCTTGTGTAATTTGCACTAGGTCCAGAGAGCAAACCTGCAGTTTGGATGTTGAATGTCTTCCCTAAGGCTTCTGGGTTCAATTATTGGTCCCCAATTTGGTGCTGGTCTAAGGTGGTAGAGACTCTGAAGTGGGACCTCTCAGGAGGTTTCAGGTCCCTGGAGACAGGTCTTTGAAGGAGAACTGTGAGACCCTGCTATCACACTCTCCTGATGTCATCCCCAGAGGTCAAAAGCCTGTGTTCCCAGTAAAGTTCACTGGCACCTCCCAAAGGGTGACCCAAATATGCCTCCTCTCTTTATAAGCTGACTGTCTCATTTGTACATCGCAGTAACTGACTCAGGAAATCACAAAATAGTCCTGCTGAGCCTCTACTCTGAGTGGTAAAAAGCACAATTATTTTTTTCTAACAATTTTAAACTATGCACCTGTTTCTACACTGAGTTTTATTATTTGTCTGTCTGTCTGCCTGTTTTGTTTCAAGACAGGGTCTCTTCATGTCTCTCTGGCTGTTCTGGAACTCACTACGTAGACCATTATGTAGAATGGCCTCAAAATCCCAGATTGACCTGCCTCTGCCTCCCAAGTGCTGAGATTAAAGGCACACACCACTTACTAGCCAGGGTCTCATTAACTTTTTTTGAACCAGAGAGAAAAAGGAAAGGAAAAGAATTAAGATGCTTTATACAGGCAAATATGCACAGACACACATACACTCATGCACCCACATCCTGCCCGGGCCCAACTGTCTGTCAAAATCAACTTCACAAGTATTCATGTATGCTTACATATATACACATACACCTACATACGTACATATGAACAGACATATACATTTGGATGGATGGATGGATGGATGGATGGATGGATGGGGCAGAGTCCCCCCAAGCCACCATATCATCTTTCTTGCTCTTTTTTTGTGGCCTTTTTATACCTTCTTAGATAAAAGTTCTTTAGACAATTATTGCATAGATGAAATGTTACACAAAATGGGAGTTACAGAAGGATGCTGATATAAGTTCTAAGAAGTATTTCGATCTATAAGCCCAGTTTCATATGGTCTTGCCTTATAATGCACACCTGTGGTTTCATCCTTGGACCTTAGTGCTTTTCCTTGAACACAAATTTGTCCCAAGCCTATTTCTCTTTTTAGCGTAACTATGAAAAGCTCATTGCATCTCTTATTATGCAGCCTTTACTTACTGTTATGAGGAGTGGGCACATTCTATTCCTGATTTTAATTTTATTACATCTTTCTAGCAAAACTAAAACTATCTCTTAAAACTTTCTTCCTGTCAGGCAGTGGTAGTGCATGCCTTTAATCCCAGCACTTGGGAGGCAGAGGCAGGTGGATTTCTGAGTTCGAGGCCAGCCTGGTCTACAGAGTGAGTTCCAGGACAGCCAGGGCTACACAGAGAAACCCTGTCTAAAAAAAAAAAAAAAGAAAAAGAAGGAAAGAAAGAAAGAAAGGAAAAAACTTTCTTCCTAAGATTACTTAAATCAAACCAGGAATTCTATAAAATCATTAATTCATCTAAACAGTATTAATTCATGAAAGTTCATTTTTATGATGGTCTGCAGGAAATCTGTTCAATAGAGGTGGGCTTATGCCCAGGGATTATTATATTAGTTTAATAATGACAGGAAAGGCATATCAGCTGCAAGAAGCAATCCTGAGATGAAGTCTCTTTGAGACCTTGCCTCACTGAGCTCACCCATCTAAGACCATGGAATGTCTACCTCCGGGAAGGCCGGCTGCTAGCCTTAGCCCATCCTAGTTGTCTCCTGACAGGAGAGTAGCCAGTAGCATATGTGAAGCCATCTTGCTGCCCCCCCCTTGCTTTTTAGATGAGTTACATCAAATTCTGAAATAGTAGTTCTCATACAAAATCTTTGAGAAAATTCAAAAAGATTAAACAACTTGTATAAAGTGACGATCATCAAGTATCCAAACTGGACCCAAATACAGACTCTCTTAATCTAATTTCCCCCATCCCCTCCTCTCTCTCTCAGGATTGACCTTAATTTATGATTGTGTTAGTCAGGATTCTCTAAAGGAACAATCAATAGAATGTATACAACACATACACACACACACACACACACACACTCACACACACCACATATTAAGCAAGCCTGTGTTAAAATAGCAACAGCTGCTGAATCACACCTGAGAGGCTGAGAATCTGCAAGTTTCCTGGTTCTTGAGGCTGGGAGCCTCAGCAGTCGCCATCTGGAAAGCTGCCGTCTTTCTTTAGTTCACTACTAAATCCTGGAAACATTGGTTCTGATCTCAAGGCAATGGGGTAAACCAGCTCAGTGAGGGGGACGACCAATGAGAAAAAGGCACATCTCTTTCCACCACGCCCTTCGTATCTGGGCTGCTACCAGGTGTGGCCCGAGGCCACAGCCATGGCCGTGGCCACGGCCACTGCGAGTCTTCCCCCAGTGACCACAGTTCTTCAGGTGGAACTCCTACCCCCTTCCTCCCATAATTCTGGTTTGTGGCAATTTGACATCAAAACTAATCATCATATTGACTTTGCTTCCTCAGTTTCTGACGTACTCTTTTGTTCATTTTCAGTGCCGAGGCTCGAATCCATTGGACTTCCTCTTGAATCCAGTGGGCGCCCCAGATCTTCTTTTTGTGTTCTGGTGTGTGTACATGTGTGTGAGGGTGCGTTCACCAGTGGACACATATGGAGACCAGAGATTGGTGTTGAGACCAATTGCTGCTTCATCTTATTTTTGAAATAACAGTATATTATTTACTTGTGGTGTCCGCGCATGCCTCGAGAGTGTAGAGGTCAGAGGATAATTTTTACAAGTCGGTTCTCTCCTTCCACCAAGGGGAGGGGCAGTGTCCTAGTGCTTGAATTTGGACCATCGGGCTTAACTGCAAGCCCCCTCAGAAAGTTTATTGTACCATTTCTCTGCCCCTCACCCCATATCTTATTTTTGAGTGTCTCTCCCAGAAGCTGGAACTCATTGTCTCAGCCAGACTGAGCACCAAGCCCCACTTTTCTCCCCCCCACCCCCACCCCCAAGCATAGGGGTTAGATGTAGATTAGGCTGGCCTCAAAATTATAGAAATCTGCAAGCCTTTGCCTCCCCAGGATTAAAGGCATATGTCCCAATATCTGGCTCCATAGTATCTCACTTTGCTCCTGGGCATCTGGCTCTGTTCCTCCTCTTGTACAGCAAGCACTTTATTCAATTTATCAGCAGGGCATCTCTACAGCACCCCACTCCTTTTGCTTTATTTTAGCAAGAGAATAAAAAAAAAACAAAAGGAATTACTAATCACAGGCATTTCCTGGCTGTCCTTGTCAAAGGGTTATGTTGTTCCTCACAGCCCAAGGCTAGGCACTGAAAAGCAACAAACTCAAAACCCACCATTTCCTTCTCCACCTTGTCCCTTGTGTGGGGGTTGCTGGAGGTGGGGTATGAAGGAGAGTCAGAAACTAAAATAGGAGACTAGGACAAGGACAGAGGTGGGTCCCCCAAACCTACAGGCAGCACCTGGGACCCGGACACCAGTCTTTGTAGGGTCCAGCATTGTAAGGGGCTTTGAGGACATTTGGCTAGAAAGAACAAACACAAGACTTTCTTGGATGACACTCCTGTTTGCTTAGGGAACAAGGTCACCTACAGTGAAAGGACTGCCTTCTGTTACAATGGCCACCTGTGAGGAGCCTGCTGGCCTGTCCCCACTCTGTGCTAATGGCCCTGTGCCCATCTCTCCCTTGGGAAGCAGCCCCCTTGCAATCACAGGTGTACCTGGATTTACAGTCCGGTTGCATCTCACCAAACCCTCAGAAATAAAAAACCCTGTGAGCCAAAATCTCCTTGAGGGCAGGCAAGATTGCTCCATGGGTAAAAGTGCTTGCTGCCAAGCATGACAGGCTAGCTTTGATCCCAAGGACCCACACAATTAGAGCTGACTCCTAAAAGTTGTCCTTTGACCTAAACACACTAAATAAATAAATAAATAAATAAATAAACAGGATTTTAAAAGTGTATTTGATTGGATGTGATGACTCACACCTGTAATTCCAGCACTCTGGGGGCTGAGGTAGGAAGAGAGAGAATTTTGAGCCACTCTAGGATATGTAAAAAGACCCGGCATCATAGAAGAAAAGAAAATGTACTGAATACTCCTAACCTATCAAACACCCACCTATCCCAGCTCACCTCAAAACAAGCTCAGAACACTTCCTGAGCCTGCAGCCGGCAGCACCATCCCACACAAAGCCTGTTTGTAGTAAACTGAGCCACCTGTGAATGTTTCCTCTTTCGAAAACTACTAGTCCAATAGCATCCAGCTTACACACGTTCACAGAGAACTCAGTTAGATGGTGCACCAGGAAGCAGCTGGTGTGTGGTGAATTGTCTCTTCCTTAGCCATAGCTTGGAGATGCTGCGGTCATGAGCCTTCCTCGCCAGCTGTGCTCCATCTGTATACTTGTCAGTTTCATTGTCTGTTACATGCTTAAAAGAGAAGGATTTTTTTTTTTAAAGTTTCTAACGGACTAGAGAAGTGGCTCGGTCGCTAAGAGCACTGGTCGCTCATCCAGAGGACCCAGGTTCCATTCCCAGTACCCACAGCACAGCTCACAATGGTCTGTAACCCCAGTTCTAGGGGCTCTGATGTCCTCTCCTGGCCTCTGTGGGTACCAGGCACAAAAAAAATGGAGCATGGGCTTACAGGTAAGCAGAACACACACACACACACACACACTTTTTAAAAAATGTTAAAAAGTAAAATGATTTTTTAAAAAGGTTTTGGTGTCTAGTTATTGTACATAGTTATGGGTTATATAAATAATTTCTCATGACTACTGAGCCCATTGACCCCGCCCACTGTGTCCCGCCCTCTCTCCCTACAGCAAGCCCAGTAGTCCCCTCTTCCCCAGGAAACTTCCCCCGCTTTTATGTCATATATAAGACTGGAATGGTCCCATTCCAGCAGCTACTAAAGGTCGTGCAGACTCTCCAACAGACTTTAGCTCAAGGAGTCTGAAGTGTGTGGGGTGTTCACTGAGACAAAGATGAAGGCAAATCTTATCTTCCCTCCCGGAGCCTTTATCGGTGTGCTTTGTTGTTGTTTTGTTTGTTTTGTTTTGGCTGCTTGTTTGTTTGGGTGTTTGTTGCAGGATATTTGATCACACTTCGAACCTTGAGATTGTGTTATTTACTGAAAAAAAAAAAAAAAAAAACTTCTCTAGTTGTGGTGTGGCTCAGCCTTTACTTAGCACACACCTTTAATCCCTCTGGCTGGAATACAGAGATGCCTGAGTACACACCTTTAATCCCAAACAATGAAGGTAAAGTTAGTTTGTAGATGGAGGAACCAGTGTTTGAAAGTGATGTCTAATTGACTGGCAGACAAAATGATGAACCAGACAAAGATTTGACAGAATAGGATACGCCCAGCTCTCAGGAGAACAGAGAGGAAAGGGAAGCTATTTGAGGGGCAGTGCAGAGAGAGAGGAGAAAGGGAAGGAGGTAGTTTTTACCTGGAGAGTTGTACAAAGGCAGGTTGAAGAAAGAGAACAAGCCGGACACAGGCGAAAAAAGAACAAGCCACAGAAGGGGAAGGAGCGAGAAGATTAGAACAGATTGCCAAAGTTAGGTTGAGGCCAAGCAGAGCAATTCAGGAGAGGCTAAGAGAGAGAAGCCAGATCGAATCAGTCAGCATGGAGAGAAGTTTTGAGCTAGAACAGCTGAGTTGGACCAGCCAGTGCTCAGAAAGAACTAGAAAGGGTGAGCTTATTCAGCAGTAAGTCTCAGGGGGTGAAAACATTCCAGGCCTAAATAAGATTGCACAGAGGCTAGAAGCTTCCAGGACTAGGCCTGCACACTAGGTTTGCAGACTGAGGCAGTAAACCTCGGAGACAACAATTACATCAGGTGAATAAAAGTTATCGTTACAGGTTTTGTCTGCTTTGGGTTTTGGTTTGTTTTTAAGTAAAGGACAGCAGCATGTCTGTATTCCAGAAGCCACGACTCGAGTGTGCTGTTTACCAGCTGTCAGTGTGCCATCTTCCAGGGCTGGCGCTCCCTTAGTGGAGCTGGCCGGGAGTTACCAGCTAAGACAGAAAAGACAGGGATGACAGTCGGGGACATCCACACCTTGCTAGGGAGCAGCTTAGGGGGAGTATAGATGAGGTGCCGAGGACTGAACAGGGGGAAAACGAGTGGGGAGAGGGTCAGCTGAAGTGGAGGAAGGCAGGCCAGGAACCACCCAGCAAGGTTGAGGAGGGTTGGCAGCAGAAGGCATTGGGACAGGAGCAGAGCATCCCCAAGAAACCGAGCAAATCAGAGCTATGTCTGTAAAATCAGGACTGCGCAGAGCTGAAGGAGGAAGTCCCATGGGAGGCTGCATTCTCTGCTGAATCAAAACTAAAACCACTGGGCAGATTGAGGAGACGTTGATAGGTGTGACTCAGAACTAGGTGTCTTAAACTGCATTTTCTGAACAAGTCATGAAGCTGCCATGCATAATATTAGGGCTTCCTGGGTGGGTGTAGCGTGCTCAGCTCTGTCACTAAGGAGTTGCAGAATCCTGGCCCCTCAGGGGTTTGGGCTATGAAATGAGGGTGGATCAGGTCCCCCAATGCTAGACTTCTGTTTTACAATAGAACCATCTGAAGGAGCTAAAAAAGAAAAAAAGTCCCAATGTCCAGGCCACGAAATCAAAATTGTCAGGGATGGGGTTCACACTCCTCAGTGTTGAACCCAGTTAAGTTTGGGACCCAGGGATATGTGTGGTCTCTAGGGGTCTCAACCAGCCCTGTGGTCCATAGAGCCTTAGGGAAGTGAGAGGGGTCACTGGGGACAGTACCCATGAGAGGCAAGGCAGGAAGCAGACACTGTCTTAGAGTCATAACATCGGATGAATTGGGATTTTCAAGTGGGCAGCAGATTACTGCACATTTCAGCAAGTTGTTTTTCTGATTTATTCATTACATGGTTGTTTCTTTGAGTACCTACTGTGTGTCTGGTGCTGTACCAGGTACTTAGGATCCAACAGGTCAGTTATCAGCTTTCGACTCCTGGGACAGACCCGGAACCAAATAAAAGGACTTAGGGTGAGGACCTACTCACACTGTGTTCCTCTAACATTTGGATTGAGCAAATAATCCTAGGGTCAGAAAAGTCCTGCCTCTTGATCCCAACCAAATCTAGTGTGTCTTCCCAGCTAGAGTACAGCTGTCACCTGGCAACTGGCCTGTTTGGGAAACTGACAGTAAAGATCAAATATCTCCCTCCACTAGAGACCTTCAGGATAGGACCTTGAGCACAGATGGGCCCGTCCTGCAGTCCAACTCTGCCTCATAGGGCCATCAGTTCCTCTTTCAACTACCTTCGGCATGGGGTGAAGGAGCTAGGACTTAATACGGGCAGAACAGTCCATGAAGGGCGTGAAGCGAGCTTGTTCTATTGAGGGTGACACAGAGCCCGTCAAGAGTAGACCGGATATTCAGAACCTTATTTCCGGCCAGAGAGGCTGTCATTTCCGGTCAGAGAGGCTGCTGATGTGTTTGAAGGTAGGGCAGATTCAGGTAGGTCCTGAATCTTAATGGCTTTATTTATTTATTTATTTATTTATTTATTTTCCTTATGGGCGTTGGGGGAGGTGCTTTGCTTCGCGCATCCATTCTAGCGCCAGGGGTACCATCCTCTTCAAGATGTGGCTCCGGAGGCAGCTCGTAATCGGCACAAGATGAGCAACATCAGGAGGGTGGCTCTTGAGGCCAGTTTGCACTGCAGAGCCTGGGAAAGGTGCCCAGGAGTGTGGAAGGGCCTCTCGACCTGCTGGCTTCCATCTCCCTATTTCAGGAACTCGGTACTAGAGGTAGCCATCGTATCTGGGATGACACCCCTCCTCCGTGACCTTCTCCAGTTTCTTCTCTTTCTGTTCTCTCTCCATGGCGTCTGTCCACTACTGAGGCCTCCTGTGTGGAAGAATGCTTGATTGTTTAGCCTCCGAGGCCTTAGGTGGAGCGTCCTCTTGGGCTCCAGAGATGAGGGCTGTAGTGAAGGGAGTTGTGGGTAGATGAGGGAAGGTACCTCTTCCTGTGAGACCCTAGGCTAGGAGAGACTGCAGGGCCATCAGCTTCTACCTGAGCAGCAGTGGCCACATCACCCAAGAACCAGTTAGAAATGCCAACATTCAGTCCTGGCCCAGGTCACAGAGGCAGATGCTCCGTCCAGAAAGGTGAGTAACCTGTCCGAAGAAGGCACAGAGCATCCATCTCAGAGACAAATCCCCCACTAGGGTGCAGATAAAAAAATATTTCTCGCTGCCACCTAGTGCCCTAGGAAGAAGGACAGTCCCACCTCTGGTTCTGGGATCTGAGTTGGGGTTGCAGAGGCAAGACACAGATTAGGTAAGGGAGTAAGAGGGCCACAGAGTCCTGCCTGGAGGGTAAAGATCTGAACTGGAGTCAGATCTAAACCCAAACCCAAAGCCCTTTTCCGGGAGAGCAGAACAACCTGTGCAGGAGCCAGGTGCAGCAGGCCGTGATGGCCACATAGGGTTGGATTTCAAAATGCTGCCTCTATCCTCAGTGGGACTTGCTTGGCCTCTGTCAGGGACATGTGGCCCCTGGGGAAAAGATAGGCAGGGTAGGTACAGAAGGGGTGAAAAGTGAGGTGGTCCTTCAGGGTGCAGTCTTCTCCCTCCCTCCTAGTCGGGCACCACACAGATGGGGTGGAACCCTGGGCTCAAGGAGTGGAGAGGGTCCAGAGACAGAGGGGGTGCCTGCTGTAGGCCTACATGCCTTCACTGCCTGTTTTCACTGGGGAGTCTGGAAGCACAGTGGGAGAGAGGCCTGGAAAGCAGCGTCTCTGAGGCATGCTGCTCGGAAGGCAACTCCACGTGACCTCATTTAAAGCACTCATACTCGACTCCCAACAGGCAGATGACGAGACTTAGCCCAAAGTCATACCCTCCTAAGAGACAGATATTTATCCTAGGATCTAAAACCAAAGCCTGGAAGCTACTCAAAATATCACATGCCATTCTCTCTTCCTCTGAAGACTTAATCCAGTTGGGCCTGTCAGTCACCTGGCCAGGAGCCCACCTGTTCCTTCCCATTCCCTTTAAGGGATGTACTTTCTTTCTCAGGATCCCTCTCAGTACAGCTGCTTGCAGTCTTACATGAGACATGGAGCATGTCTGCTTCTAGTCTTAATTCAGGACATGCAACTCTTCATTTTCTTTTTGTTGTTGTTGTTGTTTTTGGGTGTTTTTGTTTTTTCAAGACAGGGTTTCTCTGTATAGCCTTGGCTGACCTGGAACTCACTCTGTAGTCCAGGCTGGCCTCGAACTCAGAAATCCGCCTGCCTCTGCCTCCCAAGTGCTGGGATTAAAGGCGTGCGCCACCACCGCCCAGCTAGCTCTTCATTTTCTATGTTTTTACATCTCTGTCTTTTGAGTCCCGGCCCAAAGCCTGCGTGTGCTTTCCCAGACACTCTGGACTTTCTTGCTCTTTCTTTGAAGCCCTCCACTTCTACCATTTCTAATCTCTTCTTGTCCCTGCAGCCGCCAGGCCTTACAGCTTCCCAACCCTGTTGTTTGTCTCCTAAACTCAAGTTTTCTGGTTCGTTTTTAAAACTCATTCATTGCCGGGCGGTGGTGGCGGCGCACGCCTTTAATCCCAGCACTTGGGAGGCAGAGGCAGGCAGATTTCTGAGTTCGAGGCCAGCCTGGTCTACAGAGTGAGTTCCAGGACAGCCAGGACTAAACAGAGAAACCCTGTCTCGAAAAACCAAAAAAAAAAAAAAAAACTCATTCATTAGTGAGACTAGGACCCCAAACCCACAAAGAAACCCCTGGGCTCCCTGGGAACACCTTGGAGCTTGTTCCGGCTTCATTGAAAAACCTGATGCTAATCACTCCACATGCACATACACACATGCATGTATAGATGAACATGTATGCATGTGCACAGCACGGGGGGGGGTCGCAGGGAGAGAGGTACAGTGACACAGACAGAGTGGCAGAGAAAGGAGATGTATTCGTGTGGCCACATTGGGAAGAAGAACAAGAAGAAAGGTCAGGTGATGCCCCAAGCCAGTCTTCCGAGAAGAGGTGTGCATAACTAAACAGCCAGGGTCAAGGTGTGCCCCTCCTCCATTGCTGATCTGAGGCAGCGATCTCACATGCCAGTGGCCAGATCTGTACGAAATCCCTTCCTTGGAAACACTCTGGCCTCAACCTTTCCTTTCCCCAGCATTAGATTTTATTTTTGTAGGGAGGTCCATTGTTTCAATAGTCTGACAGCTGCAGAGAGTGTCTCTTTAGACTATCTCTTTCTTGTCAGGACAGTAATAGGATAGATGGTGTCCCCAAAGGGGTAGAACAGCTCAGGCATCAGGAATCCTAGCTATGCTGCTCAGCCATCTGAACGTGACATACTAGGCTACAGATACCCCATGGTGTCCAGAGTCCACCACATGGACAAACTACTGAAGACTAAGAGAGTTCTAAACGTAACTCTTCACGGTGGGGCCTGAACACAAACACAACAAAAGTTTTCAGCACTGATCTGTCCTCAAAAGGTGGAAGAAACATTAGCTTGGGAATCTGACTT
The DNA here is from genome assembly GCF_011762505.2 of Arvicanthis niloticus. NCBI lineage: Eukaryota > Metazoa > Chordata > Mammalia > Rodentia > Muridae > Arvicanthis > Arvicanthis niloticus. The sequence continues at coordinate 64,273,650 of NC_047667.1, forward strand.
GGGAGTAGTCACGGTTCACTGAACTCTTCCTTCTAGAAAGATCCTGAGGGCAAATTAGAGACTCATTATCGTGACTGGCTGTCGTCATCATGGTAACTGGAAGGTCACAGAGTCCTCCTCTCTACGCTTGGCTAATCACTGACTCGGATCCCTGCTGCGAGGCAGGAGGATGGGGTGGGTGGAAAAGAGGGACAGCCTTCAGGGCAACTTTGGCAGCTAACAGATGGCTCAGGTCACCTTCTGTCTTGAGGGTCTACATAGGCCTAGCACCATGAATCAACCTGAGCAGGCACCTCCTGGATCCCAGGAGGCAGATCAGAGGCAAGTGTCTGAAAGCCAGCTCTGAGCCCTCACAGCCTGGCATCAATCCAGCTCCAACTTGAAGCTGCCTCTGTGGGATACTAAGATGGATCAGTGCCTGATAATGCTGGCCTGAAGCTGGGGCTACTATTGGCCACTAGCTGCACTAGGCTGACCTGACAGTCCCTCTCTCAGGAACTCCCAAGACTGGGATCCTTGTCTTGACTTCCTGCCATTATGATTATACAACGCGTGACAACATGGTAACCCACTTTTTGTTCAGTGGTTACAATTAGTGAGAATCCAAAAGAAGGAGAAAACTTAAGATAGGGTCTCACATATCCCAGACTCCAATTCAGTTGAGGATGACCTTGAACTTGTGGTCTTTCGGCCGCCACCTACTAAATGCTAGGTAGAGTTATCATTGTGTGCCACCTTGCCCTGTTTACAAGATGCTGAGGAACAAACCCAGGCTTTCCTGTGTGCTAGGAAAACACTCTACCAACTGAGCTACGTGGCAGCCTTCCAAAGTTTTTCTTTTTTCAATAAGAGGCATCAGGGGTTACATGTGCCAAATTTGAGATGGAAGTAGTGGCACCAGAAAACAGTCCAGAGGCATATGCCCACTGTTCAGGTGGCTGTTAGGCTGGAGATGCAGGCGATACTGAAGAGGAACCCGGGGAGATTTGGTTCCTCACGATGCTACCAGCTCCAGCCTGGAGTGCATCTGAGGCCAAGGTCATAAAAGAACCTGCACTGTACCACAGTCGGTCTCCAGACCAACAGCCAGGAGCACTGTGTTGTCCAACCTTCTGGGTGATTCAAGGTACTCTGCAAGAGGCAGAGGCAGGTTAATTCCTCCAGAAGGGACTCCAAGATTTTAGAGGTGGCTTGCGTCTTTTATAGCCTGTTCTTTCTTTGTCTCAATGAGCTTCTCTCTCCTCAAACAGTTCATAAAATGACCAGTAGAGGACATGGTTTCCCAACTGCTGGAGTGAAAGCTGCCTGCCAGGCTCTTCTGATAGCATTTATCTGTCTCGGGAAAGTTTGTATGTAGTTGTAGTTCTGACAGATGGATTTCAGACCCAATGTGTCTGGCCTCACCATCCCCTACTGCATGATAGGACTATCTTTTGTTTGTTTGATTGATTGATGTTTTTGTCTTTTGGGTTTTTTGTTTTTGTTTTGTTTTGGAGACAGGGTTTCTCTGTATAACAGCCCTAGCTGTCCTGGAACTTACTTCATAGACCAGGTTGGCCTCAAACTCACAGAGTGCTGAGATTGAAGGTGTGTGTCACCATGCTCAGCTTATACATTCTTATTTTCTGTGTATGGTTTTTTTCCCTGCATGTATATCTGTGAGCCACATGCATGCAATACCCATAGAGGCCAGAAAAAGATGTTCTGTCCTCTGAGGCTGGAGCTATGAGCCACCATGTAGGTTCTGGGAATTGAACCTAGGTTCTCTGGAAAAGCAGATAATACTCTTACCTGCTAAGCCATCGCTCCAGTTCTGACAGTAGGACTAACTATCTGTGCGTTATTGCTTTGGCCAATACCAATAACCCGGATTGCATTTGAGGCTGTTACCTGCCTTTCCTGTCTTATTGAAATGGAAAGCTAAGAGAAGGTCTTTATAGTATTTTCTTTTGTTTTAAGACATGTTTAAGAAATGTAGAATTGCTGAGATGAATTGCTGGGGGTAAAGAGTTTATTAAAGCATCACAGACAGAGAGATAAACAGTATGATAGCAACTCTGAGGACAGGAACCAGGGTCCTGAGGCACACATGTGTGGAAGTGTATATATATACATATTATAGACAAGGCTGGCCTCAGACTCACAGAGATCCACTTACCTCTACTTTTAAGTGCTAGGATTAAGGGTGGGCACCACCATGCCTGGCTTCTGTTTTTTCTTTAGTCCTGTGTTATAGGTTATACAACAATCCTAAGAACCATTTTTTTCCTGATCACAAAAGCATCTGAGGTTTGTTCCTTTGGTGCCCAGGTCCCTTGGCCACCATCTCCTGAGTGCATACATCACCAAGTCTTCTGATCTTATTTTGTGTGCCTCATGTGACACTTGTCCCTGCACTCACATATGGAAATGGCTGATACTGTGGTCTATTTATTGACAGCTGTTATAAACAAGAACAAATCAAGATACTACAACACCATGTCTAGACTGCTTCTTATCAGCCAGACTGCTTCTTATGTGTAGTTATCACCAAGTCTTATTGGGGCTGTTTTGCCACAAGAGCACAGTGGGCCAGCATCACTGAGAGGCAGTTATATGCCTTCTGCTCAAAACGAATCCTCACAAGTTAGTAATATTAATTTTTTTTAAAAAGTGGAAACTGAGAGGGTTTAAAGTACGTTCCTAAGAAGATCAGGTTCAAAGACTCTGGCTTTCTAATGTTTTCATAACACATTTCATGGAATACCTAAGAATGCTTCAGAAGCAGCTGAGGCTGTAAGATGATACACACAGCATCATGAAGCTAGCTACCCAGGGACTCACAGTATCAACTATTACATACATATGACCAGTCAGCTTCATAATACAACAAAGTGCCAGAGGTGACTAGTCCCGAGGCTGTGTGTCTAGCATCTGAGGTTAGTGATGGAATCATCTGGGCTCCAAAGGATTTATGTAGGCCTTTTTAATTCCAGTTTGGCTACCTTCAGCACATGAAGCCTCTCTTGAGATGGGTCCACTTCCTACATGCATCTTTCCTAGGGTATGTGCTGTGGTTTGGGCATCTCCAATATTCTGTGATCTCCATGCTACTTAAGTATCATCTTAACTTCACAAAATGGCTTATATGGCTTCCTTGCAGGGATTATAATTCTGCCACGCATTGTCTAGGCTTTGCAACTCTCTGAAATCATGAACTAACTCTTGTGAACTTCTCAACCTTGAGTCTTTCATGCTTGGAAAAAACAAAACAATAACAAGAGGACAATGATGTCAACATTGTTGCCATCTTGTGATGGACCTGGTCCACTTGGACCTTCCAAAGCATATGTGTGTGTTGTCTCTGGAGGAGACATTTTCCTAGGTGGTTGCTTTCTAGGAGTAGGGAACCCCTTCCACATTCTGAGCTGAGCTTTCTCATCACAGTAACAACCCCACTCCTGGTACCAATTGTATATCTCCGTTAGATTTCCTATTGGTGTGCAAAATACCTTGACAAAAGCAACTTATGGGAGAAAAGGTTTATTTGGGTTCACAGTTGGAAGGTACAGGCCATCATAGCAGTTCTGGTAGCAAGAGCTTAAGATAACTGATTAAATTGTATCAGCAATCAAGAAGCAGAGGGGTGGGACCTGGAGAGATGGCTGCTCTTTCAGAGGTCCTGAGTTCAATTCCCAGCAACCACATGGTGGCTCACAACCATCTGTAATGGGATCTGATGCCCTCTTCTGGTGTGCAGGTGTACATAGAGCACTCATATACATTAAACAAACAAATCTTAGCAGAGAGTGGTGAATACTTACTTGGTTAGCTTTCTCTTATTTATGCAGCCCAGGACCATAGGCCAAGGAATGATGACACCCATATATTTAGAATGGGTCTTCCTTTCCACCTCAGTTAATCACATCAAGGTAACCCTTCATAGGCATCTCCAGATGTTTATCTCTTTGGTGATTATATTACAGAGCCTGTCAGGTTAACATTCAACGTAAGTTAATGAGCATAGAGATCATGGCGAGCGGAGCATGAGGCAGCTGATCACACTGCATCCATAGCCAGGAAACAGGGATGCACATGCTGCTGTTTAGCTCACTTATTCCTTTAACTCAATCTGGGACCTGACTCACCAGTGGTGCTACCCACATCTGAGTGATTCTCTCATCTTCAATTAAGCTTTTCTTGGAATGGCATCACAGATACACCCAGAGGTGTGTTTCCTCAGTGATTGTTAAGTCCATTCCAGTCAACAAACAGTCAACATCACAATTGCATTCCCTAACACCTCAATACCTGTTGGGCCTTGGACGAGGTAACTCCATTTAACCTGTTACCTTCAGTCACGTAGGACAAAGGTAGAGGGCGTGATTAACAAGTCTCTACCTCCAGAGATTTAAATATTAATGAATTATCAAAAGGCCAGGGGCGTAGCTAATTAAGTTATTCCCTCCCCTTTTCCCTTCCCTATAAAATGAGACTCCCCTGGCCTTTGGCGGGGGAAGCGTGTACCACTTACATCCATTAACCATGTCATGAACAATAAAGCTTTGGAAAACCGGACTCCACGTGTCGCATGGTCTCTCTGCCTGATTCCCAGCTTTTGGAACCCTGGAACCTTGCTGGCCCTTGCAGCCGCCCGGCCCGCTCACTGACAGCTGCGTGAATGTGGGACCCTCCGCTGGCGATGTGGGAAGCCCGCCCGGGACCCTGATGCCGGACCGCCCTGGGACCCTGCTGCTTGACTCCCTCCCCCCCCCCCGCCCGCGAGATTTCTTCCCCACAAATACCCAAACACATTTCTTTATTTACTTCTTTATTTTTGAGAGGAAAAAATATGTATGTATAAACATATACCTGGACACACGCACTAAATCCTTTTTTTACCATGTTCATCAACTTTATTCAAATACATATTATCAATATCCCAGAAGTATGTAACATATTCAAAAAAATAATTTCATGCTATCAAAAGGAGATGCTCACTTTGCTCCTGGTTGTCTTCATTCCAGGCCACACAGACAAGTGGCCCAAACCATGTGAAAGCAAACAAGGTTAAACAATTGCGGTATAAAAATGGCTGTCTCTACTAGACATCCTGAGGGCACCTTCAAACATATAAGATTTAGTTGTAAGATACAACCCAATAGGAACTGCGATAGTTAAAGCTGTGCACAGCAGGAGTGTCTTCAGGGTTGAGCTAAAGCTGAAACATGTTCAGTGTTCACTTTACCAAGTCATTCAGTGGCGTGGCAGCAGCAGCTACAGGTACACGCCACCAAACCCAGTCTATGTTGTGCAGCATTGAGCCAGGTACACTCGTACTCTACCAACTCTGTTACATTCCCCACCCTGAATACATTGCTTTAAATAATAGCATTTTATTTTTGTACTCCATCATCTCATAAATAAAATGTATTTAATCCATCTCTAAAAGTCTCCATAGTTCTTTAACAGCCTCAACACTATTCAAAAGTCTAAACTCTTTTCTGGAATTTACTACTATCTTCCTACCCCCACGCCCCACCCCCACACATACACCAGGGACCAAACATGAGTCTTTATTGGCTTGGCTATTTGAGGGAGATGAAGTGGGAGTCGTGGGTGGACTTGTAGGGAATGAAAAACTCATCCAGGTAGTAGCCATTGACTCGGTTTGATCACCTGGTTGAAGCTCTTGCCATTGTACACGCCCACCGTGTTGCCTACCATCTCTGGCAGCATGGTCATGTCCCTCAGGTGGGTCTGCACCACCTTGGGCTTCTGCATGGGTGCCGCTTCCTTCTTGGCCTTTCTCAAGTGCTTGAGTAGTGAGTGCTGCTTTTGTCGCAGGCCACAGTTCAGGCTCTGCCTCTGGCAGGCACTGTACAGCTGCGTCAGCTGCTTTTAGGACATGTCCAGCAGAGGGTCCAGGTACACGCCACTGTTAAGTGAACTTGCAGAAGGTCTGCTTCTTCTGTTTCACTTCAGGCATCTCGGTGGTTACTTGGAAAAGGAAGTGTTGGCTGTGCCTGCCTAATACTACCTTTTAACTGAGTCCTATAAAACCACAAACAAGTTACATACATCTAAGCTACAATGGAATCAACATCTCCATTCCAAAACGGAGGAATAAGGACGCCATAAGGAAAGACTAAGGCAAGACCATAACCCGGAGGGGAAGGCACCAAATCCTGCAGCTGTGTTCTGAATCTGGGGCTAGTGACAGAATCACTTGGCCTCTAAAGATCATGGGAAGCTCTGCCTCTCTCTTGAGCCAATTAGATGCTGCCTATAGCTTTCCCTGGCAGAAATCCCATGGTTCTGGCATCTCTAATATCCTGGGGTTTGCACTGCAATTGAGGCTTCACTTTGAGTCTCATTCAGTGGCCTCACAGGATCTTCTCACAGCCTGACTGCCACACATTGTCTTTTGTCAGTGGCTGTCTGAACACACAAAACTCTACAACTCCCTTTCAGTCTTGAATTCTTCATACCTGTAAAACCAGTACCAGAGACAGCACTACAAACTTTTACAGCCAGCCGAGGGTGTAGGCCCCCACTGGACTACAATTGCACCGTGTTCTGTGTGCTGACCTTGGGGAAATACTGACCTGGGCAGTTTTGGTTTTAATTTCATTTTTTAAAAATGAATTAATTTTGTTCTGACAATTTCTGACTCCCTTGAACCGCAGTTGCCCGCAGTTGCAGCAGCTTCTGAATGATGACGCTGGGGAAAACTTGCTTAGGGAGTTGCTCTCTGGGAGCAAGCAAGTCCTAAGGCTCCGGGGCTTAGCTGGGTGCAGCATTGCCCTTCAGGCGCAGATGCCACTGTACAGAGCAGGCAGGATACCTTCTGTAATCATGTCAATCGCTCTCTCAGTTACGGCCTCCCTGCCAGTGCGTACCTAGACTGAAATCTTAAGATTCACAGTGCTCCTTTACTCCTTCAACTGCAGTCTCTGTCTCCCCTCCCCCCTGTTCCTTTCCAGCACAGACCTGAGTCAGGATCATTAGCAGTACTGAAGAACATTCAGAACTATGCTCTTTTGAAGTTTCCTTCGCCAAAGAAAGTGCATTACATTTTTTTTAATGTAATATATTTTTTAGATTGTTTTATATGCATTTCTGTTTTGCCTGTATAATTCGTCTGTGTGAGGGTGTCAGATACCCTAGAACTGGAGTTACAGGCAGTTGTGAATGCTTGAAATTAAACTGGGTTCTCTGGAAGAGCAGCCAGTGCTCTTAACCACTGAGCCACCTCTCCAGCACCTTAATATAATATTTTTATTAACTGAGAATTTCATATATTTGATCATCCTTCTCATTCCTGTCCCAGCTCCTGACCCACCTACCAACATCATGTCCTCTTTTATTAAGGTCTATTACTTGGCCTTATGCAATTCTTAGATTACAGGCAGAATGCAGCCAGAGTCTCTGTTAAATACTCCACGATCGGCCTCTAGCCTGAGTCCTTGCTCCCCTCTGGAATCTCACGAGCTGAGCCTTCACTGTTTGCATTGATCAGCATCGCTGTCTTCCAAGCTTCTACTGGCACAGCCCTATAAGCGCTGCTGATGGCATTCGAAGGCTTACATAGAAGAAAGGCCACAGTCACGGAGAGCATGGCAGCAGCAACAGGAAGCTGGCTGATCAGTCTCACCTACACACAGAAAACACAGAAGTAGGTCAAGACTATCGACCCTTAACCCAGCAACACACTTCCTCTAAAGACACTCCATAACGTCCCAAACAGCACCAGCAACTGGGACCAAGTGCTCAAATTCATGAGCCCATGGCAGTCATTTCTCATCCAAACCACAACACCGAGCTTACTTAAAACAAGGGTTTTCCCTAAATCTGATACCAGCACTGTAAAATAAACAACTATTAAAAATCCCTCATCAGGAAATACATTTCGATTTGCTTTGGAGTTTGTTACTGAATTACTACTGCTTTCTTTTGTGTCATTCTGTTTCCTTGATTTGTTTTTAATTTTGATTTTAAATAATCATTAAATTTCTGAGACAAGGCGTCATGTATCCCAGGCTGGCCGCAAACACCCTGTAAAGCTGAAGATAACCATGAAACTTGACCTTTCTGCCTCTCAGATGCTGGGAGACAGGCATGAACTGTGACGCCCGGCTTATTTTTATTCTTTCAAGTTTTCCACTGCTGCAAATATATAAGAAACTACACCTCTTATAGCTTAAAAAGTTTTTAAGGCTTGGTTTTTTTTTTTGTTTTGTTTTGTTTTTGTTTTTGGGATTTTGTTTTTGTTGTTGTTGTTGTGTGTGTGTGTGTGTGGTTTTTGTTTTTTTTTTTTTTTTTTTTTTCCAAGACAGGGTTTCTCTGTGTAACAGGCCAGGCTTTCCTGGAATTCAATTCATAGACCAGGCTGGCCTCAAACTCACAGAGATCCATCTGCCTCTGAGGTATGGACCACCACACCCTGCTAATTTATTTTTTTAAATTTGTGTGTATGTATGTATACATATGTGCTGGCCCATGCATGCACATGCTACAGATCATGTGTGGCAGTCAGAGGACAACTTGAGTGAGTCAGTTCTCCTCTGACCATGTAGGTCCTGGGGATTAACCTCAGGTTGCCAGGCCTGAGGCACCTTACCCACTGTGATGGTTTGTATATGCTTGGGCTAGGGAGTGGCACTATTAGGAGGTGTGGCCTTGTTAGAGTAGGTGTGTCACTGTGGGTGTGGGCTTAAGACCCTCATCCTAGCTGCCTGGAAGTCAGTCTTCCACTAGCAGCCCTCAGATGAAGATGTAGAGCTCTCAGCTCTGCCTGCACTATGCCTGCCTGGATGCTGCCCTGCTCCCACCTTGATGATGGACTGAATCTCTCAACCTGTGAGACAGCCTCAATTAAATGTTGTCCTTGTAAGAGTTGCCTTGGTCATGGTGTCTGTTCACATCGGTAAAACCCTAAGACACCCACTGAGTCATGTCTCTTGCCCTCCTCCAGGCTTTACTGACAACTTTTTAGGAGAGAAATGCATTTACTACAGTTCAGCCTGGCTAGGGATTTTAAGACTCAGACATTTGCTGTGGATTTACCTGCCCTACACATCTTGTTCCCTCTTGTCTTCTCTGCATCCTGAAAAGCCAAGCCAGGTGTACAGAATTTCCTGTTTGCTTTCCCTTGTTTGGGCACCTCTAATGCTGCCCAGTTGAGCGACTGTCTGCCCAAGATACTTGTAGTCTATCCATGTGGCCATGCCTGGAAAACCATCCTGATCAAGAGTATGTATGGTACACAGAGCATTGGCGTGCCCATGGTCCACAGGCAAGGAATCCCAAGTGGCTTCCTGATAGAGCCTGGAGTCTCCCTGGTCTTCCTTTCCTGCTTCTAACCTTCTGACATTCAGCTGCACCAATCACCTCAATATTCTGGTTGGACTAAGCCAGGAATGGGCCAATTAGACAGCATCTACATATCTGATGAAGTCAGTGTTTGCTCTGTGCTCTCTAATCAAGTCTTTCTTGGCACTGTGCTGAAACCTCTCCACTGGACCCCCAACAAAAGTGCTGTCCATGAAGTCTTAGAGACAATGCTTCCGAGACCAAGTCTCCACTGTCTTGCTGACATCACCCTCTGGAAGTTTCTTTTTTAAAGATTTTTAAAAATTTATTTATTTTGTGTATATGGGTACACTGTAGTTATCTTCAGACACACCAGAAGAAGGCATCAGATCCCATTACAGATGGTTGTGAGCCATCATGTGGTTGCTGGGAATTGAACTCCGGTCCTCTGGAAGAGCAGTCAGTGCTCTTAACCTCTGAGCCATCTCTCTAGCCCTTAAGATTTTTTTTTTTTTTTATTGTTTTAAATCATACACATGTGTGGGGGAATGTGCACATGAGTACATGGCATATGGAGGCCACATGAGTGTGGTGGGTCCCTGGGACAGTTGTGACCATGCCTGGTGTGATATTAGAAACAAACACACTGCACACTCCTGACTGCTGAGCCCCTTTCCAAGCTTACTCTTACATTTTTTTAAGTGAAGAAAACATTTTATTTTCTATTGAGTACTGATAACAGTGGACTTGTTTCCTTCTATGGCTGACACTAAGATTATATGATCCCTTTCTAACTTCCCACACATACCAGACACCAGGACTTGTTTTTAAAAGATATATAAAATTAGCATTAAAAAATAAATTTATTTTAAGTATGAAATAATGAACAGGCACATAGAGAAATTATAAAAATACCAAAAACAAGAACAGGAATGAAGACACCAGACACAGGTGCCATTCCAGTTACTAACATAAACATTTTCAAAGATATTTCTTCAACACTCTCAAAAGACAAAAGCTATGTCACAACATTTACAGATGCAACAGCTTCTGACATCATCTGACTAAAGTGGACGCAGGTGATGATAATTACTACTTTAAACCCATGACACAGAATTGTATCAAATTCTTATCTGATATGTCAACCACACATTCACTTAAAGCACTGAGAATATCATCAATTCATTTTGCATTATTACATCATACTTTATCCCTGTTCCAAACAACAAAAACAAAACAAGAATACACTTTTCAGACATTAAGTATTCAATGTCTACCTGTAATTCGTTCAAAGCTTCAGGAACTAACATGTATATGATCATTGTAAACAACACTGTCAATTTAAAAACAGAAACAGTTGGGGGAGACAGTGCATTTTTGGTCATTTGTAACCTGTGACAGAAACACCAAAAGACGCTGTTGATGATGCAGATTCTCGTGAACTATTACAGACTGACGGAAAAGTTACAAACACACCTGAAATTGTCTCTACACAAGCAATCAGAATTGTCTACTCAGTATTCCGCAGGACTTTTCTCTAGCTAAATTTCTGTCTCTCCTTCCTTCCTTCCTTCCTTCCTTCCTTCCTTCCTTCCTTCCTTCCTCCCTCCCTCCCTCCCTCCCTCCCTTCCTTTCTTTCTTTTTGGTTTTTCAAGACAGGGTTTAGGTGTGTAGCACCACTGCCCCAATTCTAGCTAGATTTCTAAATTCCTGTGGTACAGTGATTTGGTCTACTTCGTGATGAAAGACAATATTTTAAAAAGATCTTTTAGATCAGTATGAATGCATTATTTCATGGATCAGGAAAATGCGTCCAGAGAGGGCGACGGATGCGTGCAGAGTTACCAAGGCAGAAACATGCCCAGGACACAAAACCAGAATTCCTGATCCTGAATAATATTAAGTTTCAGTACATTTTCCAGTGTCAAATTCCACATAATTTATAGTAATTTGATGAAAGAGAATAATATAATATCAAGATAAATCAACACATATTTTGCCTAAATCAAAGTTGCCTTTGCTTCAACCATATACATTACATGATTACCTTTTCTGTGTGCATTTTATATTATGTAAATTTTTGTAAAATTTACAAAATCAAACTATATAAATATTATGGTTGATCAAATGTCATGAATGTAAGCTTAAGAATCAAAACATCAAAGACATTTAATTCTCACTGTAAACAAGACACAGTGGTAGGCACTGTGAAAATACACTTGGTCCCATTCACCTTGTCCTGAGTGTGTAAGAGATAGTGTCCACAGAGTACTGACTACACACACTCTGTGGTGCAGCAGAACCTGTTCCCAGCATTCACAGAACATGTGCAAGGGCTGGTAGTCCTCAAAAACAGTAGTCAGAGGAAAGATCCTGGAAACACAGCAGCTAGCATTTCAAGGGCTCTCCACAGAACGAAGACTCGTGAGCTCTCAGAGGTTAGCAAAGACTTCCTTATCTTAGGCATCTTCAAGGCAAAATACAGATGTGATATAAGAAATCATGAGCTAGCCCATAACACAAATGGTGAAAGGTTTCTTCTAAGAAAGTGAAAATGGACAACGAGCATAAACTGCTATTTCAGGTTGTACTGTGTTAGCACTTATCTGTATGAAGGCAGCAAAGAGGGTCTCAGATGATCTGTGTGGGTCTCAGCTCCTTAGCTAACCAGAGTATCATAGATTTAATCTGTGCATAGAACGGTTTTGTTTCTTTGTTTGTTTTTGTGGGACAGAACAGGTCACAATACACTGTACAACAAGCGCATATATACGAGATGGGAATCTTGACCCCAGCCCTGTCTGAGTGGGTCCCTGCTTCTCCCGGTATTGTGCACTCACTCTGTGACCCTGATGTGGTCGGTACGGTGAGGTAATAACTGACTGGGAATGTCCTGGATGTTTATGTGTGAATTACACACTCTTATGTTTCTTACAGGAACTAGACCCCCATAACAAACCAAAGCAACCTGAAAAAAATGTCATGACTGTTACTTTCAGGTACACAACACACAACTGAAAATACACAGGAGTACATGAATGGGAGTGTTAGCACAAGGTAAGCAAGGGCATTTTAAGCAAGATTATTGCTTAAATTAACACAAAACAAAATAATATTCAGAATTCATCCAATAATTTTCAAGTGTCTGACAACTCACACAGCTGCCCAAAGATGATACCACATCCCCATGTTGAGAGGCAGCCATGTTCCTTTCTTCAGAGTGAAGACTCCCACTGTATAGACACCATCGCTTTTGGTTTTTGATCTATCAGACTATCAACTGGTACCTGTAAAAACAATTGACAGTGAGGAAATGTACCACACCCTAATTATGCTATTTAACAGTCAATTGTTGAACTGGCTATAAAGAAATGTTATTGATTAAACAAGAATATTTTCCCATTTATCCCCCGTACACCCAGAGTACAGCCATAAAAGTATCTGTTACTTACAGCTTTAATGTCACTGTTTGTAAGCCCAGCATTTATGTTGTGTCTTTTCAGATCAGACTTGATCAATGCTAAAACAGAAGCACAGAGAGTTACTATAAGCTGATACCTTCTTCTTTTATCTTATAACATTTAACACAAGTTACATAATGCTGTAATATTCAACAGCACTACGGCAGCTGAGAAAAGACCTCAGCCTCTGACTTAATTACAAGGCACCCATCAGCTAACAAATACAGGATGTGAGTAATGGGGATGTAGTAATCAGAAGGAAAATGGAGGACCTCAGAATGTCCTCATTTGGGCAGCTGAATGGATGAGAGCACTAGTTAACTGAAATAGAAAGTTCGAGAGCAACAAGTATGTAAGATGGGAGTACAACTCTGGGCGGGAGGGCTACGACGTGCATGTTCAAGTGAAGGTGATGAGAAGCATACACATACATACAGATGTGGTAAATAATTGATATGACTTTTAAAAAGGTTTCAAAAAGATTTATGTATTTATTTTATGTGTGTGTGCCTGCAGTGCCAGAGGAGGCCAGAAGAGGGCGTCAGATCCTCTGGAACTAGAGTGCTGTGAGCTACTATTTGGGCGTTACTATTTGGAACTCACTCTGTAGACCAGGCTGGCCCTGCCCCCTGAGTGCTGCGATAAAGGTGTGCACCACCACCCTCAGCCTTCATCTCATTTTTAACCCCAGAGTTCAAGAAGCCAAGAAGCAGCAATGCACAAAACCGAATACAGACAACATGGTACACACACTCAGCACTTACCTGTTAAAATGATGCCTACGAACATCCAGGCACAGAGGAAAATGTTTCCTGCCTCTGGATAATAGTCCGATGTGAGCTTTCCTTGAGCCAATGTGAACAAAATTCCAAATATCTAAAATAAAATATATGAAATAATTTTTATTGAGTTTGCTGGTTTAAAGTAAGTACCCTTTCCCCACAGAACCCTCCTTAGTGGATTTTATGATCTGGCTTTTAGAAACAACCCCCAAACAGCAGGATTATTAAACCACAAAGTCGGGGCAAGCTCACTGCTCACTGACCATATACATACTAATCACCTTGGGTTTTGTGGTTTTGTTTGTTCTGATTTTTGAGGCAGAGTCTCATGTAGCCCAGGCTGGCCTCAAATACACTATATAGCTGAGACTGGCCTTGAACTCCTGGTCCTCTAGCCTCTGTCTATCAAATGCTGGCAATTGCTACCTGGTTAACTGTTTAGAGGAAGCAAAGGATTACCTGTGCAGCAGTGTTGAGGAGCCCGGAGGATGTGCCCTCAGACTCAGGGTAAGTGATTTCCACAGCAAACTCAAAGCCCAGGGGAAGGTAACCAGTCATGAAGAAGCTACAAGAGCACAAGACAGCAGGTTATGAGAGGGGCAGCCACGAGGACAAACGAGCTCATCCATTTTCACCAACCACACACCAAAATGAGTGTAAGCTTTACTGTTATAGTTCTGAGGAACAGCAGGTTTATACGTGCATAATGGAACTCTTAGAGTCTAAAACATCAAAAGGACCTTTGGAGGGCCTTTTAAACACTCCTTCAGAATCACGGAAGTAGAGTGTCACCTGTCACTTACCCAAGGATCCCGCCAGTAAAGAACACCAGGATGATGTACCGGAGCTTCAGTGTGAACGTAAACACGAGCATTCCGATGAAAGCCAGAATGTACACGATCAGAGTCGTCTGCCTAAAACAAAGGCAGAGCTGTGAGCGCTTCCCTCTGCAGAGAATGTGCAGCTAGCTACCACTCTCTCCTCAGGAAGACAAACCAGGCTTCCCATCTGTAGAAAACGCAGCTAGCTCAACAATATTTTTTTTCATAGCAAAGAACTATTTTTGTTTTGTTTTTGTTTTAGCTCACAATGTAAAAAAGGCAAGATAAAGTCTGTCAGGAGCCCAGTGTTCCTCAGGGCGGGCTCCTTTCAGATGAGCAGCCTGCAGAGGCAAAGCTAGGGTAGAATGTCTGCAAGGCAGTCGCATTTTCAATGGTGAAGCGAATGTGACCAGTAAAACAGAACACAGGTAGATCACTGCAAGATTTGCGCCAAGTCTTACTCAGACATGGTGGTACGTGCTGTAATTCTGGCAGTTAGGCAGCGGAGGCAGGATGGTGCCTGAGCTCCAGGCCAGCCCAAGTGACCTAGTGAAACTCTGTCTCTTCAAAATCAGTGTGTCTTTCCTTGCATGCTCTGCATATACCTACTGTCACTCACTTGTAGGTTTTGGTGTAATCCAGCCACAAGCCACAGAGGATGGAGCCCACCATTCCAGCTACCACCAGTGTCAGCCCGATCCTTCCAGCGTTCACCTCTTCTCCCTAAGATGATTTGCAGGAGATAATCAGATACCTCTAGTTCAAACTGGTAGTTTATCTTTCCATACAGTTACACAGTTAACTAAAGTAATCGTATAAAATTAAGCACAAAATAGGGAGACTCAGTACATGGGCTAGAGCTGGATTTTGGGGGAGGGTGGTTTATTGAAGGCATTCTATTTTAAAAACAACAACAACAATAACAACAGATATAAAACAATGAAAGATGGGGCGGGAGAGATGGCTCAGCAGTCAAGAGCACTGACTGTTCTTCCAGGTCCTGAGTTCAATTCCCAGCAACCACATGGTGGCTCACAAGCATCTGTAATCCCAGCACTGGGGAGACAGGTAGGACAGTCACTTCAAGTTCTAAGCCAGCCTGGTCTACACAGTGAGTTTCAGACTAGCCAACACTTCAATGCAAGACTGTCTCAGGGGAAAAAACACACACACACCTTACCTTACAATAGTACAATATTATTTGATTCAATAATGTTGAAACTGAATAAAATGCTCCAGTCATGATACCTACAAAGGAAAAAAAAAAAAAAAAAAAAAAGATTAAGCTCACCATTCTATGAAACAACATGGAATCCTATACATGTGTAATATGTAATGCTGTCAGCCTTCGAAGACTAAATTCCACCGCTACTCCCTGTCAGAAAGCGGACAGATGGACTTATCACTAGGTTTATTAGAGATCATGCTAGAATCTTGATCTCCAGCACCGGTGGATCAAAGGTGATGGAACCTTCAAGAGTTGGTAACCAAAGCAAGGAGTTGAGGCACAGCCGCTCCTCAGAGAAACTCATTTGGGTCTTACGGAGTGAGTCAGTTATTAGTTGAGGAGGCTTTTATTAAATAAGGCCACCAAACACATTGGTGTGAAGTCAAATTCTACCCCTGTCATGATGCTCCCAAGGACTCCACCAGAGACTGAGCAGATGGGGCTAACTGGTCTTGAACTTTCAGCCTCCAAAGACATGAGATAAACACACCTCTTTTCTTTATAAAATATTCAACCCTGGGTATTTTGTTGTAGCAACAGAAAATGGGAAATCGGATTTTGTAATACCACACCATTCTGATTCAGGCATGTGGATCATAAAGCACACCTGTGCACATGACAGCCATTCAAGCAACATTTACCCTGCATTTATCATCAGTCACAGTGGCTACAAAGTAAGACAGGGCTCAATGACAGAGGGTTTGTCTAGTGTGCACAAGGCTCAGAAAATTAACCCCTGTATAAGAGACTTACAAGACGACTCATACGAGAATAAAAGAACACAGGACAAAAATAAAACAGTTGATTATCAGGAATCACATATGTCATCTCAAAATCTGATGTGCCTTCCCTCCCAGGTGCCAGACTGCTAACCTACCCAAGGTCTAGATTTACTATTTAATCCCCTTTTACTATTAGATACATGAGCACACAAAGACGACAGAGAATAACACACTCTCTCATCACTGATTTCTGTCAGACATTAACGTTGTGCTGTCTTTGGTTTAGACTCCTTTTCTCACCTCTTTCTTTTCCAAAGGTTCCCCTATCTTCATCGGGTGTTTTTAATTTCATATGTGTATTCATGGACAATTAGAATTATTCTGCATGTAAACTTCATAAGTAGTATTCATCTATACATTGTTTTGCAGTTCCCAGGGACAGCAGTTTTCAATGTAATTCACTGGTTTTCTCTATTGTATAATAGTCCACAGTGTGAATATATTTCAATTCAGTTACCTGTTGTCAATAGATATTTAACATCTGTCGCGGCCCGAGCTGCCCCACGTTTGGGGGCCAAAATGTCTCAGACTGTTCTGCCAATGTTGGAACCTGCACTGCCAAAAGCCTTGGGGACTAACTTGTTAGCCTGCACTGCCTCAAGCTGCTCCGGTCTTCGGGTTGGGGTTCAGCAAGAGAGAGAATGAGGACGGATGCGAGGAATGGAGACCAGACAGAGTGTGATTCAATCCTGTTTATTCTTCAGTCTCTCTTCTTCTCTCTAAGTCCCAAGTCCTGAGTTCCTAATCTCTAGTTTCTAGTCCCTAGTGCCTCCAAGTTCCAAATTTCTTCTTCCAAGTGCTAAGTGCCTAATGTCTAATTCCAAGTTCTTCCTCTAAGTTGTACTCTTCTGAAGTGTCCGATTCCTCTGTTCCTAGTGTCTCTCTGAAGTGTCTGATTCTCTGATCTCTCTTCTGTCTGCCTCTTGCCTTTTATATGTCTCACTTCTAAGCCACACTCTAAGTCACGCTTTTAAGTCATGCCCTTAGGCCTTGTCTCTAAATCTGATCTCTAAGTCATGCCCTTAAGTCTCTAAATCACAGCTTTAAGTCTCACACACCCAAGGGAAGATCCTGGGTATCTAAAGCAAGATGTTATCAGAGTGTGCTCAGCTGTTGTAGGCTGATGTAATCAAATCTCTTGTCAGGGTATATGGCTCAAGATGGCTGCAAGGATGATAGCTGCCTTCTGTCGGCTCCCCACAAACATCCCTCCCAGGTTTTCATTATTTAAGATAGTTGATTTTAAGATTTTACTTTCAAACACAAGAGTGGGTTTCTCTACATATATCTGCAAGTACAACTTCTATGTTCCGGACTCAAAAAAACATACAGCACATTTTTTAAAAATCCCTTACATACTTTTGCTTTTAGCTCAAGACTTATGTTCATAACTATTCTATGGAGTTCACGAACTGGTCTCATCAGTGTTTCAATAGAAAGAGTCTATAGTGCTCAAAGGTCACCAATGGAAACGTAAGGCCACTTACCATAACTGACCAGCAGGAGAACAAAGGGGATGTTTCTGAACAGGTTCCAGATAGAACTCTTGTACGAGTACTCTGCAGGGGGGTTGTCTCGAAGAACCGCCTGAGCCTGACTCGGTGGTAATGGAGGCTTCTCCTTGAATGCTGCACACATGCACAGAAAGAATCACAGATGGCCAACCTACATACAGTACACCCACACACCCCACATAAATAAGTATATGCATCTTTCTCAATGAGAGAGTAGGATTCAGTTTAGGACTAAAGATGCAGTAAAAGTCTTTTATGGTGAAGGTCTTTTTTTTTATCTAAACTGACTTCTAAGTGACTGATTAATCTGGCATTATCCTCTTAGCTCTGCAAACTAAAACTTAGAGATTTGGCCAATTCATCTGAGCTGACTAACCCCAGGCAATGGACCACCTTTGCCCACTAACTGTTCCATTTGTAATTAACCAGGATCAATGTTTACTGTGGCAAGGATTTGACTTTTAAATTCAGTCACTCCGGAGATAGAAATACTTCAGTTCAGTGACCTTTCCAAGCATCAAGAGGTTTTTGTACAACCATGTCTCCATTACCACAGATCCCAGATGTACATGTCACCAGTCATCCGAGAGCTGATAAAAAATGTACACCTTAGAATTAACAAGGTAAATTCAACAGCTAAAAAGAAAGCATGTGGGGGAAATAATGTTTTCTAAAAGATTATAAGTTCAGCTTTCCCCCTCTACTGACCCCTCCCTCTCTCCCCTCAGAGCACTAACCATTACAGGACAAACATCTCCTCCCCTCCTTCTCTTGTCACTTTTCTCTTTTTCCTTCTCCCTTTCATAACAATTTCCTCTCCTTCTTGGCTGGAAGAGACCTATTTTATTTTCAGTTTAAAGTGGGTTAGGTCTGATATCTCAGGTTGTCCAGTGGAGTCATTTGGAAATTTAAAATTAATACTGATTTTGAGACTTTCTACAAAGTCTAATAAGAAGAATCTCCAGGAAGGAATATGAGACTCTACACTAAACACAAAAATTACTGGATGTTTCCAATACACAGATATGCTTGAGAGTCACTAGGAAAGGAAGAAGTGGTCCTTATAACTCCCACAAAATATAATGAGTCATTTCTCTATTTGTTGATGAAAATAGAAAATTAAAAGGTTTTGTTGGAAAAAACATTAAAAACATTAAAACATTAAAAAACATTATAATGTAACTAAAACCAAACTAAGTATACTTTTATTTCAGAGCTCAGAACTAATTGGAAAAGAGACAGAACTCATAGTACTTATTTGTAACATCCTTACATTGGGCAGACACAAAGCCTTTAGCTGCTGACATTCTTCCTCTTCCTTTCTCCCTATCTGATCCTCGCACTGTTAGAAGGCCTCGTGTCTGTCCTCAAGTCTCTCTGCATCCTAGTTGGGTCGGAGATAATTCTCTTTATTAGCATAGGTACAAAACTTTCACAGTAGGAAGTCAAGATTTTAGATTGTCAGTAACTGTAGTCACGAGTCTCCAGCAAGCCTTAAATCTCTTTCCTGGGTTTAATTTACTATAGCACAATAAGACAAAATGAACCAAAGAAAAATCCATACAAAATAAAAGTGATTCTCACCAATCTTTAACTCCACTGAGACTTACTTTCTGAATACAGGTGTCATCCTTTAGACTCAGAGAGGTAAAATGAAACCTGTACCTGGCACCTTACACATTTTTGGAGAGTCAGACTCTGTGCTACACGAAGAAAAAGAGGAATGAAAGCCATCTATCTATGAGTGTTTATTGCTGAGCAGCTATCTCAAGGCAGGAAAGAAGGCCTTTCTCTTTACATTTGAAATGCAAACTTTTTTCCCACCAAAAAATCTGTGCTAATAAAACAATTATTAAATTTAAATAGCATTACTCTCCAACTGACACTAGCCACTGAAAGCTTCAAGAGCACTGCATTCACACAGCTCCTTCAATGATAAAGAACCAGCCATCCAGGGCTGTTCAGAGCCCTACACAGTGAAGATCAGAGCCCTCTCATTTATTATATGTGGCTCAGACAGACACCATACACTGTCTTATTAGAAAGTAAGCACACTTGTGAATTCTGCTACTATCCTGTCTTACCATATGTCTCAATTGTTGGTTCTCATTCATTAAATGGAAAGAAGAGTGACAAGTTGCTATAAAGATCATACAGAATTATAATGTTATAATTATCAATTGCTACACAAAATGTATTGTGTCTTTTAAAGACTATTTAACGTGGGATGTGATGGTCACGCCTTTAACCCCAGCACTTAGGAGGCAGAGGCAGGTGGATCTCTGTGAGTCCAAGGGCAGCTGGTCTACACAGTGAGTTCTAGGACAGCCAGGGCTATGTAGAGATAAAAAAATAAACGATAAATACAATCAATATTCAGTTTAAAAAAATCAGACTTTGCTCAAGAGTTTGAAATACTTATAGACAAAGTAAAATGCACTTCACTTTACAGCCACGTAGACATCGTGAGTAGAGGAATCGAAAGGTACAATTACACATTTAGTCTACACATTCTTGTGTTGAAGTAGACTAATATTAAATGTTTTTACCTCTGTCGCTCCTGGTGTCGTAACCCAAGTTTTTAACTGATACACCTGAGTTAAACCATACAGTTTAGCGCTGATGCACACAAACAGATTTTACATTTTAAGGACATCATTATTTCTAAGAGGAAATTGAATTGAAACAAAAACGAAGGGCAAGTAAACATTAAACTGCTGTTTGCTGTAGAGAGACTTTCTGTGTACTATGTGGGAGCATCATCTGTTAATAAAAAGCAGATGGCCTATTAGCAAACAGGCAGGAAATAACAGTGGAAGTCCTGGTAGAAAGACAGGAACTCTGGGTAGTCAGGCATGAAAAAGATTTCACCCGACTCAGAGATGGACCTGTGAACTGAGGAGAGGCAACCAACCATATGGCACACCTAATAGAATAAACGGGTTGCAACTAACTAGATATATAAATAGCTTGCTCTTTAATTTCTCAAACTACAAAAGATAATAAGTCAAGTCACATCTATTTTATTGTTCTTTTTTCTGACTTTGAAAACTAAAAACTTATTTGTAACAGTTTACACGTAAGTATATATATTGTGTAAAAAATTTCAACTACAGATGTCATATTTAAATTTTATTTTTATGTCTATGAGTGAATTCCCTGCATATGTGTATGTGCACTACATTAGTGTCTGGTGCCCACAGGGTTCAGAAGAGGGCATCAGATTATCTGGAACTGGAGTTATAGTTGGTTGTGAGTAAGCTCCATGTGCATGCTGGGAAGTAAACCAAGTCCCCCACAAGAGCAACAGTGTACAAGTGCTCTTAACCACGGAGCCATCTCTCCACTACTTAATGAATTACACATATTTTTACTTTCAATCACTTGTATATGTGTGCTGGGTCTGTTAATATGAACGCAGTGCCTATGGAGGTCTGAAAAGGAAGTCAGATCCCCTGTAGCTGGAATTACAGGAGGTTGTGAGCCACCCAATGACATGGGATCTGGAAACACAACCTGGGTTCTCTGCAAGAGCAGCAGGTGCTCTTAGTTGCTGAGCTGTCTCTCCAGCCCTGTGTATAAAGAGGCCTTATATAGTTACTCATTTCTTGTGAGGAGACATTCACCTTAAAGATTCAGTAAGGTGGAAGCCCAGGGTTTATGTGACTGTATATAGATGGCTGCAAGAAAGACACTTCATACTTAAACATACTGTAAGTCCGAGAGCCATTTCTCTAAAGTGTACGTGAGCAGTATTTCCTTCTTCATCAAGCAAAGCAAACGTACCAACTAGAAAAGCAGACTGAAGAGGTTCCCTCACCAGCATAGATTTATTTTAAAACTTTTGTTAAAATACTAAAACAGTAAGAGAAAAAGTGACCTTTCTCGGCAGTGTGCACACTTCAAATACATCACTCGCTGATGAACTGCAAACCTAGAAACTGAGAAGCAACCTGCACATACTCAGATACTTCAGACCTACTGAGAGAACGTTCTGTTCATTAGCTAAGAAAAATAGCAGACGTGGGCTGAGCTTTCTATATCTGACCCTGCAGCTCACCTACCCAGGCAATCAAATGTTTCTCTGAAAACTCAACCTCATGTCTGGAGATCATAAAACATGAAGTTTTCATTGATATTATAGCCAAGGTAAATTTTTAATATGTAAATCTAAAACCTCTAACTGTAACACAGTTTAATTATAAATGTTTATTTAAAACAAATGGTGTATGAACTCCATAGTTCTTTTTGTAACCAAATCCATTTAAGAGATACTGAGTGCCTTATAGGCACTACTCCAGTTACAGCAGCAGCAATATATATTAGATACACCTTGCCTATCTTCTCCCCTGAAAGCAAAATTGCTTCCACTTAAACTTAAAAAAAAAAAAAAAAAAAAAAAAAAAAAAAAAAAAAAAAAAAAAAAAAAGCAGACCTTCCCAAAGCTTCTTCCAAGCTGGTGATGGCTGCTTGCAGCTGACTCTGACTGACTCCTTCAAAAGACAGGCCAGACGAGAGGACTCAGGGACGAATGATGGCAGCCAGGCCTTGCTGAAGTAGCCCTAACAAGCAGATAGTTGCCACAGTTTGAAATTCTGAACTTCTTGATGCTGCCCAGGATCATTCTATAGGTCATCATTTCTAGACCCAATTAGTTTAGAACTGGGAATCCCTGGGGGAATTCCTTATTATAAGGGAAGGAGGTAGCCTATCTGCGTCATTCCAAAGCATGACAGGAACTAGCTGCAGGCTAGGAAAGTACAAGATACACACCACACAGATGAATGTGGGAATGAAGCCAGGCACCATGTTTGAAATGAACACTCACCAAGTTGAGTTAGTAGGGAGATAAATGAGATTGATTAGTCTTTAAACAATTTAGAATGTTAAAAAAAAAAAAAAAAATCAAAATGCATAGTGGGCCATAACATATCCCTAGAGCTGTTCCACTCAGTACCCAGGCAAGACATTGCACAACAAGAACAAAACGAAACCAGCATTGGAGACACCATCAGCAGAACTTTTCAGGGTTAGTTATTCTCACATTTGTCATGCACTTATCTAAGCCTTAGGAGAAACAATTCACTTACCAATTACTGTTAAAAAAAATAAAAATGTGGAGACAAATGCTGTTCCGTAAAACATGGTGTTGATGTTATGAGCCAGGAGGCCTGTGTTATTCTGTGTGCCCAAGACGGGCACTAAAACAGGTGGCAACAAAAAGCCAACTGCAGTTCCAAGCTGTAAAATAAATAGTCCTGTTAATAGCTGTTAATAGGAAGCCAAGAGTAAATGTTGGCATTTAACAGAACATAAGGAAACTGTAGTATGTGTAAAGGTGCACTGTAAACCTGTTGGTCTGTTCTAGCGTCTTTGTCACAACTGTATTATTTCAAACTTCTCCCCTATATTTATCTGATATGGGACATATGACACAGGGGAAATACTTCCAAATCATATCTAATAAGAAACTAGCATCCAGAATAAAAGAACTTTTACAACACAACAACAAAAAGATAAGAATCCTAATATTAAATGGGCCATACGCTTGAAAAGACACTTCTCCAAAGAAAACAAAACAGCTGAGAAGAATATATATATGTGGTCAATACCATGTTGTTAAGGGACATACAAATAAAAACTACAATGAGATTCAATCTTGTATCCACTAGGATGATGAGTGTGATTATAAGGATAAAACAGTTCTGGTAAGAACAGAAAACAATGGGAGAAACTGTAGTGATACAGCCATTACAGACACAGTTGACAATTTCTTCACAAGCTTAGTACAGAACTGAAATATGATGTTTCGATTCCACTTGTAGGTGCATGCCCTAAAACTAAAAAATGAATAATCAAATAACTATACACGAATATTCACAGTGACCCCATTCACAAATCCAAAACATAGTAATAACCTAAATGTTTTATCAAATTTGTTCACACAATGAATTATGTTCATAGATAAGAACTGATTATATGATAAACTTTGAAAACACGGTAGAGAACTAAGTCAGACACAAAAAGGCACACATTATACAATGTCATCTATATAAAGCATTCCTCTCAGACAAATCCATATAGAAAGCAATTAGGGTCTGGCAAGATGGCTCAGTGGGTAAGAGCACTTGCCACACAAGCATAAGGACCAGAGTTCTAATCCCAGCATCCCATAATAAGCTTGGAGTGGTCCTGTGCACCTCTGTACTTACAGTAATGGGGGTGGGAGCAGCATGATCCCTAGGGCCTGCTGGCTGAGAGCCTAGCTGAAAACCCTGAATTCCAGGTTTATAGGAGACTCCTTCCCCAAAAGAATAAGGTGAAGAGTGAGAGAGGGCATCCAAAATCCTCCTCTGGTTTTCAAGTGTGCACTCACTCAACCACCTCTGTCCTACATGTATACCTGTATACATGCACACTCACATGAAGAAATTTTTAAAAAGAAGAAAAAAGTAAGTAAATGAGTAATTACAAAGGAATGTAGAAAACTCTGGGGAAATGAAATGAAAAACAGTCATGCACATAAAAACATCTATTTGTAAATACATAAATAATGAACGTGAGACAGTGCTAATACATGGAGAGATAAACACGATGCAGTAAGAAAGAGAAGGAGTAACTACATGGAATCAAGAACATTGCTCAGTGTTAAAAATGAACCTGAAGAGAGCTTAGTGGTAGTATGTATGTAATTACGTAATCTGAACAGGAAGAATACTGTAAGCACAGGGAACCAATGTTTCTGCAGAGGCCCTTGTGCAAGTGCAAGTTTGCCATTGTTTAAGGAACCAAAGAAGACACATTAGAAAGATTTGTAACTCATAGTAAATTCTTCACATTAAGTACTTTAGGAAGCATTGGCAAGCTTAAAGCACCTGTATTTTCAAAGGTTCTTTCTAGAGACCTGAAAGTTAAGAGCCACCTTTCAGGAACCAGACACACTTACATGTAAGCAAGGTCTATTATTACCTTTGGAAAATTATTTCATTCCTTAAAGTTTCAATTTTCCTATTTATTGAATGGAGAAACTAATAGTTTCTAACTTATAATATTAAGTTAAATGATACATGCACACAAACCACTTCAATGCCACCAAGCTCAGTGACTGCATGCTGCTGCTGAATATTATTATACCTGATCATTCCATAAATGAGACTGAAAATGTATATTTGGTGATAATGAGCAATTGTCCAGTTGTAGGAGCCAAGAAGGGATGAGAATACCTTAGGAGAATATAGGAAGACCCAGGTATGTGCTGAGAAGAGAGAAGTCCACCTATAAGTAAGTTTCCACTTACTATCCATAAAATTAATACTTCATAGATATGGAGCTGATATTTTTGTTATGCTTAATGAAGCATTTATCTTAAAAATAATTTAGAAACAAAAAAAATCTTTTAAAAAGTATCTGCTATCTAAACATAAAGAAACAACCAATCAATGTATCAGTAATAGATTATTTTGGATACCAAGCA
The DNA here is from genome assembly GCF_011762505.2 of Arvicanthis niloticus. Taxonomy (NCBI): domain Eukaryota; kingdom Metazoa; phylum Chordata; class Mammalia; order Rodentia; family Muridae; genus Arvicanthis; species Arvicanthis niloticus. Next base: position 64,299,006 of record NC_047667.1, read on the forward strand.
ATTAGTTTAATTAACCCTTTCTTTTGCATTTTTAGAAAAAGAAAGTATCTCTAATCAAATAGGCACACACATTTAGTCTTTTAGGGCATTCTAAACCATGATCTTGACCCAAGTGAGACTTGAAGTAAGAAAGTAACATTCTCTGGTTACATGGCTGCATGTAACTATATATATATACATCCAGGGTTATAGATTTTTTTTTTTAAAACTAGATTTCCTTCAACTGAATGAATACTAAGCATCTTTTACAATGGTGACATTTACAGTGGTGACATCAGGTACCTTCTAGGAACATTTTTAAATTATGATAACAAACCATTTACAGTGGTGACAAGTACCTTCTAGGAACATTTTTAAATTATGATAACAAACCTAAAATTAACAAAGACAAACAGAATAGTGCTGTGAGCCATTGCGGTGTTTGGAAGCCTGAAGCAAGACTGTCAAGTTTGAGGCCTGCCAGGGGGACACAGTGAATTCCAGACCAACCTGCCCTAACAGAGTAGAAAAAAAACATTTTAAATAAATAAATAAACAAACAAACAAACCACACACAAAAAACTTTTACCTACTACCACTTCTGGAATTCTTGTGGCATTTGAATTTATGATGGTAGAAAAAACAAGATCATTTCTTAAGGAAGTCTTGACTATTATCCCACTAACTAGTCCACGATCAGTGACTTGCCTCCCACTGTCTCACTGTTAAAAACTAACAGCTGGACTCAGTAATACTGCCAAGTCTTTATCACCGGGGCATTTATTGAACATTCACTTAAACGTGTTCAGTACGTGCCAAGCTGGGCTGGCCATTAGTACTAATACAATGAAATCAGAGCTGTTCCAAGGGCATTTAACATGGAAACAAACTTCCCAGATCTCAAGACCTTCCTTTTGCGGTGGCAACAAAAATACCAGAGATCTCTTTCACCATCAAAGTTTCCAAGTGCGCCCGTGTGTAGGCCAGAGGGCAACCTTGGGTGTCCTTTCTCAGGAGCTGCCCTCCCCACCGGTCAATCCTGGCTGGGAATACAACCTGGATGCACCGTGGCCAGCTTTTCTAGAGGTGCTGGAGCTCAGTCGTCACGCTTCTACAGTATGCACTTTACCCACACCGGCCGTCGCCCCAGTCCCTCCTATGACTTCCTACCAGTCTGAGAGGATCCTGGTATCTAGTCGTTCCAGTCTTTACCTGATTGCCCAGCACTGCAGTGGCACAAGCCGTCGACACTTCCTTGGGTCCAAACCAGACCGAGGCGACGGGGGAGGGCAAGCCCAGGATGAAGACCTGAGCCACGGAGCACAGGATCTGGCCCAGCATGGTGACCCAGTAGAGGTGCTGCTGCACGCTGCCGCACTTGACCCAGGCGCCCAGGCAATTGAGGCCGGAGCCCAGCAGCGCCGTGAGCCGCAGGCCTCGCGTGTCCAGCAGCCAGGTGGCTGGGAAGATGAGGGGCACGTAGGCCACCATGTACACCATGGACAGCCAGTCGATGTGCAGCGGCGTCACGTGGTAGAAGTCCATGAACACGTTGCTGATGCTGCTGTACTGGATCCACTGGAAGGCGTTCACCAGCGAGTAAAGGCTGAAGATGAGCAGCACCAAGAAGCGCCGCGGCGATAGCGCCGTGCGCGAGGGGCGCGCGGGGGATGAGACGTCCTCCACGCCGCCCACGGGCAGCAGCCGGGCCTGGGTCTCCTCCTCCGCCGCTATCAGAGCTTGCGGGTCGCCCGGGGCTGCCGCGACCAGCGGGCCGAGCCCGGGGCCTCCGTTCAATGCCTCAGGCCGGTCATGAGGCTCCACGCACGCCTCCCCGTCCGGGGCGCCCCTGGACACTGGAAGGTATCCCTTCCCCGGCGGGTGCCCGGGCGTCACGGCCGGCCCCACCTCGTCATCGGGCCGCGCCATGCCTCCGAGCTCCCCGCCCCGCCGCCCCTCGGTCCTCCTCGCCGGCTCTTAGATCCCACCAGACACAGCACTGGCCTGCGCCGCTGACTAAGAGAAGCTGTGCTCCGGGATCCCGGTTCTTACCGGCAGTCCCCGCCCCCAGGGCGTCTCATATCACGTAGTGCGATTCTCCAGCCAATCATTGAGCCTTTCAACAGGTCGAAAAGCCAATCAGGGAAGAGGGGCGGGGTCAAGCGTATGAGACTGAGAGACCAAAGCAGGCGGTCGGTCTGCTCTCAGTGGTTCCTGGAGCTACCAGGCCTATACCTCCATTCGCTCTGCAGAGAGTAGCCTAGGGTTATCTCGGAAGGAGAGCGCCAGAAAAGGTTTCCGTCCGCCCGGAGAAAGAGGCTTCTTCAGAAGCAGGCCCTTGCATGGATGGAGGCAGGCGGCTCCATCCACGCAGCGGCCGAAGAAGGTGATGGATAGGCTGCTTGCCTCCTGTTCCCCCTTCAGTGACCAAAGTCTGTGTACAGGCTGGCCTTGGACTCGCACGTCTCGGGATCGGATGATGACAGAGCTCCGGAAGCCTCGGGGTCCTACTGGGCCTCAGACAAAGTCAGCCTGCCCTTTGGGAAGCTGTGTGTGCAAACACGGGGTGCCAGGTGTTAAGATATACCCACTCTCCCGCCCTCCGTTACTCCTTTTTAGACAGGGTCTCAACCGGGACTCTGTGTAGGCAGGTTGACCCTAATTCATGGAGATCTCCTTGTCTCTGCTTCCTGAGTGTTGGGATTAAAGATGCTCTTCACCAAGCATGGCTGAGGCGCTAATGAACTCCCAGTGTTTGCCTCTGCCTGCACAAGACTGAGCTCATAAATCTTCAGTCATAGGGAGATAGGAGAACTATTAACAGTTTGGGGGTACAAAGGGAGAAGGCATTGTCTATGGTGATACAGCCACTGGGGCGTTACTCAGGCTGTGAATAGCTCCACAAAGTATTTTGTAAATTAATTCATTTAAGAAAAATAAAGCTTTATAGAGCGAGACTACTCAGTGAGTAATGTCTCTTGTTGCCAAGCCTGCAAACCTGAGTTTGATTCCTCAGCACCTACAGAGTTGTCCTCTGACCATCACACAGGACACACACACGAACACACACACACACGTTGAGGCCCACACTCTGCCTCAATGCTTTGGGGCTAAGTGCTCTGGTCAAGAGAGAGAGTGGGGCTGGAAGGGCAAGAGACTCGAAGAATGGAGACAAGACAGGGTGTGTGATCAAGTCTTAATTCTCGTCCCATCTCTTTTTATTGAAAGGAAATCTGGGGTATTTATAAACGCAAGCAGGCGAACACAGGTGAAAACACTTTACCACGTGCACCATACAGCTGAGGTCACTAAACAGCAAAATAAGCTATGTGGGATAAACAATATATTTATCAGAGTGTGCTTCAGCTGTTATAGGCTTTTGAAAACCAAGTCTTTCATCAGGGTATATGGTTCCAGATGGCTGCAAAGTTGATCTAGCCGCTTTCTACTAAAGTCTGCTCCCAACACACACACACACACACACACACACACACACACACACACAGTGATAAGGAAAAAAAGAGAGAAATCTTGTAAATTCTTCCCAACATGACTTTGTAGATGCTGATTTGGAGATTTAGGTTGCTAAGTAACTGAACTAGATTAGAAGATTGAGTAACTGAATTAAATTATTGAGTCTCTGAATGAAAAATATAACTAAATGGGGAATCCAATGGATTTCATCTGCACTTAAAGTGTTTATTTTGTGAATTTATAAAAATATGAGTTGTGTTTTTAATGCTCAACACAATTTATCTTAAGTATTCATAAATGTTAATGGTCTCAGGTACTGTGGAGCCTGTGAAGCTTCCTAAATAAATAAATAAACAAGCAAGCAAACAAACATATTTAAGCTGGGCACATGCCTGTAGTCCCAGTTATTTGGAGGCTAAGGCAGAAGAATCGCTCAGGCTCACAGATTTAAAGGTAGCCTTGCAGCCTGGCCAACATAAATGAATCACATTGGAAATTTTTATTTACTTAAGTTTTTGTTTTGTTTCGTTTTTTGATATGGAATCTCATATAACCTAGACTATCCTTAAACTAAAGAGCTCACTAAGGAGCAGAGGATAACCTTGAACTCCTGATCCTCCTGCCTCAGCCTCCCAAGTACTGAGATTGCAGGCATGTGCCATCAGGTTCAGTTTTGTGCAGTGTTGAGGGCAAACCCAAGACTCCCTGCATACCAGACAGCCACTCTATCACTTGAGCTACATCCCCAGCCCAACCTGTTTGTAAAAACACAAATGTTCAGAAAGCGGACCCAGGGGTTGAATATAGTATACCTTTCTGTAGTTGTCCAGTCATTTAGATTATTTGCAAACTCACTACCTTTCAAAAGTCCCAAACTGTCAAAATATAGTGGATATGATTTCCCTGTAATCTGGTGAGAATTGGAGATTATCACTTACCGGATCTGACAGATAACCTCTAGTCTCTGCATGGAATCAGGGATTCTGTTTGTTTAGACTCCTTGTGCTTAAAGGTCATTTGCCTTCTCTTTTGTTAACAGGAAGGGTTGGTTGACAGCTCCCTAGGATTCTGTCATAGCCCGTCAGCTCTAATCTTCCCCGCAGATGTTTGTATTACTCTTGCTCTGCTTCTCATGTGCCCTTCTTGCACATGACCAAGTTCTGTTTATAACACTGTAACCGTACACAAAGTCTTTTACCTAGGGAGTCTGTAGGAGTGGAAAAGGACATCGTAACTGAGGACAGGCTATGTAGATGTGGGGGATGGGGGACCCCAGACAGGGTCCCTCTACATAGCCCTGACTGTCCTGAAACTCCCTCTGTAGACCAAGCTAGCCCCGAACTCACAGAGATTCTTCTGCCTCTTCCTCCTGAGTGCAAGGATTAAAGATATATACCACCATGGCTGCCTATGTGGACCTAAACTCTGCCTTTAGTTTCCATCAGCTGTGTGACCTTGAGCACTTGACAGAGCTATTTTGTAATAGGATGTCAGGATCCTTTCTGGGACTATTGTGATGATTAAAAGATTGAACAATACTTGGTACTGGGTAAGCTTTCTCAGTTTGTTTAGTAAATAATCCAGTGTGGGGTGGTAAATATCAAGCTTCAAAGGCCAGGCTTCAGATCCTAGCTTTTGAAGTTTTGTCCATATGGTCTTGGACTAATCTCAGTCTGTCTGTCTCTCTCTCTCTCTCTCTCTCTCTCTCTCTCTCTCTCTCTGTCTCTCTCTCTCTCCCTCTCTTTCTCTCTTTCCCTCCCTCCTTCCCTCCTTCCCTGTTTCTGTCTCTCTCTTGTGTGCATGTGTGCATGTGTGTGCACGTGTGTCTACAACTATAAAATGAGGACAGTGCTGACATTGTTGTGGGAAATAAAAATAAATAACTAGCACACATTCTAGGAGGGTCTGACCTCTTCCTGTATCAATATATTCAATAACTGTTATCACCATTGTTATCTACTCATATCTCAGTGTTTCTTATGTCTCCTTCTTTTTATTAATTTAGGTTTGACCCCAGCTTGTCTAAGCCTGCTTGGATTGTCACACAATTGTTCACACAAAGTACTTTCGATCTGAACTTAAAATGGCAGAGCCCATACTAGAGGGTGTCTTCAGGGTACTCCTGAAGAAAAGTACATAGGGACTTATCTAACAAGCTCCTTACATAGCAAGAAATACCTTTCATCAGAGGCAATCAGCATTTGTTTGGACCACCGCTTTTCTTACCTGAACACCTACATGATTACCGCCACCACCCCGACGCGCATTAACAAACTTGTCTGAATGGGGATGTTGTGGATATGATTCCTGAATTCCTCAGAATTCTTAGAAAGCTGGGCTATGTGGTGTTTGAGATTTCTCCTGATGTTGTTGCCCTATGAAAAGTAAAACAGATCCTTAGATGGAAAGATTTAGATACAATTCACACATCTGTTTCAACAAAGCTCCATAAAGATTGAATACAGAAAAAGAAGAAAACTCAGCAACACCTCTTTGTAGTTTTAGTCAACTTCCTTAACCTTGAATTTCCTCTCTTGAGGTAGATACTTATTAATCAGTGTGACATGAGTCATAGTTTATACCATACGTTTGGGTGTATAACATGAACCTTAATCTCTGTTGGAAAGGCTACTACTGAGAGCATCACTTGGCCAGGAGTCAAGACCAGATTGAGCTATATCAGGCAGGTTAAGTACTAAGTTGTAGAGATTTGAATTTGTAACAGTAGCAGTTTAGAAATATGGAATCTGGCCAGCACATGGGAGTCAAGGTCTAAGACACCGTCAGACGTGATGGGGATGTTAACAGGCCAAGGTTTCCTGTGGTCTAAGAAACTCAGGATGAGGCAGAGATCAGAACCTGCTGACAGACATACACTAATCCATTATGCTCTGTGAGAAAGTGGACTGACTCACTCTGTGCTGCCTCCGTGTTCTGTCTGCCCTAGCAAGAGCGGCTATTCCACTCCACTCTGGAAAAACCATTTGGAAGTGGAAAGTGGTGGAGAAATCCAGAAATGAAAACCCAGCTGACTGCACTTTCCACACCTCCCTGAGACATTTTAGTCATGTGCATATATATTGCATTCCTAGGATGGCAATCTTAGGATTTTCCCTCCCGTGTGGTTTTTCTTGCTCTTGGTCCTTCACAGCAGTTGAAGTTGTCAGTGATGAGAGCACATTGATCAGTCCGGAGAGATGGCTCAGTGGTTAAGAGCACTGACTACTCTTCCAGAGGTCCTGAGTTCAATTCCCAGCAACCACATGGTGGCTCACAACCATCTGTAATGGGATCTGATGCCCACTTCTAGTGTGTCTGAAGACAGCTACAGTGTACTTGTATATATAATAATAAATAAGTAGTATTTTAAAAAGAGCACATTGATAGTCTAGATCTTTGAGTTACACATCAAATCTGGGGTCAGCCATTCCACACTTGTTTAACCTTGTTGTGAAGGCGACAAGGATTGTTCCAGTTTTATAGTCACCAACCTCAAATTCCCTTAAACATTTTAATTCCATTTTTGGTTAAACATGTGGTTTATATTCTCTGAGAGTTCTTAAGTATACTGTCTGACTTAGGAGACAAACAGTGTTATACTGTACCCAGCTTGCACAGGCTTAGGAGATGCTTCATTCTTCTTGAGGTCTAGTGAGGTCGCTCGTGGTAGATGAAAATTGTCCATCATCAGGTCAGAGAGATGACTCAGCAGTTAAAAGCATTTGTTCTTGAAGAGGACCTGAGTTCCAGGCCCAGTTCTTACAAGGTGGCTCACAACCATCTGTAGTTCTGGTTCCCAGGAATCTGAAACTCTCTTCTGGCCTATGCAGGCACCAGGCATGCATATGGAAAAATAAACCAAGTCAAAACATTTTTAAAAGTTCATAATGGGAGTATTTGTACAATGAAAATGGGAAATGCTGCATTTAACTATTCACTACGAAAAGTCAGTCTGTTATGGTTTGAATCATAAATATCTCCCCAGGTTTTGTGTGTTAAAGGCTTGATCCTCAGCTGGTTGTGCTGGGAGGTGGTGGGACCTTTAGGAGAACATAAAGAGAGTTAAGCCATCTGTAGTGTTAGCAGTTCTGTCTAAGCTCCGCCCCACAGTTACCTAGCAACAGCCAGGCATGCCTGACTCACTATAAAAGGGGCTGCTTGTCCCCCTCCTCTCTCTCTCTCTCTTGCTCTTACTTTCTTGCTCTGTCCTCTCACTCCTTCCCCTCTCTCTCCCCATTCCCTTCCCCCTTTCTCCTTATTCCCCTCCCTTCTCTCTCTACATGTGCTCATGGCCGGCCTCTCTTCCTCCTCCTCCTCCTCCTCTTCATCCTCTTCCTCCTCCTCCTCCTCTTCTTCCTCTCTCTCTCTCTCTCTCTCTCTCTCTCTCTCTCTCTCTCTCTCTCTCTCTGTCACCAGAGTAAACTTTCCCCCTTTAGGTGGATTTTCTCAGGTATATTGCCAGTCATGGAAAACCTGACAAACATATCATTTAAAATACTTAAAATAGTATTTACAAATTTAAACTTAGATCAAAATTATTCTTTTAAACACCAAAATAGGGGCTTGAGAAACACTTCAGCAGTTAAAAGCACTGGTTGCTCTTTCAAAGACCCAGGTTCAATTCCCAGCACCCACAGGACAGCTCACAACTGTCTGTAACTCCAGCTCCAGGGGATTTAACACCCTTACACAGAGTGACATGCAGACACAATGCACTTAAAATACAAATAAATAAACCATTTAAAATAAATAATAAAGGACTGGAGAGATGGCTCAGAGGTTAAAAGCACTGACTGCTCTTTCAGAGGTCCTGAGTTCAATTCCCAGCAACCACACGGTGGCTCACCACCATCTGTAATAGGATCCCATGCCCTCTTCTGGTGTGTCTGAAGACAGCCACAGCGCACTCACATACCTAAAATAAATAAATCTTAATAAACAAACAAACAAGAAAATAACAAATGCTTTTGGGGGGCCAGGAATGTGGCTGACTGGAATTAATCTGGTAAACCCTTGAAGTTTGGTCAGACAAAAATAGACTTTCTAACTTCTTCCCTATCCTTACCCAGTCCAAAGCATGTACTTCCGAGGAATCCCAAGGTTTCGATTTGTGTAGCATTCAGAGAATAAATATTCCCTGGAAGCTGTATGAGAGGGATTGCTGGACAGAGCTGGGCCACAAGACATCTCTTAATTCAAAGAGATCGTGGCAAAAGAAAGAAGCATACCAGTCTCTCCATGGTCCTATCCCATCATTATATCTACAGCACAATGTTTAGCATCAATAATGCATATGGTACATCAAACAATTGTTAGCTCTTTGGGGCAGAAACCATCTAAATCATATTTTTAAAAAAAATTTAAATTACTTTTTAAAATAAAGTTTTTTCACTTTTTTTTTTTTTTTTTTTTTTTTTTTTAAAAAAAAAAACAAGGTATTACTCTGTGGCCCAAACACTCCTCTCTTGTCCCAGCCTCCCAAGTGCTGGGATCACAGGTCTGTACCACCACACGCAACTCAGTTAAGTCATCTCTGAATCTCCTTCCCCAAGCGTTGGTCTAGACAGGCTGTTCAGTAGCAGTTCAGTGGATGAGAACCCCTAACACAGATGGAGATATTTATTAGCCACCCAAATGGGCTAGTTTAAGGTCAACTTGACACAAGATAGAATCATCAGAGAAGAGGGAGAGACAGTTGAGGAAAGGTTTCCAGAAGATCAGGCTGTAGGCAAGCCTGTAGGGCATTTTCTTAATTAGCGGTGATGAGAGAGAACACAGCTCATTGTGGGTTGGATTGTGGGTACATCCCTGGGATGTGGTCCTCATTCTATAAGAAAGCAGGCTGAGCGAGCCATGAGGAGCAAGGTGTTAAGCAGCACTCATCTACAGTCCCAGCATCAGCTCCGGCCTACAGGTTCCTGCCCTGCCTGAGTTCCTATCCTGACGACTCCCAGTGATGAGGAGACATAAGCTGAATAAACCCTTCCCTCCCCTAGTTGATTTGGTCATGGTGTTTCATCACAGCAGTAGTAACTCTAAGACACTACCTTAGCAAGCAAATTCCTCAGGTCCAGACCTGGGAATCTGAGGATGCTGACACACCATCCCTTTGGTCGGATGAGTGAGCGAGCTGGTGTGGCTCAGTGTGCACGCTGGAATAGAATGGTGTAAGACTGTAGTGAGGTTTAGGGTGGTTAGTAAACTGAAATATTTGGAGATTGAGGATCAGCACAGGCTTAAAGTACAACCTGCAGGGAAAGTAATCTCTAAGCAAGGGGAATCTGTAGCTTGGGATGCTCCGGGTTGGGTGACTTATCTGACGAGTTATTGCACTGTAAAATAGTGGGATTTGGGGGCAGCATGCATAACTTTCTGAATTAATGACCTAACCTAATATATATTTTAGGAAAACTAACGTTGAACGTCTTTTCAACTTTCTTAATTCCATCATATACTTAAATTTGTTATCTAATCCCACAAATCCACACTGGCTAGCCAGTCTATAGCTAGGTAAGGCAAGGCTCACAGTGTGAAAATCTTCCTCCAGCTGCCCTAGAAATGAGAGAATCCAGATAGAGCCTGGATTTAAAAATGCTGAGATTGCGCCCAATCGATACGCTTTCTCTTGATAATCCTTCAAATTATCTGTGGCGCCCTAAACAAAACAAAGCTGTTCTCATCCCTCTAAACACTCTGCACTGGTTTCCATGGTTACCATACCCCTGGCTTTTTACACTTGGGCGAGCTAATGTGTGTTTGCTGACTCATATGCTTTATGAACTGATGTGTAAACTTTCAATACTAGTCTTTCCTCTATCACTAACTCCTGCAGGAGGTAAAAGAAATTCTGACTTTTATATTTCTGAAATGTATTTCGTTGGATTTTCCTAAAAAGCAAAAGATACTCCTCTGAAAAAAGTTATCTGAGCTGGGCATAGTGGCTCACACCTTTAGTCCCAGCATCCTGAGGCAGAGGCGCGGGGGGAGGGGTGGGGGTGGGGTGGGGTGGGGGTGGGGGGGGCGGGGGCGGAGCCAGGAAGAGGAAGAGGCAGATGTATCTCTGTGAGTTTGAAGCCAGCCTGGTCTGTACAGTGAGGTCCAGGACAGCCAGAGCTACACAATGAGACTCTAGTTTTGTTTTGTTTTGTTTACAGATATCTCAATAGTCCTCTGTGTGAAATATCAAGGTAATTTTTTTTCCTTTGGAGATGAGATCATGTGATGTTACTTACGTTGGTCCCAAATTCCTAGCCTTAAAATTCCAGTGAGCTCCTAACACGTCTCTTCATGGAAACATGCTCTTGCTAGTCACCATTTTCCTCAGGAGTACCAGGCACAGAGTGAGTGGTCAAGAAATTAAGTCGCAGTGAATGGAAGGCAGACGAAGCTCACGGTTTTACATAGGTGCCTTGTGTAATCCCAGCCCTGCCCTATCGTCTGCCGTATGACTTAATGAGTATCCAACTTAATGAGTTTCCATTTTTACCGGTGACTTAATATCTTACTGATAATAAAAAACAAAGATCAAGTCATTCATCCAAGGACACCAGGTTAGGAAGTAAGTGGACTCTGGCTCAAGACTTCCTCTGTTAGCCCGGGTTCTGAGAACAGAATGGAGCTGAGGTGATGGAGCTCGGAAAATTCTATCACCAGGGCAACTGTCCAGTGGGCTGATCCTCACTGTGGACTTCAGACAGGCTTTGGGTTGGTGTTATTAAAGGTAATTTATAATTAATTTATGTACCTATAGGAATGATAATGCTGTTTCTCTCTGTATACAGTCAATTCCTACTATTATGGTACTTGTATTCATAAAAACCACTGTAAACACGAAACTAGCAAATCCCAGTCTCTTAGATGATTAAGCTCCTATAAACTTTGGTCAGCCAGTCAGTGTGTAAACTGTATGGCTGTAGTTTGTTGTTATGGCATCATACTGTATTGCCCAGTCTGTTCCTGAACTGCTGGGCTCAGATGATCCTCTGACTCAGCCTGGGGGGTGGGGGTGGGGGCATCAGGACACTAAACCTTTGTGCTGCTCTGTGTGCTTGGCTTCCATGGGCTATGAGAGCCACAAAGATTGACCCGGGTTAGCAGATCTTAATGAGGCTGAATAAAATATGGTAAAATATGGGCTTTTACAAATAAAGTCTGCTGTATCATCCTCATGTCTTCAAGCATCTTCAGTATCACAGGTTACACATATAGCTTCTAAAACACTGTGAGAATGAGCTGTGGAAACTGACCCATCCCTGTGTCAGTCACACAGAGGGCCACTTTTCTAGGCTTGCAGACTGTGCAGACTGCTGTTCACCAGGGCCTCAGACATGGCTATGTTCTCTGCTCTCAACCTCCTGAAAGTCTCAACTGATTTTTAAAAACAAGATTCCGGCAGTTTTGGCTTCACTGGATCCCACCGTTTCTCATCAAAACACACGTAAAAGAGATTAGTAATTAAGGAGACCAATATATGCTGTTTACTTATCAGATAGAATAAACCCATTCTTTCAAGGTGCCTAATTATGTGATAGATAGGTGACCATTTGTTGAGGGTGGCAAGAGTAAATTCTTCATAAGTGTCAGCTCATTTAGTCTGTACCATACTCTGACCTGGGCAATGAATGTTTTCACTGACTATGCCAGGAAATTATGGAAACTTTAGCTACACACACAGTAGGTAACATAGCTAGCATATAAACCTGACCCGACCTGCAGGTCCTAGGTTACTCGTGAGGGACAAGGAGGATTACAACCTGGAAGAACGGGAGAGAGAGAGAATGGACTCAAGGAAGCAAATGCTTATCAAGAGTCATATATTTGGGCACAAAGTGCTTATTTATAATACATTTTGCAAAGGGAGGGGTAAGAGGGATTCAGGTGATGGGAAAGTACAGAATCTTTTTGGCCTGTGCCCTGAAACAATGGCGGTCTAACTGCTTATTTCAAAAGATACGGTACACTGCTTTACATCTAAAAATCTATTTGTAACTATTAAGCAGAACCTTGTGGTTGCTAGGGAGATGAAGCTGCAGGGGACATTGTGCAGGTGGGGGGAGAAGTAGGGGGTGAGGATAAGAGGCGATGGTCCTGGCTTCTGACATAAACCCAAATGACCAGAAATCCATGGTTTTACCACTAGACTCTACAGCTGAGTGTTGGGCTCTAACTTATAGGTGATATGAAAGTTTTGATTTTGTGATCTCAGTGAACATTTGCACCGTGGTATATCTTTTGCAGTAGATTTATAAAATGGGCTTCTAACAAAATATAAATCCTATCACCATTTGTGTTTGATACGTACATATCTAGAGGATAGTGAAACTGTTAAAGCCAGGCTGAGAATGTTAGTCAGCGGTATAGTTCTTGCTTCAAATGCGCAATTCCCAGTATCCCCCCAAAAGTATTAAAGGAGATGGAATTTAGAGTTTAATTTCTTATGAATTAGAATCTCTAGTAAGAGAAAATGTGCTGATTAATGAGGTATTTGAGGTAACTGTAGGTTTATTCATAATATTGTTTGTTTAGTTTTGTGTTTTTAATTTAGGGTCTCTGTACATAGCTCTGGCTGTCCTGGAACTCACTATGTAGACAAAGCTGGCCTTAAACTCACAGTGACTCCCCTACCTCTGCCTTCCTAGTACAGGGTATATACCATCACACCCAGATAAATTGTTCTTGATAGTTTTTATGTCGCATTATTAATTGGTACTTAGACTGGTCAATTTTACTAAAGCAACTCAAAATACTCGTTAATTATTCTACAAGACATTTTAAATTCCTTTAAGTAAAAATTGCCAAATCCAATTTTGAGTGGATTTTTCTTTTCTTCTGCAATAGATTTCTAAAGAGATCTATTTAAGTCACTTGACTACCAACAGACTATTTTAGGTAGCTTATATATTACCTTTTATATGTGTTTTTATTATTGTTTTGCTTTCTGAAGCAGGGACTCACTTTAGCCCATGCTGGCCCAGAACTTACTCTGTAACCCAGGCTGGCCTTGAACTCAGTGCGATCCTTCTACCTCAGTCTCCTGAAGGCTGAGATAACAGGTGTGAGCCCAGGTTCAACTGCTTCCTAATGGGCCCCTTCATTATACTGTGTTTAAACCATGGTAGATATTGTAAAAAAAAAAAAAAAAAAAACCACAGCTCTAAGCTCACAGATTTCTCAAAGTGGATATATAAAATGACAAAGGTGGGTCAGTCAGGGAGATAGAAACATACCCTGCTGGTGGGACCATCTTAGATAGGTCACCAGCTAGCATGCCAGGAAAATACAACACGAATTGTTGGTCATTGCTGAATTTTGCAGTATTTGGGGGCAATAATGACCTGAGTTGGTTCTGAACCATGTTTTGGAACACGGTTTTGCAGAAGAGAAAGTCCTGGTAAATGTGGATACGAGGTGAAGCTGTCTTCTGAGTCAGACAGAAGACTAATAAGCATTCGCAATGTATTGGCAGGACGGCACGAATCAGCTGGCAACTGGTGTGGTAATAAAATGACATCCTTCAACAAAGTCAATGAAGTGAAGAGACAGGGAGGGAACAGGAGGCAGCTCCTAGAAGAGCTAAACGAGAAGCGTGAGTCCTACTGTCTGGTGGAAAGAAGCAACCAAGTCAGCCAGCTGAGAGTTCAGAAGAGGCACTTCAGCCAGGCCTACCAGTCCTTAGCTTGCATGCATATCAAAGAACCCGTTCCTGAAAGTGACAGGACCTCCTGGATCAATCAGGATATCTTTGTGCACAAGGAGAAAAGGCACTTCCCGCCAAAAAGTAAGATCATATGGTGAGACTCCTACCAGCCTATAGGAAGGATAAGTGGAGAGAGACTCAACAGACTTTCTGGGTTGAAAGTGGTCGCAAGGGAGTCTTTGAAGGTGATGATGAAGGCAAAAGCAGATTATTTGGGATAAGGCCCACAATAGACCAGAGATTTCTTTTCTTGAGTCTTTAGGAACCAAGCCCCACCACAGGCCAGGTGGTTCAGCAGTTAGCTGTTTGGGCGCTGCAGTCTGCACTCCAGCAGACTGAGGTGGCTCTTAGCTGCTGATGGTCTGACAATTACATTTGAGAGTTGCATTCCGATACCTCCTGTCTCAGAGTTTCTGTGCTTTACAGAGTTTTATGTTCAAAATGAAAGTAAAATGGAGTTTTAATAACAAATGTGACATACAATGTTACAAGAAGCAGTAATAAAAATATGAGGGGAGTGGACAGGGAGAGGGGATTGGGCTTGGGGAGGGGAGTGGGCTGGGGGAGGGGGGTGGGCTGGGGGAGGGGAGTGGTTGTTTTGATATTGTTTAAAATATGGATTGTGAATATCTGTTATGTAGTCAAGGCAGGCAATTGATAATGTTTTTTCATTTATTTGGAGAGAGTGTGCATATGTACTTTTATTCAATATAGCCAATACATTATTAATTTAGTTTACAAAGAATGACCCACATTGGCCTTTATGTAGCTCTGATTTTGCTTTTGGCCAGTGACCTTAGGCAGTGATATAGGGAGGTGATACAGTGTGACATGGAAAGACCAGACACTGCATTGTGATTGTAAGTTAATCTGTAACAATTGTGTTTCTTTTATGAAAACAAACACTAACCATCTTCACAAAAAAACGAATGCTTTGATATTCCTAGTTATAAAAGAAATACTACAGTCCTTCATTCTGCTAAAATTATTGAGACCAATCGTGTGTCAATTCTCAGGACTTTGATGGTGGAGAGAAAATCCACCTCTTTGAACACACATAGGCTACAACTTTAAGGAACATGCATAGTTTCATACAATGCAGAATCTAACACATCTAACTCCATAACTAACTTTCATAGTGTCAAACTGTAAATCGATAACCCCCAATAACGCCCAAATACATTAGAAAGCCCTTTGACTTTGATTTAAGTTTTGATCATCTGAGAAATAAGATGAAGATAAAAAAAAAATTGGCTTTGTTATTGAAAAAAAAAAAATCTTTACTGGAGAAACTCACCGAGAGCAGTCAGGTAGCCAGCCACCTCTTGCTGACCTAAAGAGTGATTACCTATTCCCAGAGCAGGATGGAGATCTGCTGCTCTGGTCTGAGAACAAAGGAGAGCCAGAGCCCTGGAGGCCAGCTGGGGCAGAGAAAGTTCTCATTTGTTAAATTAGGAGCTGGGACATTATGGTTCAAAAAAGGTATTCATTTGGTAGGTTTCAACACATACTATGTTAGACACAACATTTGCTACAAAGTAACAACCTCTTTTCAGGAGACAATGGTCCCCTATGCTCTAAATATTGAAGTATGAGGAGGTACAACACCCACCCTCCTGGGCAGTTCTAAGACAGCCTCATGCAGGCAGCTGGTAGACTTAGTTACTTTCTGTTACTGTGGTAGGGAACTATGACCAAGGCAACTTAGAGAAGGAATTATTTGACATGCAGTTCCAGACGGTTAGTGACTATAATGGCAGAGTAGAACAGCAGGCAGGTGTGGCAGCCAGAGCAGGATGCTGAGTTCACATCTTGAACTTGGAGCACAAGGCAGAGAGCTTTCTGCAAGGAGAGTTAAGTGTTAACTCCTCTAAGTTCACTCCCAGGACACACTTCCTGCAAGACCACACCCTCAACTTCCTCAAACAGCACCATGATCTGGGGACCAAGTGTTCCAATGCTGATGGTGATGTTCTCATTCAAACTTAACTGCTGGGGGACTTACATTTCATCTCTTTTCTGATAACCCCACATTTTAGTATCTGACCTCGCTTCTGACCTTCGGCTATGCGTACGGTCACACTGCCACTTCACTTGAAATCATCTGCGGTTTAGCATTGTTGAGACAAAACCCCTGTTACCAACTACATCTCTTACCATCACCCAGCCTCACCTTCCTGACCTGGGAAAAGTGGCCAAAGACCCGTGTGGAGCTCTGGCCCTCATACTTCTTACTGTGGCCCTGGCCCAGCCTGTAGTCACCGAAGTGGATCAGGAGCCTCAGACTACCCACTTGGCACTCTTCAGCTCCCACATTCACCTCACAGGACTGCCTGAGTGAACTGATCAGAACATGTGTTATGTTACCTGCTACACAAAACTCATCTGTGGTTGCCCACCACACTGAGGATGAAACCCACATTCTCACTCCGTGCTGCATGATTCTCCATGAACAGGCCCGGCCTATCTTTGCACAATCTCCTCTGCTCACCCAGGCTCCTGGGCTTTGTGTTCTTCCTCTTCTGGGACATGTCAGGTTGGCTCCCACCTTGGAAACTTGAGACTTCTCATATCTCTCTCTGTCTTTCTGTCTCTGTCTCTCTGTCTCTGTCTCTCTCTGTGTGTGTCTGTCTGAAATATACAGTGACTACAGTTAATCCCAGCACAAGAAGACAAGGGAAGGAGTAATTGACCCTCTTTGCCCTTCATGTTATCCTAGAAATTGTGCAATAGATTACATACTTAAGTGCATTTCTTTCTGACGTTTTGATTATGAGCCTAGCCTTCAACAGCTGACTCATCTCACCAGCCCAATAAATGTACTTTTTATCTTTCAGATAACGCCATATTTGGATAAAGTACGTCTCCAGAGACACACAAATAAACTCTCTTCCATCAGTCTTCAATGTCTGTGAATTATTTAGAAACATTACTACAAAAGAAACTGGCCCGGTGTCATGGTGAACACCTGTAACCCCAGCACTTAGGGACAGTGAATTCCAGGCCAGGCTGGGCTATGTCTCAGGACCTTGTCCCTAAAAGGCTGGGGACGCGTAATAAAATAAGATTAGAACTAAGTTGTCATTTCCCAACAGTAGATACTTAGCTTCAAGAACCTTGAAGAGCTGGGCACTGATTGGAGACACGAGACCGATGGTTCACAGCCAAAGAACTTAGGTTCCAGCTGTAGGGAACCTACTCTCTCGCTCTCCAGCCCAATGCCTCAGGACTCTCAGAGCTTGGCAAAGCTGCCAGGTAGATACACACAGGCTTGGGCTGCCCAGCAGAGGATCTCTGTTGAGCATAATTGACCTAGCCTTTGCCTGTTAGGAGATATTATCTTTATTATGTGACATAACCAGGCCTACCTCTGCTCCAGAGGGAGCTCCTTATCTCTGTCTTCTGAGGTGCTTACTTGGCCCCAAGGCTATCAGGGCCTCTGTTCCCTGGCTGGATAGAAACATGGGACTGGATCCATAGAGTTTATATCCTAAGCAGCCTAGAGAGGCCAAGGCTCTTAAGATTTAGGAATGAGCTCAGAGCAATGAGTGTCAGGTTACACACAGAGGTCACCTCCCCTCAACCTCCTTTCCCTGACCCCATCCTGATGGTATGCCCCTGCCTTCAAACAACTGGGTGCAGTTCTCCAAACTTGCCTCTGTCTCTTAGTTCCCTTCCCTGCCTGTGATTTAAACGCTATCTCCTCCATACCTTCCTGCAGCCCTGCCCACTAGACATTTCTATTTTGCCCTGTATACCCTAGAGCAGGCTGAAGCTAAAGCCGGAAACTCAGAAGTACAGTTGTATCTGAACTCTGACCCTACCTAAAACAGCGGGCGTGGAGCCTCTCATCTCCCAGGAGTCGGCATGTGGTAACACTTTTCTGCCCTGGTTTTCTGTAGTGTGCACGCTTGTGCACGCAGGATTCCTACTGCTTTCCTGGTCCTCTGGAGAGAACATTAGTGTGGCCGCATTGCCCTTGTAGCCATAGACAGCCAACACTTCCTCCCTAAGCTCCTTCAGATATCCACGCCCTTCCTCAGCTCTGCAATGTGCCGGGAGAGATGGGGTGGCAGAGCTAGAGGCCGATCAGATCCAACAAACCTTGACCTTCTAAGTGGGCCTCTGAACAAGAAGGGCCTGGGTCACGGCAAGGGCTGGGTTTCAATTCGGCATGAATGGGGCTGTGTGAAGAAGAGAGTCCACTTAGGAGCAGAGACCAGTGTGAATCTGCCGTCTCTCCCGGAGATTTTGCTGAAAAGCTCTTTCATATTATGTCCGCCTTTGTAGGTGCTTCTCCCTCCATGACCGTGAGGCAGGCAGCAGAGAACAGTCTGGACCTCAGACATTGTCAGTAGGCTGGAGTGTTGTGATGCGTTTAATCTCAGCACTCAGCAGGCAGAGGCAGGGGCATGTTTGTTAAGTTCAGGGCCAGCTTGGTTGCTGTACATAGTGAGTTCCAGGCCAGATAGGCTTACTGGGGTGGAGAGTGAGAAGCAGGAATGAAAAAAAAAAATAACCAATTACTGTGGCCATATTGGGAAGAAGTCAAGGCCATCACTATGGTACTTGCATGGCCTTTAGATTTAAACATAGGGGCAATTTAAGTGTAACTAAGTTCTCACCCATCACCGTCTAGACTATGCTCTGTCCTGTAAGGTGATCTGGTAGGTTGCTAGAACTGTGTAATCTCTGCTTGGCAGACAAGGTCCTTCTCTAGCTGGCATCAGACTAAAGCCTTTCTTTCCCATGAGGGAAGATTCTAACACCTGAGGCCCATTGCTTTAATAATCTGATAGTCAACAGGAGAGGTGCAGGTGTCTCTTCAGAACAATGGAGGGTCTTGGATATAGGTTCAAGGGGACACAGATTGTTGGGATATTAATGCCATGGATAGACTACAGCATGGCAGGACTTCTGCGGAAAGTTTAGATAACATGGTGTGTGGGGGGGGGGGGGGTAGAGAGATGGCTCAGTGGCTAAGAGCACTGATTGATCTTTCAGAGGTCCTGAGTTCAATTCCCAGCAACCACATGGTGGTTCACAACCATCTGTAATGGGATCTGACACCCTCTTCTGGTGTGTCTAAGACAGCTACAGTATATGCACATACATAAAATAAATAGATCTTTAAAAAAAACACAGTAGGGACTCTGAAGAGAGGAATTGGGACTCCTGTCGAAGAAGTGGGAGTCTTTTCTTACACCTTTCTGAGGACAGTGGAGGTTTCCTCCACAAGCCGGCTGCTGGGCTCTCTGATTCACAGGCAGAGGCAGGGAAGTGTGGGAGCAGGCTACCAATACCCCTGTTGTAACTCACTCCCCTAGATGAGATCCTGGGATGCAGTTCCAAGATCTAGTTTGTTGGTGACAGACACACAGTGTTTTCTGTAGGCCACCTGTCAGTGTCTATGAGAGGGGAGAGCTGCCGAGTGAGATACTGTGACCAGAGCAGCAGATGGATTCTAACATTGATCTTAAAAATACCTTCACTCTTGCCAAGATGTGAGGGCTAGTACAAATATCTCAATCACCCCTCTCAAGTCACCCCTATCTGGGGCAAATGTTGTATATGCTTAAACACAAGAGCTCGGGCTTCCTAATTTCCAGAACCAACTAACAAGCATGTGGACAAGTAGCGCCTGTCTCTCTTCTCCTGTTATGGTCTCCATTAATGAAACCAGCCAAGCATATCACAGGGTTGGAAGCCTGCTCAGTCCCTCAAAGGTATGTCTTTACCATCCAGGTGCTGTGGTGTGAGGCTGCAGCAATGGCTGCTTAGGAGGCTGAGCAATACTGAGCCTAGGAGTTTGGGGCTAGCCTAAGCAACATAGTGATGTTTGTCTCCTTAAGTGGGGCAGGAGATATCTCAGTACTCTCACAACTGCTGTTTCTGGCCAATGATATTATAACCCATACGGGCCCACTGACCAGCAAATCTGAAGCATATCTGCCGTGCACACACCAACTAGTAAGCATTCAAAGACAAAAACCCATGGAGCAGCTTCTATAAGCTAATTGCTAAGTGGGGGAGAGCGGGGGAGGGGCTGTCTTGAGGCTTTCTTCCCTCAAAGGCAGGAACTCCAGAAGCCACTGTGTATGTTTCTCCAGTCTACTCCGGGACTCAGCTATTGAAAGTAGCACACGATTATAGTCTGAACCCAGGGTTTCTGTATCCAAGCCAAATCATTCTTTTTCTAAAATAGAGGTTTTAGAAATCATTATTTTTATTTATGTTAAGTGTGTCTGTGTAGAGATATGCCACATGTGTGCCAGAGAAGCCCAGTGGTGAATCTTCTGAAGCTGGAGGAATTACAGGCAGTTGTGAACCATCCAATGTGGCTGCTGGGAATTGAACGTGAGTCCTTTGGAAGAGCAGCAACTGAGTGCT
This sequence comes from Arvicanthis niloticus, assembly GCF_011762505.2. Classification (NCBI taxonomy): domain Eukaryota; kingdom Metazoa; phylum Chordata; class Mammalia; order Rodentia; family Muridae; genus Arvicanthis; species Arvicanthis niloticus. Next base: position 64,319,545 of record NC_047667.1, read on the forward strand.
CTTAACGGCTGAGCCGTCTCTTCAGCCCGCATTTGTTTATAAGAGGAACATTTCTGTAAAACTGTGACTGCTAGCCATATAAAATGGCTTCTTCCTTTCAGACCACTAAAGTGAACCCTTGTTTTCCCCAGTGCTGCCCTGGGCTGACTTGGCTTGCAGGGGTTGATTCTGAAGCTATTTCTGGAGCAGGTTCTGGAGCTTGGGAAACAGTTTGAATGCATTCTGTGTCGTCACTTCTCGGACCTCGTCTACTGAGATCCCTTTCACTTGGGCAATGAACTCTGCTGCGATGGAAATGTTGCAGGGTTCATTCCGTGTCTGGAAGAGAACAGAGCGTGACACTTAGTGTGTAGATGCTTGGAGACTGTAGCTAAGACACACAAGCACACACACACAAGAATGAGCTGCTAAAACACCCGATGAGCTTCTCTCTTACTCTCTGAAGGAGCTGACATTCCTTTATTTATGCTTTTAGAAATGGGGGTGGGGGGAATGAACTTGGCAGGTATAGGCGACTCCAAGTCTATGCTGTTCCAGGAAGAACTCAGAGGCATTTGCAGCCAAAGCCCTAAGCACCCAGCAGGTGAAACAGTGTGCCAACTGAACCCAGGGAGAGCAGCTTGCCTGAAGGATTAACTGTCCTTGTTTGGTTGCATGCATGAGTTCTGGTAAAGGTTACTCCAGTCCGCTTGGCCCCTCACCTCAAAGGCTACCTTCCCAGTGTGGCTTCAAATGCCCCAAGCACTGGAAAGACTGCTCGATTAGCTTCTACCAGCTTGCTGACCTTAAGACACACTACTTTAATACCTGGGAAACAAATAAACATTCTGCTTACATTTAGTGTTGTTTCTTTTTTCTTTTTTAAAAAAATTATTTTATGTACATTGGTGTTTTGTCTGCATGTATATCTGTGTGAGGGTGTCAGATCCTGGAGGTACAGATAGCTGTGAGCTGCCATGTGGGTGCTGGAATTGAACCCAGGTCCTCTTGGAAGAGCAGCCAGGACTCTTAACCTCTGAGTCATCTCTCCAGCCCCCCTCAGTTGTGTTTCTTAATGATTAAAAAAAACAATATTTCTGCAATCAACAGCATTTAGACTTAATGAAAAACATTTCTGTAATTATTAATAAGTGGCTACTTGGGATAGCAATAAGAGGAATAAAATTATTAAGGCAAAAAACCCTTGATAATACAGGCTAAAAAAATAAGAAGTGTTTCAAAGATTTACATTCAAGTCTGTTCATCACAGTGGTTAAAACTCAGACTGGCTGAGAATGGTGGAACACATCTGAATTCCCAGTACCTAGGAGGTAGAGGCAGGATGATCAGGAGTTTAAGGTCAAACCTGGCTACATTCTGAGTTAGAGGTCAGTCTGGCTTTATGAGACCTGTCTCTCTCTCTCTCTCTCTCTCTCTCTCTCTCTCTCAGTCTGGCTTCATGAGATCTCTCTCTCTCTCTCTCTCTCTCTCTCTCTCTCTCTCTCTCTCACACACACACACACAGAGGTACGTATATACATTTATGACATACCAAGTTTTTTTCTTTATTATTTTATGTGTATGTTTTGCCTGCATGTATGTGTGTGCACTGTATGCCTGACTGCTGGCTATAGAGGCCACCAAGGTCATTGAGTTCTCTGGAACTGGAGTTATAAATGGTTATAAGCTATCATGTAGATACTGGGACTAGAACCCAGATCCTCTGGAAGAATAGCCAATGCTCTTGACCACTGAACCATCTCTCCAGTCCCTAACAACAAGTTGTAACAGTGGAACACTGTGTGGTTATTAAATTGAGTTATTAATAACTCAAAGTTATTACTTTGAGTGCTGGAGAGATGGCTCAGTAGTTAAGAGCACTGGCTGCTCTTCCAGAGGACCAAAGTTTAATTCCCAGCACCCACATGGCAGCTAACAACTGTCGATAACTCTAGTTCCAGAGGATTCAAATCTCTCACAGAAATATACATGCAGACAAAACACCAATGCACATAAAACACTTTGGGGAAAAGCACATTTATTAATATATACTAGTGAAAGAAGGTCTGAAAAAATTGTGTTCAGCCGATCCTATTCTAGAGAGATGTGTGAGTGTGTGTTTGTGTGTGTGTGTGACTAGATATAGGCACAAGAGCCAATCCTATCCTAGAGAGATGTGTGCGTGTGTGTGTGTGTCTAAATACAGACACAACACAAGGGCTGATCCTATCGTAGAGAGATGTGTGTGTGTGTGTGTGTGTGTGTCTAGATACAGACACAGAGGTCTAGAAGGACACAAGTCCTTAGTCCTACTGATTTCTCATAAAGAAGGCTTTATTCCCTTCCTGGAATGCCTCATGAACCTCAAATGGTCTCAAATGTCTATGAGAAGACAGTACCCTGTTCACAGGAAAGATGATATCCTAATAAGCTAATGATCTGGGCATGGTGGCACACACCTTTAATCCTAGCACTCAGGAGGCAGAGGCAGGTGGATCTCTGTGAGTTTGAGGCCAGCCTGGTCTACAAAGTGAGTTCCAGGACAGCCAGGGCTAAATGACAGAGGCTGTTCATTCCCACAGTCCAGCCCTAGGGAAGCAGAGGTAAAAGGATCAGGCATTCTACAGTGCGTTGGAGGCCAGCCTGGGCTATGTGAGACCCAGTTTCAATAATGAATGAATGAATAAATGGCTAAGTAGATAAACAGATAAATATAGTTTTGGAGAAATTAAGTAGCTTTCCCAAGGTCAGAGTCTCGAACTCACAGAAAGGATTTGATGGGTACTTTAATGACCCCAGACATGCTGTTATGACACTTACAACTACACAGATGGAGGCATGTTCCCAGACATGCCTTTATGACACAACTACACAGATGGAGGCATGTTCCGAGTCATGTGACATTCTCTGAAGCTCAGCAGTATTCAGAAAAGACCCTCCAGGGAGCATGGCCTCAATTTAGCATTCGAGTACTGCAGTGAGACCCAGCTGAGCCACAATGGCCCAGCTGAAAAGATGCGTCTGCGTTGCCATAGACTACAGATCGCTTACCAGCTTTTCTGGTCCTAGCGCAGGTGAATCCGTTTCTAAGCAGATAGAACTCAGAGGCAGCTGTTTCACAAGCTTCTGCTTCTTAGAGAAAAGACAGAGTACGTTTAAAACAGAGGAAGCGGAATAGCATTAACTCACACGTGAATGACACTTGTCCTGTGGGACACAAACATTCATCTTTATCACTGGAGCTCGCTGGACAGCTACCATGCCCTCGCCAGTCCATTTCTGATGGCCACATGACCACTACAAAATGGGAATATTGCCTAAAATTGCAAAAAAAATTATCCAAAGCTTCCAGGGAGCCAAACACAATCAAGTATATAAGAAACGCCCCATGAGAAATCAACTAAAAAGACAAACAGTTGCTCATAGAGAGATTAAAATTCTTTGGCTGGACTTCCATTCTATATTCTGCACCTACAATACAGATGTGTCTCACAATCGAGAGCGTCACTGATTGTGATCTGTAGCCTTATCCCATAGAGCATGAAAAACGAGTGTCATGGAAATGACCAGATATGGGACGTTAGGGGAGGTTGCCTTTTAAAGATTTTGAACTGTAATTCATATGTCATGATAGTTACTCTTTAAATATATCCAGGCTAGACTAAGGGGACAACTGTCTAACATATATGAGGCTTCATACCTGGCACTGCAATGCATAAGTGTGTGTGTGTGTGTGAATACATATATGTACATAGATAACATTTACACCTCCACCACACTCACTCCACTCCCTTACCAGTCATTGCTCAGCCATCCTCCAGTCACTAGCAAACACACAAAGTAGCATGTTCCTCTTTATGGCTGAGTAGTACTCCACCGTACGGGTATACCATATTTTGTTTATCTGACATCCATCAGTAGACCCACTTCTAGCTTGTCTCTGCTCTGTGACTATCACGCACAATGCCCGTGAGCATCCACGTTGGGTTTGTGGTAAGATATTTTTCCCCTTTGGGAATATCTTACTAGGGTGGAGGTAGTGGGGAGCAGTAACTCTACACTCAGATTTGGCGGGAACTCCTGACTCAGCAGTGTGGAGTAGCGGTGCTCTGCGTTCCCCTGAGGGAGTGACACTGAGGTTCTCTTCAGTTACCTCTTGATTTGTGTTGACTTCTTCAGAGAAGTACTCGCTTCCCGCAGCAGACTTAAATCCTTTGCAGGCTTTGCAGTCAGGCTCCTGTTTTTATCACTGAGCTTGTATCTGCACTTAGACATCTGTACACTGTGCTCTAACTGTATCAGCACTTACACATCTGTACACTATGTTCTAACTGTATCTGCACTTACACATCTGTACACTATGTTCTAACTGTATCAGCACTTACACATCTGTACACTGTGCTCTAACTCTATCTGCACTTACACATCCTGTATACATCTCTAACTGTATGAGCCACCTTGGCCACCATAACTGTAATACTCTCTACTAAGCCACCTCTCCAGTCCCTCACAGGTTCCTTTTTGAGTTAAGTTTTTTGTATGTCTGAGTGGAAACTTAAGACTAACTTTTGAAGCTGGGCAGTGGTGGCGCACGCCTTTAATCCCAGCACTTGGGAGGCAGAGGCAGGCGGACTTCTGAGTTCGAGGCTAGCTTGGTCTAAAGAGTGAGTTCCAGGACAGCCAGGGCTATACAGAGAAACCCTATCTCAAAAAACAAAAAGAAAAACAAAACAAAAAAAGACTAATTTTGAAACGTAACTAGAATAGCATCCCATAGGTTTGTCACAAAGCTTAGGTTAATCATGTTTTACAAAGTGGCTGCTAAGTTTTAACCAAAGACTTTACCTGTCCACTTCGTATGATGGATGGGGGGATCGAGAAGTAATAACCAGCCCTTACTCCTTCCAGGGCTACAGATGGCCGGCCATCAAATGCATGCAGCAGAACCTGCTCTGCACCTGTCAAATCAAACACAAATCATAGTTCCACGTGGTTTCCAACAGAGAGCTTCCCACTAGTCAAATTAAACAGAGATCTAAATTTTAAGTAAATATTTATTATGATGCGAAGATCAGACTCCAGTGCTTCTAAAGTTTCAATAAACAAATAATGTTTAGACAGGAGAAAAATAAGTTTTTAATCTTCAGAATAAAATAGTTGAATAACATTGAAATGCAGTTTTTAAAGCAATCACCTAAACTATCTACACCACTATGTCTTTTCTGTTTGTGAGCTGTCAAATTATTATTCCTAAGAGAAGGGTTTCAGGTAAACACTTTAATTTTCCTAAAAGAAATGCCAGTTTAAAAAAAAAAAACAAGAATTCACAAATTAAATAGGCCAAGGGCTCATAAAACTAACCCCTAATCTGTGTGTGTGCGTGCGTGCGTGCATACATGCGTGTATGTGTGTGGCTGAGGACCACACCCAGAGGCCCTTATACTTATGCTCACACTGGAACATCCTTCTACCACTAAGGTACATCTTTCACAGCAACTCCAGCTCTTATAGGGTAGTTGTTCAGCCTGCATAAATCATGTGTTCAGTGGCTCCAGAGGGCCAGCACTGACAAATCCATCACTGCCACACCTCTGGCTGCAGGGAGTTCCATCACTTCACCATCTGACTTTCAAGTCGTGTGAATATTCATTATGATTGTAAATTTGTTGTACAATCGATTTAGTAGGCCACTCACAACCAATGTGGGTTTTTTGTATACACACAACTGTAGACTAAACACACCTATACAGGTATATGGACTGCTTCTTACACACCTGATAGAACTTTTTAATGCATATAGGAGTCTAAAAGTAAGGTGTATTTCTTACTGAGAATGGCATTTTAACCTTGGGAATAGAATTGTGTTCAGGTTAGGAAAGCCAGAGCAGGTGAGCGTCTTCTAACACACCATGACCTCAATCTGCACAGTAATGTTTGCTTTGTTTATATTAACTCATGGTGTGTATGTGTTTGCACAAGTACCACGAGCCATGGCAGAGGTCAGAGGACACCTCCGCAGAGACTTGGTTCTCTCTTGCTTCTTATGAGATCTGAGAATTGAACTCTGGTCATCAGGTCGGTGGCCTCCAAATCAAAGACAGAAAACAAGCCGACCACAAGCATTGAGTCCCTCTCGCCTTATTTTTTTTCTCTTTTGGAGCCAGGGGCTGGAGAGATGGCTGTGTGATTAAAAGTCACCCACTGCTCTTGCAGAGGACCTGGTAGAGTTCCCAAAACCCACATGGCAGCTCATAGCTGTCTATAACTCTAGTTCCAGAGGACCTGATGCCCTCTTTGGGCCCCTGAGGACACCTGGCAACAGATGCAGTGAGTGTGCATATATACAGGCAAGACACTCAAACGCATAAAATAAAAATGAATAAATAAATCTTTAAGAATACATAGAAATTGAAGCTTCAAGTTCTCCTTTGCCCCAGTCAAGCCAGACGGACACGTGATTGCACAAAATAACGTAAGTGGCACACAAGCTCATGGGGTGGGCTCTCCTCCAGTCTCCATGCACTCCTTGTCTTTAAGGGACCAAAGGGACTGGTGCTTAGACCCTCCACGGAACTGTGATGCTTGAATGTGAGGGATGTAAGTACCTTGTTCACGTAAGAGGTTGATGGTGGGTCTTCCAGCTGAACGTGAGTGCACATTTCTGTTTAACAACAACAAAATTCCTTTGAAGACTTTAGGAATGGAAAAATAGTTTTTTGGTTTTTTTTTTTTTTTGTTTTGTTTTGTTTTTTGTTTTTGCATTAAAATAACTCAGTAGGTCAGAGAAATGAGTCAGTAACTCTCACCAAGGATCAGGATTGTCCCCAGCATCCATGGCTGCAACTGCTTAACAACCCTAACTCCATTCCAGGGCCTACCGTGCCCTCTCCTGGCTTCCACAGGCACTGCACAGCCATGGTCCACAAACACACATGCAGGCAAACCCCCCACACACAGAAAGAATGAATTTTAAAAAGTAACTCAGAGGAAAAGAGATATAGAACTCAAGAGGACCAACTGTTACAGGGTTTGCTGTGTAGTTATGAGTAGAAAGACAATTCACCCACAGAGGCACATTTAGTCTTTTGGCCAGTTGAACTTGTTTGATCAGGACTTGTCTTTGTTCTTCCTTCTCCTCATCAGTGCCTGCATACCTGGGGGAGAAGTCTAGCCCCACCTGCAACAGGAAGACAAAGGAGAATTACACGTTCACATTCAATAAGCCCAAAGAGACCGTGAGGCGGCACACGGACTGCGGACATCGCTACACTGTAGCCTCTTTAGAGTGTTACCCAGCAGATTAACTAACACAATGTACCCCAACTTTTAAGTTGTTTTACACTCCTGGTGGGGTACGACAGCGTTAATACTCACTGCGTATGCCCCGCACCTCAGCTTGGTGCAGCAGCCCTGCTCGCAGGCAGAAGTCAGGCGGGCTCACTTTACTGTGAGCAGCGGAGGTTACAGAAGACCACGCCCACTGCTGCAACCTGGGCGGGTACTCTACGCAGTCCATTCACAATGCATCTTCTTATCTTTTATATTTAATGGGACAAGGTACTTTTATTACTGTGATAAAAATTCTCTAGCATTATTAGTACTTTGAGTGACAGGTCTTTAATCATAAACTTAAGACTAAAGAATGCCTTTATGTTAGCTACGAAGTGTTTTGGTTGTTTTTTTTTTTTTCAATTTTAAAAATTACATTTATTGGGTGGAGGGTGACACATGGAGGCCACAGTGCACATGCGCAGGTCAGAGGACAACTTTCCTCTGACCAGGCTTTGTGGACCAGGCTTGGTGGCAAGTACTTTCTGCTGAACGATTTCACGGCCCTCCCTCTACAGGCTGTCTTAGCTTCTCAGAGCAATGGCCACACTTAAGCAAAAGCGGCGTTTTTAGAAATATTATTACATTATCGTTGTAAATGGAAAATGCATTATGTCACCATTTAGACAAACCTAGAGTAAGGCTTTCTGTTGATCCATTCCCAAGTGGTCTTGATTACCGCTGAAGTACCAAGGTATTGGCAGGCTGAACACGGTGCTGAACCTAACTATCTAAGTCTGTTACAGTCACTAGTACTGAACTAAGGATTATTTCATATATCCCATGGAAGTCTGACTTAGGCATCACGTGACTAGCAAATGGGTTTACCTCTCCAATCGCCAACAACCGATCCTTGTAACTCTCAATAATAGGCAAAGCTACATCCAAATCCTGCAAGAAAAAAACGTAAATTTGTAAGCACCGCGAGGCGAGTAGGAATGCTAGTTCCTCAGCTGGCGTGTGCCTCACACACTGGACTCTTTTACCCAACCTATCCACAGGAATTATCACCTCTGCCACACCAGCAGCTCTAGCTAGAAATCTGAATAGGAGCAGCCACACGTGTTCTAGTTGCCAGGATGTGAAGAGCCCACTTAGACGTGGCCCTCTGCTTAGGAGGAGACATGTCCTCACAGGTCTGATTTGGAGTTCCGTGGTTGTCATGCACATGGCTCTGTCTCCTCCTAAGCAGTGGTTTGTCAGTTTATAATTGTGGCAGAACCATATTCCCTTTGTTCTCTTTGCCTTGATTTGTCTTCATAATCCTGCTTGGTTGATCTTAATTAGAGTCCAGCAATATAAACAATGCATTTCACATATGAGCTTGCTGGGAACTGCTACAGTGCTGGGCTGTTAATTTCAGTGATATTACCGTATGCATTTAAGAGACTTTGGCCTGTGGTGTCTTTCTAAGGTGAAGACAAAGTTTAGAATTACTTGTAGATAAGATTTTAAAGATTTGTTTATTGCTACCTGGGCAGTGGTGGCCTTTAATCCCAGTACTCAGGAAGCAGAGGCAGGCAGATCTCTGTGAGTTCGAGGCCAGCCTGATCTACAGAGTGAGTTCCAGGACAGCCAGGGCTACATAGAGAGAAACCCTGTCTCAAAAAAAAACAAAACAAAAAAATTGTTTATTGTATGTATATATGATATATGTGCTTCAGTGAGTTCCATGTGCCATGTATGTGCAGATGTCTGAGGAGGTCAGAGGGCACCAGAACTAGGTATCTCAGGTGGTTGTCACTCTGATGTAGGTGTTGGGAGTCCAACCTTCGATCTCCACAAGGGTGGCGTGTGCTTACCACTGAGCCATCTCTTCAGCTCCCTGTGGTACATTTAAAAACATTTGGTGGATTGTTTTCAGAATACGTAAACTGTAAAGTTCTTCCACTGGAGAGAATCACAGAAAGGAGGGAAGCAGATGACAAAGGAAGAGGGGATTTATGTTTATGAAGAGAGGGAGGCGGGGCTGAGGGGCAGTAACTTAAGGCCCTAGAGAGAGACAGCAGACTTATCAGGGAGAATTCACACTGTCCTGGAGAGCCAGAGATGTAGGACCCCTAGTGGAGAAGCTGTCTGGCAACAGCTGAGGTAGCTTTCAGATAAGGCCTCTTCCTTAGTGGACACCCAGACTACTCTGCCTCTGGGACCAGGGACCCAGGAAAAGAGGGAGAAATAGCTCACTTACAAAGTCTGAATCAGAAAGGGGCTGAAAGTTAAGGATGGAGATTGGATGCAGAAACTTGCATCTCCCAGAGTGTGTTCTAGTTATGAGAGAATAAACTAAACTCATGGGGAGGCCACTCAAATGTCTGATGAACAAACCAGAAGAACCGGACAAGTCAGGTGATAAACAGAGACTGAGACTATAACCTGACTCACGTTACTTATTTAATGCATACAAATGCACTTCACATGTTTTAAAAACTTGTTTTTATTATTTAAATTGTGTGTATGTAGGTGCCCTCAGAGGCCAGAGGCACTGGGTCTCCTGGAGGTGGAGTTACAGGTAGAGAGGGTGGGAATCGAACTTGGTTCCTCTGCAAAAACAGTATGAATTCTTAACCACTGGGCCATCTCTCTGGGCTTTTAATTTTTTAACTGGGGATTGAATGGAGGACCTCATCTGTGTAGGCAAGCACTCTTCCATTGAGGCCGTCTCTCTGTGTCATTTTTAGTTAAGGCAGTCTTACTTTGAGGCAAGGTGTCTCACTGGGACCTAGGGCTCACAGGCTGGCTGGCCAGTGAGCTCTGAGGATCCTCCTGTCACCACCTCCACAGCACTGAGCTTACTAGTGTGTGCCAACACCCATGGTCATCTTACATGTGGTCTAAGATCACACTCAGGGCCTCACACTTGCACAACAAACACTTATCCACTGAGCCATCTCCCCAGCCCTTCCATCATTCAGGGGGAGGGGCAGGGCGATGGACAAAGCAATGTGACATGGTTAAAAAATATGGAGAGAGTAAATTCATAATTCCACCACATCATTACATCATACAAGCCTGACCCGATCAAAGGTCTTGCTTCCAGTTATTAATTTAGAATACAAATCAGAAGCTGGGTTTGGCAGCACAGGCTGCAGTTCTAACAACTTGGGAACTGGAAACCGGAGGATCATGAGTTCGAGCCCTGCCTGAGCCTGAGTTCAAGGCCAGCATGGATGATTCAGTGAGACCCTTTCTCGGAATAAGACACTTGGCCAAGGTGACATCTCAGTGGCAGAATGTTTACCTGGTGTGTGTGAGGCCCATCCCCCAGCACTCCCATCCCACACCCTAAGGTTAGAACTTGGAAAGCAGTGTGGGGTGAGGGCGGAGTCAGCCACACTCGTTATGTCTCTTATTCTATATGACGTTTACCTTTAATGTCACACTTCTTGGTTTTTCTGGTGAAAGTTCTTGAACTGGGTGAACCCCCAGACACGGCAGGATGAATCCATTATACCTACAAACGTAGAAAGTTAAGGAAGCAACAGTAGGCCAGGAGACCACCTGCCTTTAGGGCTGAGTTGATTTCCCTCCTCCATTTTTTATTTCCTTGGAGACAAAAGTCTTGCTATGTAGCCCTGGCTGGCTTGGAACTCATTTTGTAGACCAGACTGGCCGCAAACTCACAGAGATCCTCCTGCCTCTGTCTCCAGAGAATGGGATTAAAGGTGTGTGCTATCATGCCTGGTTCTCCTCATTCTTTTAACATACAATTCTTTGATACTGTGTGAATCGGACATGACTATCTTTCTTCGTAAGTCTTTAAACCTTCATTAGAGAAGCTGTGGAGTCTATGCTTTGTCTCAGCACTAAGAAGGCTAAGGAGGCAGAGGGATTAATTAAAAGTAGCACCAAAGCTGGAGAGGTGGCTCAACTGATGAAGCTCAAGGGCTGGAGTTCTGCTCCCCAGCTGGCAGCCATGGTGGCTCCCCATAATCTCAGCACTAGGGAAGAAGGAGTGGCGGAGAGGCAAGGCATCCCTACCGTAAGCCAGGATAACTAGACTAACCAAAACCAGTGGCTTTGTGAGTATTCTTGGTTTAGTGAGGAACCCCAAAGAATAAAGAAGAGAGCCCAAAGAATAAAGAAGAGAGCCATCAAAGAAGATACCTAATGTCAGCCTTGGGTGTCCACATGCCCACATATGCATGCACATCTGCATACAGATGTAAACACACACACACCACACACACACACATACACACACACACACCATGCCATACACATACACACAAAAGAAGAAGAGGGAGGAGGAGGAGGAGGAAGAGGAAGAAGAAAAGGAGGGGAAGGAGGAAGGAGGAAGAAGAGGAAGAGGGGGAGGAGGAGGATGTCAGCAACGTCAGCAACAACAACAACAACCTTTCTGAAAGCTGCATGATTCTTTCAAATTCTCCTGCATGTTCAGCAACTGCCACAAGGGCCATGACATTAGCCTAAAACAAAACAAAACAAAACAAAAGAACAGAATATCAAACAATATGCACATTTAATATAAATTAAGGGAAATAAATATTAAATTTTTTATATATTTTATTATTATATTTTAGCCAGGTTCCAGTAATATAATCAAAATGACTACCACTGAATTCTTACTTCAGGCCATAGGTTCAATGAGTATTAACGTCACTTCATTAATTCATTGGACAGAGACAGCATTTTGGAAGAAATCAATGCCCTTAGGCTCATGTGACCCCAAAGCCCACATGACAGTTAAGCTGCCACATGACAGTGTACAAGTCATACTAGAAATAGTTCCAAGATTCCATAATTTTTAATTTTTATTTTTTATTCTCTATGTGTGTGTGCACACACATGTATGTGCAGGTACACACCACAGTAAGCATGGAGAAATCAGAGGACACCTTTCTGGAGTCAGTTCTGTCCTTCCACTGCAGTTCCAGGGATTGAGCTTAGAACATCAGGTTTACAAGTGCTTTTATCCACTGAGACATCTCTCTAGCCATTGATTAACTTTTTCTAGCAAGTCAAAGTGTTTCCAAAGACTTTTGTAATATATCCTAGATCTCCAAAATAATGTGACTTTAAGACTTGAAACACTGACTGTCCCATTTTACAGCACTGCCAAGCATGGTGTACGTGTTTTCAAATCAGACTAGCATGTCTCTATCATTTCACCAGCACGCCTCTGTCCTGTTACTAACCTTTAGACATTAGATTCCTCATCTATCAAGTGGAGAATATATGACTATAAAAGAGAAACTTCTTCAGAATGTGAGACTTTATTGTTTGTTTGTTTGTTTGTTTGTTTTCGAGACAGGGTTTCTCTGTGTAGCCCTGGCTGTCCTGGAACTCATTCTGTAGACCAGGCTGGCCTCGAACCCAGAAATCTGCCTGCCTCTGCCTCCCAAGTGCTGCTTTAAATGATCTAAAGTTCAGTGGGGGGCTTAGCTCTGTGGCTGGCACAGACTGAGAGCTTAAATATACTGTTAACCATGGAAACAGCAGAGTCTGTCTTCATGGACCCTAAAAACAGTATGTCGAATGAAGACAGGAGAGAAACAAAAGGGGGAGTTATGGATTCTAACTTACCTTCCTGGCTTTCTCCAACACATCATCCAGATCCTACAACAAACAGAAGCAACCATGCTTGTTTTACATGAGTAACTGCTCTTGGGCCACATACACTCAGCAGAGGCACCATAAAGGACAATATCGTTAGCAAGGAACAGGGTGGCAGAAAATGAAGTGACCTGCCTCTTGCTTACTCTCACACTCCGTGACACACACTACACCGAAACAGAAACCTCTGCTGCCAAACACACAGGGTCGTACTTTCCTCCTTCACTCTGTCCCTCAGCAGCGTGGGCATTTCCCCCAGGATTTGCTTTCACAGCCTCTATGGTGGTAACTCTTCAGTCTCCTTGACTGATTCTCTGTCCTTTTTGTGACTTCAAACTCTTCTGTTCTCTCTGCACTTGCCTTAAGAAATGTTGTCTTTCTCCGTTGTTTATTTAGCATCCTCGACCACACTAGGTAAGGTCTCTACCACTAAGCTACAGCCTCCTCTTCTCACGGTTTCAGATATCACGCTGAATCTCCAACTTACCGAGTTTTTACTCTCTCCTGGACCCATGTCTCACATTTGAAATGACTATGTAATCTAATCTTTCCACTTGGATGAGATCAGACTTAGCCAATATACTCCCACTAGGGTTTCTATCTGCCTACCTCCCCACTCTGATCCCAAACCTTGCTCTTTCCTTATTTCAGCAAAGGCTATCACCATCTTCCTTACAGTAAGCATACACTAAGAATCTAAATCATGCTCCATTTCTTCCTTCCCTTGCTGTCCACATCCAAGGCTCCTGTATGTATTGTTGGTGTTATTCCTAAAATATGTTGAATGCATCTATGCTGATTCTCATGATATCCTTACTGTACCGGCCTTTACCAACTCTTGTCTGTAAACCGAGACATTTCCTAAATGCCCTAGCTTTCTCTCCTCCTTTTTTCTCTCCTTCTTTTTGCCACTCAGCAGCAAATTTGTCTTCAGAATATTTCTCTCTCTCTCTCTCTCTCTCTCTCTCTCTCTCTCTCTCTCTTAAAATGGGTTTGTCTTTAAACTTTTATGGGTTAAGACTGTGCATCTAATGCAATCCGAATGTCTTACTGACCTTGAACTACCTTTCCCATCTCCTGGAAAATCTCCCGTCTTTGAAAAGTCTCTTTTATTATGTATTTCCAGTTGTTGGTTAACTAAAACAGACCAAATTCTATACTGTATGGGGTCTACAACCTGCCGGTGTTCAGCACTATCATACACTCACACCATAAGCATCACCTCCTAAGAAATAGGCATCCGCTTCTTCCTCTTCATGTTTCCCAACGTAGCAGGTAAAACCTATTTCCACCCCTACACACAGACTCCATCACGTGTTATTATTCCTGTCTGCCCCTTCCCTGTCCAGAACTAGAACCTCTGCTAAGGACTGGGACAGATCAGCACATCTCAGGAGTGGCAGGAGAAAGGGCTGTTGAAACGACAAACTCAAGCTTCGTGGAGATAATCAACCGCTACGTAAGATCAGAAAGAACAATCAGCACGACGACGCAGGTTCAAAGGGTAGCCATAGACTAGGTACGGTCTGAGGATTCGAGGACTAAAAGAAAACTTGCGGGAAAGGACGCGGCCCTCCCGACTCCCGCAAGCCCCAAGTCGCCCTCACATACACTGTCAAAGTCCGAGGCAGAGAGATGGCAGTGACAGTCCACTAACCCCAAACTCATAGCTACTTCTGCAGGCTTTTCGACAGGAAGCTGAGGGCAGAACTCTGGGGGCGCGGAATCCCGGGCGGAACCTTGCGACGGCGGATCGCGTTTAGGGTCGGAGGAGTGCAGGAGAGTTCCAGGGAGGGAACTTCCGGTCTCAGCGAACCCGCCTTAGTTTAAACCGGGAAGATGGCGGGTGTTCCTGAAACAGTGCTTGTATCCGCCCCGCAGGATCAAGATGTCCAGGCTGCCTCAGACTCCCAGGCCACAGCAGCAGCCTCTCCCCTAGAGGACTTCCGAGTGCGCTGCACCTTGAAGAAGGCCGTGGTGGAAGTGATGGAGATGTGCGGTCGCTTCGTACAAGGGCTCGGGGCCGCGCTGCCGGAGGACATCCGCGAGCTCGCGCTGCGGGACGCACAGTGGGTACGGAGCCCTCTTTCCCGGCCCTCACTCCACTCAGCCTGGCTGTGGCTCGGGGCCCGTGTGTCAGGCCTCCGCAGATAGAACGATGCCCCAGACTGGACCTGGGAAATGCCAGGGAAGGCAACAAGATGCTAGTGCCACTTGGGTGCTTCCTGTCCCGGGACATACAGGGTGAACACGTATGTAATCTTAAGAAACAGGAGGTATTAGTGTACCCATATTCTTGAACATGTACAGCACTATACGTATAAACAAGGCATCACATATCGCTTCCATAGTAAACTTTCAAATCTGACGGCGTATGTTTTACAAAACATTTCTTTTGGTACTGGCCATAGTTTAAGTGCTCAGTAAGGACAAAGTGGCTCTCCGATGGACCAGCGCAGCTGTATCGTTTGGTATGAGGAATTCTCCAGGAAATGATAATCCTTGAAGTCAGTCACCTGGCTAGATTTTTGGTCTTTGTTATTGTTTGTTTTTTGTTTTGTTTTGTTTTTATAACATCGTGCGAATGCAGGAAAAACATTTTCTTTTTAAGTCGAAAATAGATGAAGAAGCCGGCTTGGTGTTAAACTTTACCAAGATCTAGTTGAGCCGGTCATGACAATGTATGCCCAGTACTTAGAAGGCAGAGCCATGCAAATCTCTGTGAGTTCCAGACAAACCGGGGCTACATAGAGAGACCCTGTGTGTTCTGACCCCCGCCCCCGATCAGCCCTTAGACCCCACTTTCTCCGATATTTTTCAAACCCCTGAATATGATGGTTTCTGGGGAAAGACACTAGAAGTTGAAGGATTGATAACTCTCAAGCAGATACACAGCCTATATGTAGGGAAAAGTTTTAAACTTGTAACAGCACATTTGTGACCAAATGACAAGAGTGCAGAGTAAATACAGAGGTTATCAGCATCAAAAAACAAAACAGCAGTGGTTAAGTGAAGAGAATAATAGAGAAACCTTTGCGTTGTTATTTTGTATTCCGGTTTTGGGTACAGTAACCCCTACGTTATTCTCTCCTTGAAAGTAAGGCAAGAAGAGAAACCTCTCATAACATTTTTAGTAGTTATTTTGGGAGGTGGCTGTAAATAAGAGGGTTTGTCTGGTTATAAAAAACGCTAAGATAATTAGAACATGTACACGCAGGAAAAGACAAATGCAACTTCACCTCTAATAGCTTGTTGAATGAGATCTTGAAGAGAATTAGAAGTAAAGGTTCCTAGAGAAGCTTTGACTGTTGATAAACATCTAGGTCAAACTGAGAAAACACAGTGACATTCTTAAGTGATTGGTGAAGCAACAATGAGTATTTCAAAGACGATTTGTTTTCTCATTTAGTCCTCCAGAGTTTAGTATAGTTAGAATCTTACCCTATAAAAATAGGGTTGTTTGTTTTGTTTTTTTCCCCTCCTTTAGCGCTGGGACTTGAGTGCAGAGACTTCCTTGCTCATTTGAGCGGTGTTGTTCACTGAACTATATCACAGCCCTTTTGATAAGATACTAGTATAGAATATGTACTATAGCTTATAATTATCAGTCATTTGTTTATACTTTTTTTTTTTAATTATAGAAGTGGTACAGAAGGCATGCCTGTTGAAAACATTTTCAAACAATTTCGTACATTAAGTCCTCATTGACTTCCCCATCTGTCCTGAACCATTTCTGGAAGTAACTTACTGTTTCGGAGAGCATATGGTGGAGCCTAAACTTGCACTTCTTTACAGTTTACCACTGTGTTCTTTGTTGCTTATATGGTTGTGGTGATGGTCTCACAGATAGAGCCAGTGCAGTCACTACTGTGTGTTATGGGTATTTAGCCCCTCTGCTAATAGTTAATTTTTCCACTGTTTGCATTCTAGTTCACAGAGAGTCTGCTATTGTTTTACTAACACGTTTGAGTTCTGTAGTAGAGTCACTTTTGCTGACTTGCCTGCCGTGGATTTATTGCAGACTTTTGAATCGGCTGTGCAGGAGAATGTCAGCATTAATGGACAGGCTTGGGAGGAAGCGACAGATCATTGTTTTATGGGTATGTGATTTAAATGTTTCTTCTGTGGTTAATTTCTGAGGTTGTTTTTATTTTGAATGCTATTTTACAATCCTGTTCTCATTGTCTCTCTGTGGTGTTTGAGTAAGAGTGGCCTCCCTCGCCCATCACTTTGACTTCACAGTCAGTAGGGAATGGCACTGTTGGAGGAGGCGTGGCCTTGTTGGATGAAGTGTGTCTGTCCCTGGGGTGGGCACTGAGGCCTTCCATGCCCTGTCTCAGCTTGTCTCTCCATGTCTCTGCCTAATTCTGTCTGTGTCTGTTTCTCTCTGTCTCGGTCTAACTCTGTCTGTCTTTTTGTCTCTCCCCTTTCTTCCCCATGTGGGTCTCCAATGTCTTGCATGCATGCCACCATGCTCCCCACCATGATGATAATGGACTAAGTTTTTTGAAACTAAGCAAACCCTCAGTTAAATGCTTTCTTTTATAAGAGTTGCCTTAGTCATGGTTGCAAGCCCTTTGAGGTACCAGAGAGTGGACAGGCCCCATCCTACAGAGAAAAAAGCCCACCAATCCCTGACCTTGCCCCCCAAGATTATGCCCCCACATAATACCTTCAATCACAGGCCACCCTAGAAAGCTTTGTGCCTTCCCCCTACAAGAAACCCTACGTAAAGCCTGCTTCCTGCTCAGTTCTTCACTGCTTCCCTCCTGTGTTTTTCCTTTTAAGGAATCTGTTGTGTGTGAGGTCTGTTGTGTGGTGTGACTTTGTGGGATTCCTTACCAGGATACCTCTCTGCAATAACACTTGCAATGGTGTCTATTTGCAGCAACAGAACAGTGACTAAGATACCCACTCTTCTTTTTTAAGCATTCGTTGGGTGGGGATGTACAGCACAGCACAGCTGGAGGTCAGAGGACAGCTTTCAGTTGTTTTGATTTTCCCATGTGGGCTTCAGGGACTTGGGCTTGGTGGCAAGCACTTTTCCTTGCTCAGCCATTTCACGGCCTCTATCATTTATTTGAAAAAACAGTTATTATGGAATAAGAAGAAAGTAATGTAGATTATTGAAGTCATATCCCAAGAGAAACTCAGTGGGCACCTTGATCTACCTTGTATGGTGTATGACTTCCTAAAGGCTTCTCACCTGTCCCTGAGATGCTTTGGGCAGTAGGCTCTTGGAGGGTATTGTACAACTGTCCCTACTTACAGAAATAGGCCCAGAAAAGTTCCTATGTTTCCCTATAAAGCCCGTTATATGTTTGCATTTTTTAGATAATACTTAGAAAGGATAGTGAAGTGTTTTACATTTAAAGTTAAGTTTAAAACCATATGCATATCATGCAGAGGATGCCACAAATTTGTAGATAACTTTTGTTTTAGTGAGAGTTTTACTCCTGTGAACAGATACCATGACCAAGGCAAGTCTTATAAGGACAACAGTTAGAGGTTCCGTCCATTATCATAAAGGCAGGAGCATGGTAGTGTCCAGGCAGACTTGGGGCTAGAAGAGCTGAGAAGTCCACCTTTTGTTCTGAAGGTAGCTAGCAGAAGACTGGCTTCCAGGCAGCTAGGTCAAAGGAAATAAAGCCCACACCCACAGTGACACACTTACTCCAGTAAGGCCACACTAATGGTGCCACTCCCTGGGACAAGCATATACAAACCATCACAGCTTCTTAAGAATGTTTCCTTACTCCAAACAACTGATTGGCTGTTGTGTTGTCGGGCCTGCAGTGCTGTGCAGAGCAGGGTCTCCTGATGAGCCACACATGACACCCATCCTCTATAACATTCATTACTCTGGGTTGACCAAGATCAACACTCACACTTTGTCATCTGAGCTGATTACAGGCCCACCAGCAACTCTCTGTGCTGACAGCTTTTCTTCTCACCCGTGGCAGAGTGCTATGTCCAGAAGATTTTCTTGTCTGTTACTTGGGATTATGTTAGCTGTCTATTCAGAATTACCAAAACTGAGATTTTGGGTTTACAGAATGAAAGGATAAAACCACCAGCCTCAGTTTTGTGAAATAGTTAATTGTTGATTAGTAGTGTATATAGAAGCCAGGAACACTTCCCACACCACACAGCTCTTCAGGGGTTCTTTATCTGAAGCAAAGTGTCAGGGAAAGAGGCACAAGGCAGTGACACGTGTGTGTGTGTGTGTGTGTGTGTGTGTGTGTGTGTGTGAAAGGTGATAAAGTACAAAGAGATGTGTACTTTGTCATGTGCCTTGGAGGGATCACGGGAGTTTTTTTGTTTTTTGGGGGGCTGTTTGGTCTTTTTGGGGTATGTGTGTGTCTCATGCCAGGCGAGTACTGTGTCTGTGCTATCTTACACCCCTGTCTTAGGTGGGAATTGTAAGGAGGTGTGAACAGATTGAATGGCTTTGCTTCTAGGCAGATACATAGAAGCAGAATGGAGGCTTTACAAGAACAAAGGGGTGGATTGGTTTTTGTTGTTTTTTTGAGATGGGGTTTCTCTGTGTAGCCCTGGTGGCCCTGGAACTTGCTCTGTAGAACAGGCTGGTCTTGAACCCCAGAGATTCAACAGCTTCTGCTTCTTGAGCGCTGGTGTTAAAGATGTGTCCCACCAGCGGGCCAGGGGCAGAGGTTTCATTGGTTTTGTTTATTGAGATTTCCAAGTTCCTGCACTCGATAACACTCTGGAAAGAATGAGTAGACTCTGTGAGAGGCAGCCTCTTTCCTCTCATCGTAACTGCTCCGAATGGAAGTTCAGTCAGGCAAAGGTGTAGACGGTTCTGTATCTTTTTAGTAATAGACAACCATCAAGTTTTTGTTCATTTGTTCATACATTTCAGCTTTGCAGATTCTGCCCTGCGGTGGAGCTAAGGAACCTTTTCCTGCATAGAAGGCTGCAGTGTAGCTGAGCTGGCTCAGCAGGGAGTGTGAGCACCTGTAGACGGGAAGGAGAGAGCTGACTCACACCTCTGCATGCAGAGGTGCTGGGATGCACGGGCTCTCCCTCCCCATCACATACAAAAGAACTTTAATAAAATTGTCTGCTGTTCTTTGAAGGCCAGTGATGTCACTTTTCAAATTAACATAGTAAAGCTGAAAGCCCCTTATTTCAGAGAGTAGTGGGAGTTCCATATCTTCCTCAGATAGCCCCCAGAGAAGCCGCTGAGTAGACTCTGAATATTTGCTACGGGAGGGAGAGGCTGCACCTACTGCAGAGCCTTAGTCTAGATGTGACGAGCGAGCGTGTGCTGACATCCGCATACCCGCCAGCAAAGCAACTTTAGCAGTGTCAGTAGAGCTCTGAACCAAAGACTTAGGTCTTCAGTGTTCATAACTATTTCTTTCAGTACTGGGGACTGAGTACGGACCCCTACCAATGCCAGGTAGAGGCTCTCACCACTGAGCTACCTGCCCCATCCCAGTATCTTTACTCTAAAGGGGTTTTTTTTGTTTTGTTTTTTTGTTTGTTTTTTTTTTTTTAATGAGGCCAAATGCATCTGTCTGCAGTCACTTCTTCCAAGGTACTTCATTTCTGTACCCTATCGTAGACCTTCTGAGTCCAGATTTATACACTCGTAAGATTTCTGGGCAATCATTCCTTCTGCTTGAGCCTGAGAACCACTGTCTACAGCCGAGGAAAGATCAGATAAAACAGCTGCCGCTGAAGTCTGAGGACGTCCCCCAGGTCGCCATGTCATTCCTTTCCCTGCCTGTGAGTCAGGTCTCACAGTGGGCGCCCTTCCCATTGCTGTCACAGGTTGGGTTGGCACAAAATCAAGTGAAACCCTGTCCGTGGTATGAGATGCCTTTATGGTTTAATTATGGTGGGGAAGGGCAGAGGACTGGCGGGGCCTCCCCATTCTAAGCACTGCTCTGGCACTGAGTGCACCTCTGCCCCCCTCCCTGTAATCTATCCTGTGCTGTTTGGATCACTTCTGTTTGCAAGGTTCCTCTCCCAAGCTTCCTCTCCCTGAGCGTTTTCATCCAGTGCCTTTGTTCACACCTGATTTCAGACCTAAATGCTGTTTCTTTAAGTCCCACGGATCGTGTTTCCTTGTCCTGTAGCCTTCATCTTTATGCCCCGCTGCATTTATCAGGTGCCTGTTTCTTGGGACCACGCTGCGTGCTTTGTGTTTTCTGGAGGTGCTTGCTGATTGATCAGTGTGGAGATGAGGGGGCTCTATTAGTTTGCCACGTTTGTTTGCCTTAATTATTCTGTGACTTATGCTTATATAATATTTCCATACTAATAATGGACTTTTTTGAAATAGATTCTGACATTAAAGTGCTTGAAGATGAATTTGATGAGCTCATAGTAGATGTGGCGACAAAGCGGAGGCAGTATCCCAGAAGGATCCTGGAGAGTGTCATCAAAACCTTGAAAGCACAGCATGCGAGTCTGGTGAGACCATTATATTAAATCCTTACATGATATTTTACCACAGTAAAGAATTAGTTTACTTATCTTTCATATAGTGCAGGCCAGTCTCGAACTCACGATCTTCCAGCCTCCACCTCTCACGGGCTGGGATCAGTCACCATGTCTATCACATGTCAGTCTGCTCAGATTTATTAACACTGGAACGAATGCAAATGAGTCCTGGGCAGATTAGACCCGAATCATGATGCAGATGACGCAGGTCCACAGGCAGCGAAGACCTGAGTCAAACACTGAGGAGATCGCCGGTGTGCCACTGGCCCACGAAGTGACCACATACAGGCTTTCATTATGCCGTGTCATCTTTGCCTTCAGTTTTTGAGTTAGCAGACTTTTAAGTGTGACTCTCCAGGAGTGTCTCCTCAGTAATGCTTTGGGCCATTAATGGCCTGCACTTGATCTAAACATTAGAGTCCTGATAGGAAAAAGAAACCCTTGAGGGCATTCCCTTTCTCATATATCCGGCCTTAAAGAGAGCCCTTTTCACACTGCAGGGAAAACGGGCAGTGACTGTGTTGTGCCTCCCTCCAGCTGACCTCCATGACTTCCCTAAAGAAAACCTTGCAGCTAGTCAGGCCAAGGTGGAGGGACAGGACTGGAGAGCACTAGCGTACCCTTGTCACTGAGTGAGTAAGAAGGAGCGTTTGCCCTTTGCTTTCGCCTGACTAAGGCATGTCCAGCTGTTGCTGTGTGTCTCAGTGTGGAGAGTAAAGGGCTGCTGTGGCAGTTTAACCACTTTTTAAAAAGTTTCTGTGGAAGTACGAGTTGTGAGTTCCAAATGTTTGTCCTGAGTGTCCATCACACTGCGGTCCTTACCCTGTATTTTAGAACTGCCTTTCCTATTTCCTCTGACCGCCATCTTCATAGTGCTGTTTCTTACTGTGTGCAGCAGATGGCAGTACATAAAAGGTATTCAAACCTAAGGACATTTGCCCAGAGAGTTCAGGATCTAAGAAGAGAAAAACCTTGAGGCCAGCACTGTTGATGTGTATTTGCTCACACTAGCTGAAGTAGATGCTTAGTTATCTGAGGCATTACGTGTCTAAATCAAATGTTTTCATTTGTGCTGTGTTCAGAAGCAGTATCACCCTGTTGTACATCCTCTGGACCTGAAATGTGATCCTGACCCAGGTAAGCCAGTGTGAGCATGTGTTGAAGATGACGCTCCCTCTGTGAGCTCCTCCAGTGTGTCCTCTCCGCCACAGTCGATGCCTCGCACCTGTTTTGAGACTTGACAACAGTCTTCAGCGTTCTGCACAATTTCCCTCTCTCATATACATGCTGGGGTCAGATGGTGCAGAGCCAGTATGGCTGCACAGCTGGGCTGCTCCTCTAGGCACTCGCTTTTCTTTGTTTTGCTGTAGCTTTCTTTGTTGTGTTTTGTTTTCGTGACTTGAGATTTTGCCTTTAATGTGCTCCACCTGATTTTGTACATTTCTTGTCATGGTTATCTTTTTGGGTGCATTGTGTTCAGTACGTTTTGATAAATGCAGTTCCGGCCACAGTTGGTGAGTCCCACTTTGGAAGCAGACCGTAATCTTGCCCTGGAGAACTTGCTTATTTCCTAGCTTCCAATTCCGGTCCTCTGCTGTCAAGCCCTGTCTTTGCTGCCTTCAGTTGTGTGGAGACAGTGCTCTTTAGTCTCTTTTCTGGCTTCTGGTTTGGAAGTGGTGTACTGTGGTTCTATTTCTTTCCTGTCTCCTGTAAAGTGTTACTGCTCTAGTGAGCCTATCACTTTATCCAGTCCTGGGAAACTCTTCCTGAGCAAGAAATAGACCTGTGTGCCCTCTGCCCATTGAGTGAGCACACTGCCACTCCCAGTTTTCTCTGTTTTTACTGTCAATTTTAGTTCTTCTGGTTAAATAGATAAAATTCACCCACTAAGACTTTTATTGTCCTGCTGAGACTAGAACATAGACCCTGTGCTTGCTAGGCAAGTACTCACCACTGAATGGGCTTTTTATTTGTTTTTGTTTTTTGAGGAAGGGCCCACTATGTAGCCCAGGCTATCCTTGAACTCATAATCCTCCTGCCTCCATCTCCCGAGTGCTGAGATTATAGGTATGAGCCCCCGAGTCTTACTCAGTAGCTATTCTTTTATACTTGGTGATTAATTAGATTTATAAATCAAA
This sequence comes from Arvicanthis niloticus, assembly GCF_011762505.2. Lineage (NCBI taxonomy): Eukaryota > Metazoa > Chordata > Mammalia > Rodentia > Muridae > Arvicanthis > Arvicanthis niloticus. The sequence goes on from NC_047667.1 coordinate 64,343,040, forward strand.
ATTTCAAATTCTGAAAGAACTGTAGTTTTAATTTTAAGCCTTCCTCTGGGTTTACTTCGTGCATGTACTTTCGTAGGTACCTTAGGTAAGGGCTGTGAGGGGCAGCACCTTAGGTAAGGGCTGTGAGGGGCAGCTCCTTAGGTAAGGGCTGTGAGAGGCAGCTCCTTAGGTAAGAACTGTGAGGGGCACCTTAGGTAAGAACTGTGAGGGGCACCTTAGGTAGGGGCTGTGAGGGGCAGCTCTGACTCTCTTTCAACCTTGCTCTTAAACTCTATTTGCTTTCACCATGTTGACTATATTGAACTTGTTATCATTGATCTTTGTATTTCTTTAAAGATTTCTTAATTTATGTTTTAAAATTATGTCTACGTGTGTGCGTATGTGACCATGAATGGATGCCGGAGGAGGCCAGAGGCATTGGATTCCTGGAGCTGTAGTTACAGGTGGCTGTGAGCTGCCCAGTGTGCATTCTGGGACTTGAACTCAGGTGCAGCTGGAGCTCGTAATGCTGCGCTCTCTGCAGGTCCCTATCCTTGTTCTTTGTAAACAGTGATTTCTATTATGATGGAGCTCTCGTGCCCCACATCTCTGCTTGTACTGGTGTTTCACCCCTGTAAACCTTCCTCACACAATCCTAACTTTTACATGCTAGGCACTGCTCTGGGTCATATCAGGCATGTGCTTGGGCCTGTGCCTTTCTTTCATACTTGGTGTGTGAAGCTACTTGCCTGATCCTTTTTCTCACTTAACGTTGTCTTTTCACACTGTCACCTCACTAGAGAGATTGTCCTTGTCAGCCTGTGTCAGGGTCCCTTAGGACCCCCTGGTCAGACCTACCACTCACTGACCATTTGGTCAGACTGGCCAAGGAGCTCCCAGGACCCTGCTGTCCCTGCTTCCCGGTGCTGGTGTTGCAGACAGGTGCTGCTGCACTCAGCTTTTCCCTCAGTGCTGGGATCCGCATGCAGGTGCTCATGCCTGCTTAGTAGTCATTTCACCCATGAGCCATCTCTGCAGCCCTGTGAGGTAAGGCCTGATTTCCTTCAGCTCATGAGGGTTGTCTCTGCAGTAAGCTCCTCTGTCTTACATTAGCTGTACTGATTATCTTCTGGGGCGTTATTTTCTTCACGTATTTAGAATTTGTGTCTGAAAGCTCCCTGGACTATGACTTCCCTTGTGTCCATTGCTCTGCCTCTTCTCTCTCCCTCCTGCCTCCAGTGTGTGCTGCCTTCACCTAGTCAGGAGCAGCCCACAGCGAGGGTCGTACACATGTTGGCAGCAGAGACTGCACACTTGAGATATTGCAGATAGTGCATCTGGCCACAGATGTGGGTAGACACATGGTACAGGCAGAGGCTGAGGCCAAGGCATTACTTCTCTTCCTGCACTTCTAGTGTGGCTTAAAGTACAAGTTGGTCGGTGGCAGTTTTTTCCAGCCTGTTTCAGAGTACGGAGGCTCATCTCAGGCTTTGGTCTTAAGCAGGGAAGCTGATGATTCCACATCCTGGCCTGTTGAGGCATCTCGGCTCCCTCTGTTTCCCAGGGAGTCAGGTTTGTAGCTACCGTTCCCTAGCTGGAGGCTGCATAAGGAAACAGTCCTTGTCAGGTTGTGCTGGTTCGCTGTGACTGAGGGGTCAGTTGTTTGCTCCAGAGCGCAGCGCGGCTCAGTAACTCAGATAGCAGCGTGTAAGTACCACGTTTACTGGATAGGCAGCATGACACTAGGACACTGTGTTCAGGTGGGAGGGCGCTTCTGTGGCGAGAGCAGATAGGTTATGTGGTTACGTTCAAGAGGAAGAACTCTAGAGCAGAGCCCAAGCAGAGCTCCTGAGGAATGACCGAGTCCACAGAACAAAAGAAGTTAGAAGTAAGATCAGACACTTGGCTGAGGCCAGATTAAAAAGTTAGGAGGCTGGCACCATGGTACTGCACGTCATGAGGTGCCAGGGGTCGCAGATCTGTGACCTATTTCTGTCCATCGCAGGAATGCTCATTCCCCTCCTCAGTCCTTAGAAACCAACACAAGCCGGGGTCCCCTGCGCATGTGTGTTTGGTCATGCTCAGGAGCTAGGTTGGACGTAGATGGGAAGCTCCCAGTTGGTGTGTTTCTGCTGAGCTTGCAGGCTTTGGGGGTTCATGGTCCCTCGTTTACTCAGTGCATTGACCCAGAAGCAAAACTGGGCTCCTTGCCCAGGCTTTCGTTTCCACTTTTTCATTTCCCTCTGCCTTGGGGCAGGACTAGGGAAGGAACGGTGTTCTCAGGCTGCTGAACTTCCACATTCTTAAGGGCAGTTCCCCCCACTCCCCACCTACTGATTATTTACCAACAAGGTAAGATGTGTTTCTCATTTGTCAGGGGCAACCTTGAATAGTCATTAGTGTAAAGTCCCCAAAGTGGAGCTCTCTCTCCAGTACTCACATTGAGCAGCAGTGATGGCGGAGGTGTCACTGTTCTATAGTGCACTCCTGAGTTCTGGGCTGGTCCTGCACGCTCAGGCAGCCTGTCGTTTTCTGATAATGCTAGCTGACTTCACACACTGCTGAGCAGTCTGTGTATAGATGACAACAGGTTAGCATCTGTGTCAAGCATATGTGTCTGGGCTATGGGACTTTTACTTTAAGGAGGATAAAAGTTTATTTTGAAGGTAAATATGACTGTGGCTAGGGAATATAGATTTAGGTTACTACAAATTTCATGTTGCGATATGGTAACAATTTCATGGCCTTTTATGGTAACAACAGAAAATCATAAACTGAGATAGACACTTTCAAGGTGCATCAGTGGAAATGTCGGCAGGCCGTTACAGAAAGGCCTCAGATGCTCTCTGATAGGAGAGTCACCGTCGTGGTTGATAGAAACTGAGGTCTGTTTGCACATTTTAAAGGATTTATCTAATGGTCACAAAGATGTTAGTTCACCTTCAAAGGAGGACACACAGGGCTGGGAAGGGCAGGAAAGATGACTCAGATAGTGAGGCTCTGACCTTGAAACACCTTACCCTCCCCACTGTACTCAGTAAGCTAGTCAGCCGCGAGGGGCTCCCTGTGAGCTGTGTGTGCTCCTTTTTGAAATGTTTTGTTGGCATTGCTAAGGGTGGTACACATTGGCATCATACAGATGTTCTTGTTGAGTCTGTGGAGGAGGAGCATAGAGAACGCTTCTGGGGGAGCCCATCCCTGATCCTGCGTGGCCTTAGGGCTCTGTCATGAGCACCGCAAGACCACTGAAGGCCGATCAATGCTCCTGTATCCGGAGTGCTTCTGTGCTCTTCTCAGTTATAAAACATGACAGACTCACTTAGAATCATGGTGAGGAAGGCCACAAGAAGCTTATTGCTTTGCAATTTCTTTAACAAATATTATGGTAATTTCTTTAACAAATGTTTTAACTTAAAAAATTTTACTAGTATATTTATTATGTGCATCTGTGCACATACGTGTGCATGCTACAGCATGTGTGTGCAGGTCAGAGGACAACTTGGAGAAACCAGTTCTCTCTCTCTCTCTCTCTCTCTCTCTCTTTTTTCTGTGTAGCCCTGGCTGTCCTCAGACTCAGAAATCTGCCTGCCTCTGCCTTCCAAGCGCTGGGATTAAAGGCATGCGCCACCACTGCCCTGCTCACTTCTCTCTTTCTATCACATGGATTCCAGGAGTCAAACTCAGGTTGTCCGGATTGGCATCAAGTGCCTTTTCCTGCTCAACTATCTTGCCAGCCAAGAAAATAATTTTTATGTGTATACAGTATATACATGTTTAATGAGTTTTGTTAAGTTTTGCGGTTTGTTTTTGAGACAGGATCTTGCTGTCCAGTGCAGGATGACCTAGAATGTGTGGGCCTCTTGCCCTTGCCTTCTGGGTCCTGTGGTCATGGATGTCTGTCACCTTGCTTGACTTTTAGAGATCATTTTTATGTACGTGTGTTGTCTTCCCCTTTTGTTGTCATTGTTAAAAAAAAGTCTTTGTTTGGGTCTACTCCTAGAATTATTGATAACTTGGGTTTGTTTTGTTTAGTTTTTTATTTTTGTTTTTGAGACACCATGTATCCCTGGCTGGCCTGGACCTCGCTGTGCAGACCAGGCTGACCTCACATGTACAGAGCTCCACCTCTCTGCCTCCCAAGGGCTGGGATCAAAGGTCAGCACCCTGTGCACTACAGATACAGTTTAGGCTTGAATGGGAATGATTGAGCGTACCTAATTAAAAAAGAAGAGGTATTGTAAAGTCATAGACATTTAATTTTAGAATGGTATCTGCATATTTTTTTTTTTTTTATTTCAGGAAGCTTTCATTATGCTGGAGCTAAGTTTTGCCTAAGTGTGACTTACTCTTTCAGGAAGACAGTGTGTGCTCTCTGGCAGAGGGATATTTTAGAGAGTTACATTGAATTCTAAAAGATGTGAATTCTAGTTCTATCCGGTTGCAGTTCCCTTTCCTGGGTTATTTGTAAAAGGAGGCTGTGAGCCTGCTCTGAAATGGACTGAGAACGACAGTGTGTGGTGACCACAGCAGCCCATACAGCAGACTAGGCTTCAGGGCGTGTCTGTCTTTCTGAGTTCTTAAATGCTGTTACAGGCAGGTTCCTCACGAGACTTGTTTGTACCCAGCAGCTTTACCCTTGTTGTGGTTGTTTTGTTTTTGAGACAAGATCTCTATGTAGTCTCAGCTGTCCTGGAGCTCGCAGGCTAGCAGGCTGGACCTCACAGGTCTGCCTGCCTCTGCCTCCCAAGTGCTGAGATTGAAGGCATGTGCCACCCCTACTTGGCTGTCCTGTAGCTTCACTTTTAATCTCCGTTATTCTTGTAGGAAAAAGTCATTGTGTTGAGCCCTCATGTCTTACCCTATGTAAAGTTAGCCACCGTTACTGCATCCCTTCTCATGTGACATTTGCTCCCCACCCCCTCTGTTCTACTCTGTCTTTCTCTGTCTTTCTCCCAGAATTATAAATTCCTGGTGTGGTAAACGCCTGGTGAGGTTATCCATCAGTCTTGTTTCTAACCTTCCATCTTCCTGATCCCGTCTGATCAGCTCCCCTTGCCTACAGCCAACTTTCATCCTGTCTCTGCCCCTTTCACACCATCCTGGGAATTTCCTCACTTCCCCCGCTGGATTCTGCTTCCTGCTTCCTGTTTTCTCCTGTTTCTCATTGATTTCCTTATTTGGATAGAGTGTATCCTGTGCACCTGCCTCCCACCTGGAACTCCCCAGTCCGTTTGGCATCAGATCCCTGTTTAAGGCAGATTCTCCACAATACAGTTCCCCTGTGAGTGATTACGGAAGTGTCGTCTATCATGGCTGTATCCCGTCATAGCTTTTGAGCACCTACTGTAAGGTACTGTGATCACCACCAAAGATTCCAGGATTAGAGAACCAGGTCCTCTTCCCAGGACGTTCTTAGTGCTTAGGGATATTCCAGACTTCTCATTGTTGTCCACACTGCTGCTCTCTAGTGGCCCTTCCAGACAGCTTGGAGGTAAGGGATGATGGGTCTAGCCTGCCATTAAAACATCACACACTTGGGTGTGAAAGTCTGTTTGTAAGTATGCAAGCCTTCAGCCTACCTCCGGTTTTACACACAAGCCCAAACCACTTGTGGGCTTATATGTTCTCACTGTTTGTACAGAAGATGAAAACAGGTATTATTCAGCAATGGGAAAGTAAAGACCAAAAGGTAGAACTTAATCTGTAAGAAGCCTTGAGAACGGGCTCGCAGGTCAAGGACTATAGCTGCTGCTACTAGTAAAGCTACAGTGATGAAGACTGTGGCTGCCTGTTCACACAGAGAAGTACGATTCATTGTTCCATGTGTGTGTTTGTTGCAGAGTAATGTACAATACACAACTTGAAGTTACACATGCATTCATTCATTCATACATACATACATACATACATACATATTAAAAACCTCTATCTAGATATATAAGTGTGAGGGCTAGATACACATGATAAACGTTTTAAACTCTGTTCAAGTGTGTCTTATGTTTTCATGTGAATACAACAGAGTCTTAAGAACATGGAATCCTAAGGAAAATAGTTTATTGTGTCTCCTCAGGTCAACAATTGAGCTTATTTCTTTGTTTTTTTTTTTTTTTTTTTCTTTGTTTTTTTTTTTTCTTTTTTTTCGAGACAGGGTTTCTCTGTATAGCCCTGGCTGTCCTGGAACTCACTCTGTAGACCAGGCTGGCCTCGAACTCAGAAATCCGCCTGCCTCTGCCTCCCGAGTGCTGGGATTAAAGGCGTGCGCCACCACCGCCTGGCGAGCTTATTTCTTTAAGTTCAGAAGTAATTTATCTGGGAGAGTAAAGTGAGGAACAAGATATGTTGGACACATCCCCATAGACCTGAAGACCTCCCAAAAGGCTTGCCTGGTGACCAAGCATTTAACACATTGGCCTTTGGGGAACACTGTAGGTCTATTGGAATGTTCTAGATAGTCACTCATTGAAAATTTTAATTTACACTTAACGACTTACTGATTTGAAATCTAATGTTGGATTTGTTGCCTGTTACTTAGTAACTTATCTTAAAATCTAACAGCTTAAAACAGTAAACACATATTATATCCCTTGTGGTTTCTCAGGTCATTAACCTGGTAGAAGCTTCAGTTCCTCAAAGCCTGAGCCTCTCAGCTTCCTGTCACCTCTCAACTTGTTTCGCCCAGTGTCATGACAGAGAGTGCCCACCCATGAAGGAACTTGTCCTCAAACACCTTCATCTCAGATCTAACATGCTGTTTCTTGAACTTTAAGTTACTGTTCATGCAGAGAAGGAAGGCACCTCGTGCATGGAGTACACACTGAAGCGGACTACTCGTCAGAGCATTGTAAAGCTGGCTGATGCACACAGAGATACTCATGCTTTGCTGCTGTATTAGGAGTCTCTGAGGGGACAGTCAGTGGGATCGGGATGAGAGGGGACCACAGGCTGTGGGTCTGGTAGATTAACTATAGCTGATTCCCAACAGAAAGGCCAAGCTAGCTGTTCAGTGAGTTTCTAATCTGGTGCTAGAATCCTGGAGAATTCTAGAGAGTTGCTGGTATTCAGGCTAAATTGAAATCCCAGAGAAGTAGGTTCTAATAACAATGAAGGAATGCCTTAGTAGCAGGATAGATGAACTTGCCAGCAAGAGTGGAAGCAAACAGGCAAAGAGCAAAAGCTTCCTTTATCTATGTTTTTACGTGGGCTGCCATCAGAAGGTGTGATCCAGATTTAGGGTGGGTCTTCCAACTTCAGGTGATCCAATCAGCAAAATTTCTCACAGACTATTCAAGTTGACAACCAAAATTAGCCATAGTTGTGGAAATACACATAAAACTTAGCATGTTGGACTGGAGAGAGGGCACAACAGTTAAGAGCACTTGCTGCTCTTAGGAGAGGGCTAAAGTTGGGTTCCCAGCAAGCACCCATGTCTACTGGCTCACAACCTCCTCTATCTCCAGCTTCAGGGGCTCTGACAGCCTCCTCTGGCCACTGTGGACATGTTCATATACACACACACAAATAAAAATAGTAATAAAATAAATAAGTTTACCATATTGTGCATTTTAAAGCCCATCATCTACTGGTAGCCAGTGTTGTACATCCCGGGGTTCCACAACAGTTTACTACTCAGCAGAAACTCCACAGCCATCCAGTAGTTCTCTTTCCCTTGCCAGCCCGGGCAAGCACTGGCTGTATTCTGACTGCATGGCTTTGCCTGTGGTGAGTGCAACTCTGTAGTATGCGCTTTCTGTGCCTGCTGGAGTGTTGCCAGTGTCGCCTCCCCTTCCTGTGGCAGTTGAGACCATTGTGTGTGTTCTGGTCTGTCGGCTCCTTGCTGGCAGGTCCAGGCGAGAGGAGAGTGTCCTGGTTCCAGTCTTGCCGGGTCTCTCCAGGGCTGAGTGGGATGGTGATAGTGTTGACAGCCAAAAGAAACACCAGGTCAGGAGTCTTGTCGAAGCAGGAGCTCAACTTTATTGCTTCAGCCTCTCAATTATATAAACTCGGAGCATAGGGAGGGGATTTTTGGTGGGGTGAGATGACTTAGGGGTTGGGAAGGGTGACAGAGGGTATGCAGTGACTGACAGGGCCAATGGCAAAGCTCTACATTAGCAACCAACCATCAGCGAGCCAAACAGGTCTTGCTGAGTCACCCCAATACAGAAGTGACTGAGACAGGTCTCAAAACTTGAGCCAGGCTTGGGTTTGTCCACAAGGCCCAAACCAGGGCCACAATGGGGCTCAGCACTGGTCGGTTCTTATTCTTGACTTAAGCGACCTAGAGTCACCTGGGAAGCGAGCACCTCAATTAAAAGATTGCCCAGATCATGCTGTCAGTGGCCATGACTGTGTGGCCCTGTCTTGATTGTTGATTGCTACGATACAGAAGGGCCCAGGCTTGGTGGATGGTACCATCCCTGGGAAGCTGGCTGTGCATGAGCCAGCGGGAGAACAAGCCAGTGAGCAGCATCCTTCCATGGCCTCTGCCTCGGCTTCCCACCCTGACGGCCCTCAGTGCTGGATGGTGACCTGTAGGTCAGCCAAGGAACCTTTCCTCTCCTAGTTGCTTTTAGTGATTGTCTGAGTTGGGGTTTCTTTTGCTGTGAAGAGACCTCGTGATCACAACAGCTCTTAGTAAGGAAAACATTTTACTGGGGCTGGCTTACAGGTTCAGACGTTTAGTTCATTATCATGATGGGAAGCATGGCGGCATGCAGGCAGATGGTGCTGAAGAAGCTGAGAGTTATGTAGCTGGATCAACAGGCAGCAGGAAGAGAGTGACACTGGGCTTGGCTTGAGCATTTAGCTCATCCCAGTTGATACACTTCCTCCAACAAAGCCTCACCTACTTCAAGGCTACACCTCCAGGTAGTGCCACTCCCTCATGATGGAGCATTCACACGTGAGCTCATGAGGGTTGTTCCTATTCAGACCACCATAAAAATGGTATTTATCAGAGCATCAGAAATCAAACTAGAATAGTGTATTGTTCTGTTTGGTGAAATGTTCTGTACACACGTGTTAGATCTAGTAGAATAGCGTATTGTGTTTGGTGAGGTGTTTGGTAAGGTAAGGTCTAGTAGAATAGTGTACTGTTGTGTTTGGTGAGTTGTCCTGCACACATGTGTTAGGTCTAGTAGAATAGTGTATTGTTGTGTTTGGTGAGTTGTCCTACACACACATGTTAGGTCTAGTAGAGTAACGTATTGTTGTGTTTGGCGAGGTGTTCTGCACACATGTGTTAGGTCTGGCTGGTTGGTGGTGTAGAAAATGGTGATTGCCTTAATTTCTTATTAATATTCTTTAGTCTTTTGTTACAGGTGGGTTTGAAGTCTCCAACTGTTACTGTCAAACTGTTTCTTCAGTTTTGTCAACTCCTTTGTCTTGAACTTTGGGGTTCTGTTTGGTATACCTATGTATACAGTTGTTAGGTTGCCAGGTGTGGTGGTACATGCCTTTAATCTCAGCATTTGGAAGGAAGAGACAGGTGGATCTCTGAAACCAACCAGGTTTAGAATTAAAAGAAGAAGAAGATAGAAGTAAAGCTGATGATCGGATGAGTTGCCCCTTTTATCAGTGTGTTCTCTTGTAACTGAGGTGAGTGCAGCGGGAGGGGTGAGTTATGCCCAGGGCCTTGCACAGTTGCCGAGCAGCAGCCCCAGCTTCAGGAAGTCCTCTGTGGCCCCAGCTGTCCCGTGATGGCTTCTGTGTGGAATGTTCTGGTCTTCCCTTCACTCTCAGCTCTTGCGGGCTGTGCTTATAGGGCGGTCATGGTATGCTCTAATTAGATCATTTGTTTTTATCCAGTTGCCAGCTTCTATTTCTGCCTTTCAATAGCAAAGTAGCTGATAGTGACATTGTGACTGACAGGGGAGGACTTGGCTCCGCCTCAGCATTTGTATTCTGCAGTGCTTTCTGTCCATCACGTCCTTCTGTCTACCACGTCCTGTCCCTCATATCCCCCTGTCCATCATGCCCTCTGTCCACCATGCCCTCTGTCCATCATGTCCTTCTGTCCATCAATCACGTCCTTCTGTCTGTCACATCCTTCATTTCTCCTTTGTTCACTTGATCTTTTTGCAGCATATCACTTTTATTTTCTGAATAATTTTTAGGGCAGTGATTTTCTTAGAGATAACAATTGGTGTGTCAACATTATAGCCATATAATTTTAAACAGCTTTCTTTTCACACTGCATAGGAAGTCTCTTCTGTGTAGGTCTACCCCTCTCCTTTACTGTCATCACCATTACATCATGTGCTGACTGACATAGCTTCATAGAGTGCTTTGTAAATTATGAATGGTATCATGCTGGCTTTTATATCAGCCCATGCGGCTTTACTGGTGTCTTCTTGTGGCTGTAAGGTACTGGTCTAGCATCTGTACTTCAGCCTGAGACTTGCTGCATCAGAAAAGGGCTGGGTGATGCTTGTTGATGAAGTGCTTCGACCTAAATTTGAATTCCTAGAACCTAGGTTAGAAACTGGAGACACAGAGGCAGTAGGAGCCATGGGGCTCGTTAGCCAGTCAGTCTGGCTGAGCCAGTGACACTGAGGAAGCAAGATGGAGGGCGGTAGATCTCGGAAGTCCCCGATGGTGACCTCTGTCCCCCAGTGTACTTGTGCACACGCGCGCGCGCACACGCACACAGAGATGCACACATGCACAGATCACACACACACACTCACACAGATAAACACACACAGATGCACACATGCACAGATCACACACATGCACTCACACAGATAAACACACACAGATGCACATGCACAGATGCACACTCATGTACACATGTACAGATACATGCACACATGCACATGCACACATATACAGATGCACACACATACTCACACTCAAAAAAAGCATCAAGAAAGGAAAAAGAAATTTGTAGTACTAGCAGCCAAAGCTAGAATTTTCCACCAGATATCTGTCTACACATAGCCTTAATACAGAGTGGTTACGTTCTAAGTTTAGATGATGGTTTACTTTAAAAACTTTTTTTTTTTACTCTGTGTGTGTGTGTGTGTGTGTGTGTGTAGTATACACATGATACAGAGTGCACATGAAGGTCAGAACACAACTTTGTGAAATGGGCTCTCTCCTCAAGCCTTGCCTGGGTTCTGGATTGAACTGCTTGCCAGGCCTCCTTGCGACTACCTTTGCCTACTGAGTCATTTCACTGGCCTGTGGTTTACTTTTATAAAATTCAGAATCATATAAAAATCATGTTTTAGTCTTCATTTGTCTTCCCCTCGATGGCATGCAGAGGTGCCAGCTGCAGCAGCCCTTGTATCGTGGGTGTGGGCGCTCACGCTCAGGCGGCTGTCCTAAGTGCATGCCTCTGCATTACACGCCGACGCGCTCCTGCCCTTTTATTTATCTTCATAAATTAAATAGGACATTGACCTTAGTAATTACAAAGTACTGAGGCTGGGGTGGCACACGCCTTTAATACTAGCCAGGGAGTCAGAGGCAGCAGAAATCTGAGTTTGAGGCCAACTTGGTCTACAGAGTAGGTTCCAGGACAGCCACAGCTACACAGAGAAATCCTGTCACAACCAACCAAGCTCTTAGAAAGATTAGAATAAGGTGAGTTGTCCTGATTGATTGCAACTAAGTGTCCTCATGATTGGCTAATTAGATAGAGAACCTAAAATGCTGTCTGGTGGTTTCTTGCAGCTTCTCGTGTGGAAGATTTGAAATGCCGCGGAGAAACCATAGCTAAGGACATGAGTGAGGCCATGAAGGTAAAGCTGTGAGCTGGGAACGGTCGGTGCTGGCCAACAGCATGTTTGGGGCACAGCAGGATGCTCAGGAGTCTGTTATGTGGCTCATGAGTACCTTTGTTAAGCAACAGTAAAATTGAGAGTTCATTTGTCCTACTGTGTGCCACATATTCTGCTTGCAGGTCCTGAAAGCCCTGTGTTCTACCTGGCTTCTCTAGTGAGATCTAGTGAGCTGTGTTGGCAGCTTGTCAGACACTTTGGGATAAGGCTGCTTGTAACCTGTAGGAGCATGTGGTGTCTGTGTACTTGACATTTACTGTCCTGTCCAATCCTCATAATAACCACAGAAGATAGGTGTGTAACCCCAGTTCACAGATGAGAAAACAGAGGCACTAAGAACCTAAATGAGTTGCTCACCCAAGTAACTGAAGCAGAACATCTGGCTTTGGAGCTTGTTTGTGTTGTCTCTGCTTTTGTGCTGGTGTGACCCCAGCTCGGGTGTGTGACCCCAGCTCTGGTGTGTGACCCCAGCTCGGGTGGATGCTTAGTGCACACTGTACCGGAGCTGCTCCCTCGGCATGGGGTTAGCTCTTGATCATTCTTCTTAAACTACTGCTGGAGAGCCTCCAGGTCGTAGTGCCATGGCTTCTAGTGGGACACTGATTTTACCTAAACATCAAAGCAAATTCCTGGTACATGGACATTATTTCAAACTCCAGAACCTTCCCAGCTCTGATGTCTGCCTTTTTTTTTTTTTTTTTTTTTTTTTTTTTTTTTTTTTTTTTTTTGTATCAATTCTATGTTTTCCCGATAATTGATCAACTTAGAACTTTTATCCTATTCTTGATCCAGAATTGGTGGTGAGGCAGGCTGCTGCCTGACCAAATGGAATCATTCATTTCCTTCCTGTCTGTTTCTTTCCTGTTCTGATAGTGGAGTTGAGTTCTTTTAAGGACAGGGCCTCACTGCATTCCACACGCTGGCTTCAAACTGGAACAACATTCATGTTCCACCATGGCTGGCCAAGGTTGAGGTCTTGGGCAGAGTCTCAGACAAAGTATAAAATGCTTACTGTTCCATCCATTATAATCAAAATGTGCCTCTCCCTTCTCTTAATGATCAAGATTCCAAAAGCATGCTCATCAAATAGCAAGATTTCAGACTTTAAATTCTTATCTCTGAGCTTCTCTTACTCCTATCAAATTTAACATTGCTACCAGTTATTGTAGGAGTGAGCCATATCTTCTGAGTCTTAGCTTTTAGTTAAAAATCCCTTTACTTAAAGTGGGATTTTAAAACACAGAGCCAAATATCCATAACTCCTGAAAACAGGGCTTAGCAGTAAACTTGACCTGAGGAATTAAAATGCAGGGTGTCTGTGTCTGTGAAGTGTGCCTGTATCGACATTTACCTTTCAACATGAGATTTTCCTTCCCAAGGCTTTGCCCGTGTTAATTGAACAAGGAGACGGCTTTTCCCAGGTCTTAAAGATGCAGCCTGTCATCCAGCTGCAGAGGATCAACCAGGAAGTCTTCTCCAGCCTTTACAGGAAAGCAGATGCCAAGTCTGACAAATATGTGACACATGTAGAAACCACACCAACTGAGACTGTACCCAGGAAGGCCTCCAACATTGTGCTAAAGAGAAAGCAAGCCCCAGACTGCGCCCAGAGAAAGTGCTACCCGCTGCAGCTGAAGAGAATTAATCTCGATATGTGAGCTCTGGTGGCGACCTGAAAGTCAGTGTTGTCAACATTTGGGTCACAGTCTGATGCCTGGGTGACTTTATTTAAAGTAACTGACTCTGTTCAGGTACAGTGTACTGTTGGGATATCCGGGAATACGGCAGAGGCCTATGCTTCTTCCCTTGAGTCCCTGTGCAGTAGGTGAAATGAATTTCCAGTCCTGCACAGACCTGTTGGTGGCCTCAGATGACAGCAGCTCTTGGCTGCCTTGCAGCTTTCGAGGCGTTCCAGGGATGTGCTCCAGGGGTTTGTGCTGCACAGCTCTCTCTGTGAAGCTCTGAGGTGGTTCCCTGTGGCTTAAGCTGGCATTGGCTCTGCAAGTGCATTTCTAGGCAGTTTATTAGATGGATGCACAGAAAGTGGGCCTGACCTTAGGTTTGTTCCATGGTCATTAATTTGAGGTTTTAGAGTTTTGTAAGATAAATGAGAAGGCTATTATTTGTGCAGGAAATATTCTTAAAAAGGAAACCTGGGGCACAGAGCCGCTATTTCTTGCCTATGTTTTCATTTTCATTTTTCATAAATCTTTGAACATAATTTGACTGGAAGCTGATAGTTTCTTTTAAAGTCCTTATTTCCAAATAGATCCTTCCAGTTCAAAGTACACACTAGGATTGGTTGACATGTCATTTATCACAGATCTAAGCAGAGTACACTGCTCTAGTTATGGACATTTGTATATCCGAGATGGAGTGTCAGACTCAGGCGGTGTCAGCAAACTTACACTGAGATTTGAGCAGTCTCTTACAGCATGCCTGTGTCTCTTACCCAGTGCGTTGTAGACAGGGCCTCCAAGCTTGCCTTTGGGTGATTATACTTTTGTCCATTTTCAGAGGAATTTACTGATCATGACTTGCCAATTCTGTATTGCTTTTGTTCGTTATGTCCCAATGATCGTAAACATCTTGGTTTGTCTGCTTTTCTCAGTTGGGAAAGTTATATGGTGATGCTGTTCTATGGAACTTAGATTCTCTTTTAGTTAAAATTTTATTTGATTTTGTGTTAATAATTGTATGGAGCAGTGTTTGAGTTTTTAAAGTAATGTATAAAGACCAAAATCTCTGCACTGTAGCTTTCCCAGCTAACAGGGCATTCTTGGTACTGGGTTTTGTGGGTGAGCAGGCTGGCGCTCTGCATTTCAGAGTGAACTAGTTCTCGCCCTAAAGCCACTTGGTGACTCCAGAAGGTGACTGTTGGTACTGTGCCTCTCATGGCATTAAAGTACTATGAATGATTTTGCTTGAGAAGTGCCCAAATAGTCAAGGCTAGGACAGCGGGCTGGGAGGCAATATGGTGGGATGCCACTGAACCGAGAGCTATATATAGTAAGATGAGAGAATGAGCTTGGGGGCGTCCCCCTAGGGATCTACAGAGTCAAATCGTGAAAGGCCTCTTTCCACACATGGGCTATGACGTCATGCTCAGAGGAGTTTGGAGTGACTGACACTCCAATACCAGTGTGACTTGAGCCTGTGGCTTAAGCACTCACTTAGTAGTAAGCTCTGAGAGGTGTTTTGTCCTCAGTGTAGAAGCTAGCTGATCAGAGAACCCCAAGGATCCTTGGGGCCCACTTACAACTTGAGTTCTTAATGGGGGTTCTCTTCCCAGCAGGTCTGTGGCAATTGTGAAGATGTTTTTGCCTATCATAACTTAAGGTGTGTGTGTGGGGGGGGAGGTAGAGGTGTATCACTCATCTACTGAATAGATGTCCCGATGGCTGGCATGGCTAGCCATCTGTCCCAAGACCAGTGATGCTGCGGTGGAGGAGCCTGCTGAGGAGGGGACAAACCCACAGCATAATGTGGCGTGGTCATTATAGCTCTCCCAGCCAGGCTGGGAGATGTTGTTTGTCTTGGTTGTATAGTTACTGCTTGTCCACATATCCCACTGTCAGCCTTCATAAGACAAACTGCAATGTATGATCTTACTATATAAAACCAGACTATAGAATACATGTAAAAAAAAATCCACAAATAAAAAAGAAATGTTAATTGTAATTACACTTTTCTTGCGTTTTAGGAAATATGTGTTGATAGAGTTAAATGACATATTTTGGAATTTGCTCTTTAAGCAAAGAAAAGGGATAGATTGATTAAGCAGATGTATAAGAAATATCGATGTTGTTGAACCTCTGTGATTTACTCTGTGTGTGTGTGTGTGTGTGTGTGTGTGTTTGCTTGTGAAGCAGTGGACAGATGAGGCTTGAAGTCTTGTGTAGCCCAGTCTTGCCCTCAAGCACAGAGGTGTAGACCAGCCGTTTGGGGTGGGCCAACACTGATAATAAAGGGCTTACTGCTCCCGAGGCCATGGATTACCAAGATGAAGGTGCTGAAGCTAAAAGACAGTTGGAGCCGACGGGGAGAAATATGTCTCTATTGGGAAAGGAATACTGAATTGGAGACGGTCTTAAAATTCTCTGTGAGGTCCAGAGAGACAGCTCAGCTGTTAGGAGCCCTTGGTGGAGACCCCAGGTTTGATTTCTAGCACCCACACAGTAGCTCACAACTCTCTGTAACTCCAGTGTAGGGGACCTCTTCTGGCTTCCTGGGCACTGCACACATGCGGTTCACAGACATGCAGTCAGAAGGCCCAGACACACTTTTAAAAATTCTCTGTCAGCAAAATTTAAACAAAAGGCCAAATCTAAGTTCTAGAAAGAGAGAGACTCAAGAAGACTGAAGATCCCATAGGCAACAGTTGAGTACTGGTGAGGTGGGTCGGTGTTGGGAGCCGACTTTAAGCAGAAAACGGCTAGAAAGCAGCTATCAACTTTGCAGCCATCTGGAGCCATATACCCTGATAAGAGACTTGTTTTTCAAAAGCCTACAACAGCTGAAGCACACTCTGATAAATATATTGTTTATCCCACATAGCTTGTTTTGCTGTTTAGTGACCCCAGCTGCATGGTGCACGTGGTAAAATGTTTTCACCTGTGTTCTCCTGCTTGTGCTTCTAAATACCCAGGATTTCCTTGTAATTGGTGGTGTAGTAGTAGTAGGGGTGGTGTGTGTGGTAGAGACAGTCAAGGAGACTTGACTACAGATCCTTTGGCTTGTCTCTATTCTTCGAGTCTCTCCCCCTTCTTCCCCCCATTCTCTCTCTCTCTTGCTAGACCCCGACCTGCGGAACAGAGAGGGATGCAACAGGTCAGCATGTGAGGGCACCTGCCACCAAGCCTGCCACCTGGGCCCACATTGCTGGAAGGAGACAACAGATTCTTGCAAGTTGTCCTCTGACCTCTACATGTGCACTGTGTATCATGAGTGGGCTCTCTCTCTGTCTGTCTGTCTATCTATCTGTCTATCTCACAGACACACTTTCATTTTTGAGATGGTCTGGAACTCACTATGTAGACCAGGCTGTCCTCAAATCCTTACACTCAGAGATCCATCTCCTTTTGTCTCCCAAGTACTAGGATTAGAGGCCTGAGTCAGCCATGGGCAGCCATGAAATGTTTTTTAAAGCAGAGGCTATGTTGGCTTCTTGGTGAGGATAGTCAAGCCACCAAGTTGTTCACTCGAAAGGCTGTGGAGTAGGTGGTGGTGCGTGTCTCAAAAGAGGAACATAGAGAAGCAGAAAGAGGGCCAGAGCGCACCAAGGGCTGTGGTATGCGTGTGGGCTGCCCATTCCAATATGATAGGCTGAGAGGTGGTGGGAGGAGTCTTTAGAAGGTCATTAGGTCATGAGGACTCCACGTTCATCCAGGGATGAGTGTGGTTCTTACAGGAGCAGGCTGACTTCCTGGTTCAGTCTCCTGCTTCTTCTCTTGACAGGGCATCTCTCCACAAACCCACTGGCTCTTCTGCTCTTCCAGCCTGCCAGGATAAATACGTGAACGTGGCTTTCACCAGAAGCTGGTGAATGTCCTGCCATGCGCTAAGACTTCCAGAACCCCTAGCAAGATCACAGATTAGGTCGCAAATATAGTAAAAGCAATAGGTAGGTTACTTATCCATGGAAGGAAGTGTAATCATGCCTGCAAATAGGTTATCTAAGAAATAGCGTTTATACAGACAGTACTTTTGATCAGAATTTAATGAAGAATCTGGACAGTTCTATTGAGAGGCTAAAGAGGCTGGGAATTAGCCAGGTACTGAAGAGTCAGACTACATTAATCAAAAACTGAAGTAGCGGGGCTGGAGGGATGGCTCAGTGGTTAAGAGCACTGGCTGCTCTTCCAGAGGTCCTGAGTTCAATTCCCAGCAACCACATGGTGGTCCACAACCATCTGTAATGAGATCTGATGCTCTCTTCTGGTGTGTCTGAAGACAGCCGCAGTGTACTCACATACTCATATAAAATAAAGTAGGTTCTGAACCCTCCTGGACTCTCCCCTCAAAGGGAATAAGTCTATTCTGAAGCCAAATGTGAGCAGAGCCCAGGAACACAGACTCAGGATGGTCCAAGTACTGTGCTCCAGCATGGTGACAGCTGCGGGAAGCTTTTATAGTAACAGAATGAAGAAGTGTGGATGTGATGACCAAGCAGGAAGAGTTTTGAAAAGGTGAGATGAATAAGGAGACGGGCTTCATAGCACATGTCCATAATCCCAGCACTTGGGAGCCAGAGACAGGAGGGTTGAGAGTTTGAGGCCAGCCTGGGATGCCTGTCAATACCTTGTCAACCTCCCCCCCCCCCCCAAGAAGGAGGTAAGACTAATGTGACAAGATGTTAGCTGTTGGTCCTCAATGAACTTTATGTGCTGGGAAGTTGCATAATCATAGTGTGAATGACGTCATATGTTTGCTTTCCTCACACCACATATGCTCACTGGCTCAGCAACAATGGGCCTAGGGGGTGGGTGGAGATCCCCCACCTGTCCAGTGTGCTCCTGTCACGTGACATCTGTGGTAGTTGAGGACCCTTTAGGGAGAAGTAGGAACTGAGGGAGATGGGGAGCCAGAACCCCTTGCACTTTGACCTCTAGAGGGAACATGAGAGTGAAACTCGGCTTTGTCAAGTTCTGTGGAATCAACTGTTTGCAAGAAATGGCTTTGTCTGTTTCCAGAAACTGCAGTGGAACATTAAGATATTCGTAAACAAGCAGCCCCCTGCCTGAGGTGATGGAGTCTGTGTCCCCAGGCTTGCCCTCCTTGGGACACCAGTGACTTCAGGATGGGGGCCTGTGCTGGGTCCTCGACTGGGTGAACCAAGGGCGTGTCAGCTGAGGCAGCAGGGGAACCACCAGCAGCTTCAATCAGTGTCATCTGTGAAAGAGGGTTACCCCACAGAGATCTCAGCTGGAGCTGCATGAGACTGTTAGCACCGCAGACCAGATTTTGAATCCTCAGAAAACATGATTTTTTCCTAAAGAAATTCACTTCCTCTTGTGCCTCCTGGAAGGAAATCTCATTAAAATGTTACAGGAACAGATTTGCTCCGGGGCAGTGGTAGAGTGCTTGCCTAGAATGTTAAGACAATAGCATTGTTTAAAGTAGCATGTAAGGAATTAAGATTATTTACATAGGTCTTGGCTGTGTTGTCTAGGCTGGTCTCTTGTTGTTTTTGTTATTTTTGAGACAGGAGACTGACAGGAAGGTGTCCAGTTTAAGGCCAGCCTGAGCTACATTAGTGAGACCCTGTCTCTTTCTAATTTGTTTCAGAGATCTGTCCAGCTCCTAGTCCCTTACCACCACACCTGGGAATGCTGCAGACTTATTTATTTTTAGTTTTATGTTGCTAGGGATCCAAGCCAAGGTCTTGGGCATAGTGGGCGAGCCTCGTGGGGGAGCGTCTGCCACTGAGTCCATGGCCAGTTTGTACATTTACCAGTGCGCTTGCTAACAGGGACAGCACAGTGCCAGGAGTCCCCACATGCTGCTAAGACCTCCTGAGCTGGGGCGGCATCACCCCAACTGTCTTGATGACCGAGTTGGAGCTGAGAGTGGCTAAGCCCCTTGCTGTCTTCCAGCAGACATCTCAGCAGGCACAAAGAGGCCTGTCTCTCTGCTAAGGCCAAGTCTGGTCTTAGGTGTCCTCAATTTTGTACCTCGGCCTCTTGACTATTCTGTCTTGCTCTCAGCAGCACAAACCAATAAAAGCTGACAAGAAACCTTTCTGAATTTCCCACCCGTCAGGCGTGGCTAATATAGTGAAGTAGAGGCACTTACAGGAAAGGAAACACATGTTTCAAGCAGGTTTCCGCGGGTCGAATGTGCGTTTTGCTTTTTGTGACTCGGGATATTCCAGCCGCCAAAGCCAGGGTGTGAAGAGTGTTTACTACTCAGATACCAGTTACAAGAAATGCTGAATCACTGAACTGATTTAATAAGGTTCCACTGATTTCCTGATAACTTATTAAATCAGTTTTAGAACAACACATGCCATACATTTAATCCACACGTTTTATCCATCCTCTTTTCTCTTTGGAGAAACTAATTTTTTTTAAGATTTATTGTTAATATTATTGTTATTATTATTATTATTTTGTATGTGAGTACATTGTTGCCTTCTTCAGACACACTAGAAGAGGGCATCGGATCCCATTACAGGTGGTTGTGAGCCACCATATGGTTGCTGGGAATTGAACTCAGGACCTCTGGAAGAGCAGTCAGTGCTCTTAACCACTGAGCTGTGTCTCCAGCCTGAGAAACTAAAATTTTAATTGTCATTTTCATGTCCTGCTGATCGTCACATCAGTCTACTGTCTGACCTCACTTCTAGTCTGTTTAAAAATGTGTTTATTTTAATGTGTTTTGCCTACATGTATGCATGTGCATCATGTGTGCCGTACCCACCATGACCAGAAAAGGGAATCACAGCCCCTGAGGCTGGAGCTACAGGTGGTCATGAGCTTTCATGTGGGTGCAGGGAACTAAACCTCGGTCCTATGCAATAAGCACCCAGTGCTCTTAACCACTGAGCCGTCCCTCCAGCCCCACCCTGCTCCATTAATAAAAGCTCACAAGCCAGCTCTGACTCAGAATCGGGTCAGGCAGGGAACCACACAAGGGCACGGGCGCCGAAGAGTGGCTTACCGTTGCTACCAGATTCCCAGTCTTCTGCAACAGCCTCCAAACCTTACACATGGAGACTGGGGCTGGACTGATGGCTCAGGGGCCAAGAGCACCAGCACGGGCTGCTCTTCCAGAGGGTCTGGGCTTAATTCCCAGCACCCACTGGATCACAGCTGTCTGAAACTTCAGTCCCAAGGAACCCACCACCCTTTTCTGACCTCTTTGGGTACCAGGGATGCAAGTGGTACACACATATATGTGCAGGCAGAACACCCATGTGCATAAGATAAAATATTTGAAAAAGCCAACTTAGCACTGCAGTCCTGTCCCTCAGATGCAGGACTCCCAGCACTCAGGTTAGGTCAGGGAGGTCATAAGTTTGAGGCCAGCCTATGCTACCTAGTGAGACTCCGTCTCAAAATAACAAAGCAGCAATCAACACCCCCCCACCACCACCAAAACTTCACTGAGACTACATTGGTGGTACTTAACTGAGCACGTGATTCCTGCTGGTCCCTAAGCGGACACGTGTTGGAGAATCCTGCTGGAGCGCCTGGTGAAGTGCTGCACACATTAAACGGCAGCTCACCAGAAATGCACACGTTCAAGTTTGAAGGGCAAAGCGTCCACAGCTGTTTGTGAAGTCTCGCTGCCCAGAACCCCATAACCAGTTACATGACTCCCGGCTCCGGAGGCATCCCCTAAGATTCCAGCCTTCTTATCTGAGACATGGTGAGCTGCTAGGTCAACTGCAGAGTTTACATTCTGTGGGAAAGGGGGGCGCTCCAGGAGGAGAGAGGCTGATCGCAGTGAGGGGTAAAGAAAGACTTCCTTGAAGAGGTGGCTTCGAGAGCCTCTTGAATGATGGGAGAACACAAAAGCCCACCGTGGGTATGTTGGAAGGAGGTGTGAGCTAGAGAGCAAATTAATGAAGTAAAATAAAGGGCCGAGTGATGAGTGACCCTTTCTACAGGACGGACGGCCACTTTGGGTGAGTATTTTTTTTTTCTCCACATAACACTTTTATAGAATCTCTGGGAGTTTCATATCACAATCTCTTTCCAGTTCCCCCTTGTCACCTCTCCTTGTGAGCTGCAACCCCCCACCAAAAAAAAGAAGTAAAAAAAAAAACCAAATTTACTTTGTGTTTTCTGTACACTCACTGGAGCATGGTCAGACTCTCAGTGGCCTGCCCTTTAAGTAGAATCGAGTCTGTCCCCTCCTGTACCTCCACCAGAAGCCATCAGTTGTGGAGAGCCACACTTCAGCCCTCCTTCACACTTAAGTGCGCTTTGGGGTTCTGCCTTTCCTCTCAGGGTGTAGGGACACTGCAGCACACTGGGCTGGAACGATGGAGTCCAGAATGGACAGGGAGTGGGGGGGCGGGGCAGGAGGAGAAAGAGACAGGGAGGGGGAGAGAGAGACATACTCTGAAGATCTTAGTGTTACAGCTCTTTCAGGCAAAGATAATCTTTAATAAAACAGTTTTCTCAGACAATCTTAACTTGTGCATATACCTTTATTCGGGTAGGTTTATACACAGACACTTTATTCAGGATGAACCAAGGGTTAGATGGTTGGGGGAAGGGATGAGAATGTCCAGGATGCCTCACAGCATGGGGGAAGAGTTCCAGGTACTGGCCTCCAAGACTAATCACCTGGTTGGGTTCGCTGGCTAATGTGCCCCCAAAGGCAGGTGCGGAAACAGAGAGGTAGGTAGTTAGTCCCTCTCCTGCTGTCTCAGAATGAGATTTTAAATCTCGAGTTTTGGGATTGCAGGGGTTTGAACATGCTCTGCCCCAGTACCATGCCAGTCCTCTGGTGGCACAGTTCATGTGGCCCACACTGGAGAGTTCTCTTCCGTGGTTTCAGGTCTAGTCAGATATTTTGAGTGGGGGGCGAGGTTTGTCATAGAAGCCTACCATGTCCCTCTCTGTCCACTCTGTGTCTGCAATCATCGATGTCAGAGCTAAAGAAGCCGCCTTGTTCTCCATGGTCAGCAGGAGCACAGATCATGGCCCTCTACATTATTTCCGGTGACAGGCCATGACCACAGCTCCCCTGCTGCAGTAGGACCAGTGGACCCAAACAAGGCTCTGGGAGGCTGCCCGAACCAGGCACATCTTGTGGCCCACTCCCAATCAGGTGAGTATTTGCAAGAACGATCCAGTCACTTTCTGCAGGTGTTTAGCACCATCAGGTGCCTTGTTACAGTCTGGGCTCCCAGCAGAGGACTCGTCCACACTGTCAGAGCACTGCCAGGGCTTTGTGCACACAGTTCCCAGCCACTCCTGCAGGATTTAGTTTGAGGCACAGAGTACCAGGGCTGTAACTCTCGGCTTCTCTGGTACCCAAGATGTTTGAGCAGTTTCAGTGGCCCTACGTTTAGGAAGTGGCTCGGAAAGAAACGAGGAAGCAGGAGGGAGCAACTTGGGTGAACGGCAACTTCCGGGAGCTTCTAAGCTGCCCCTACGAAACGAGAGCTGCTTTTGGGTGGGGTAGGAGTTCAGGTTAAATTGTATATCCCAAGCTAGCCTGAGACTCATTATATAGCTGAGAATGGCCCAGAAGTCCTGGTTGTGATGGAAGGCAAGGCTGCACCACACCTGGCTTATGCTGTGCTGGGAACTGAGCCCAGGGCTGAGAGCATGCTAGCTGCACTGGTTATTACTTGTCAGCTTGACGCAGGGGAGTCACTTGAGAAGAGAGACCCTGACGGAGGAATGGTCTCCATCAGACTGGCCTGCGGGCAAACCTGTTTGACATTTTCTTGATTAATGATTGACTGGGGAAGACCCAGTCCACTGGCTGGTGCTATTCCTCCACAGGTAGTCCTGGGTGATGTAAGGAAGCAGGCAGAGCAGGCCACAGAAAGCAAGCCAGTAAACAGTGTTCCTCATGGTCTCTGCTTCACTTCCTGACCCCAGGTTCCTGCCTTGGCTTCCCTCAGTGATGGATTACAAAGTGTAAGATGAAATAAGCCCTCTCCTCCCTGGGCTGCTTTGTGTTTCATCAGAGCAATAGAAAGAGGTAATGAGGACACTCGGCAAGCCTTTTCCCATCTGAGCTGTGACCCCAGCTGGTAGCCAGAGGAACATGGTCCTCAGACATGTCCCTTGCTAGGGCACCCATTTCAGGAACATCCGGCTCCTGGCCTGTTCTTTGTAGCCACACTTTCCAGGATGTCCGGAAGGAGCCCTGGCTGGAAACACAGGAAATCTGTACTGTTTTTCCTTCTTGATTCCCCCATTCAGTGAGAAAGTGGCCAGTTCCAGGAACTGTCTGTGTGGCTGTCTCTGACTTTTACTAGGAAGTTCATGCTTCAGTCACAGGCTCTAAGGCTTAGCAAGAACTGGCCACTAGATGATCCAAAGCCAGGTCAGAGGGTTAGCATAAAGTCAGGCCAGAGAGCACGTCCCAAAGCCATGGGATGTGGTTCCTGGCTTTCAGAGAGGTCAATTCCAAATAACCTAGGAAAGTGACTATTAGGAAAACAGTCCACGTAAGGGATGCCTCAGAGTGACAAAAGCAACAGACCCGGGCAACAAGGTCTGTCCAACCAAGGACAGAGCATGGCAGATTGCCCAAGACTGGGCATGCTCAGTTCTGTGAAGGTTCTTGGCAGATAGAAGGGCCAGCCGGCTGGAGCCTTTCTGCCTCCACTGAGGGGAGAGTAAGAGGAAATATATTTGAAGAACATGTGGAGCCAAAAATAATCATTAGAAACTGCAGCATCAGCACTGTAAACTGTAGCCTAGTGGGCATTGACATCTGAGGCACACCTCTGGCTTCCACATACGTGTGCACATGTGAACATACACACGTGAACCACACACACACTCACATGGAATCTGATACTGGGGAAATTTTCTGCTACATATTTGACCTATAATCAGGAAGGAAAGAGAATTAAATTTCATGATCAATCTCGCCAAAATGAATGGAAAGGCAAATTAATATGATCGATGAATAAAAATTTCGCACTTACTAGATAGGAAAAAAATAGATGTAATAAACAGGGCAACAAAATCAGCAAGGATCTCCTTCTGGCAGGACTGATAGACAGACAGCAGCTAAAGGCACTGGCTGCTCTTTCAGAGGGTCCAGGTTTGAGTCACAAGCACATGCATGGTGGCTCACGACTGTCTGTAACTCCAGTTCTGGGTGTGCAATGCCCTCTTCTGGCCATAGGTGTACACCTGGAGCACGTATATACATACAGGCAAAATAAGTCTAAGAAGTTTTAGTATAAGATAAACAAGGCAGAGCTTGTCATACATATAAGGAAAGGACAGATCGCTAAGATGAGGAAACACTGTATCTTTGAACTTCCTGGTGCTTCTGTGCCGATCACTCCGTATACATTTCTAACTAGCTGCTTTGCTGTTTTCAATATGATACTATGGCTCTCTAGTACCTCATTCCAGAGACTAAAAACATAATCCAGCCATGTAAATGCATAGCTTAAGAAACACCCGGCTAATTTTTTTATATTCCATGAGACATTTGTATGTGTGGGGGAGAGGTACTGTCATGTAATTTTTAAGTTGACAGACTTAGAAAAGTCCCTACTAACTTTTTAAAAGGCATCTATGCTGTAATTTTTCAGGACATTTTATGATTTCTTTTCTTGTGATTCATGTTGAAGTTGTTAGAACCCATGGCTTTCAAGCCGGGTTCCAGGTGGCAGCGGGCAGAGCCGAGAGTGCATTTCTGTTTCTGCAGCCCACTCTACCTCATGCCTGGACCATCCAACAATCCAAGCTACACTGATCTGTTCCTCTAACTGAGCCCCTTTCTCTTGCGTCATCTGAGATTCCTCAGGACTGGTTTGTGTCTACACGACATTTCTACTGATTTCTACTGGTTGCAATTCCCGGCAGTTACCTTTTCAACCTTTCCTTGGTTTCACACATTTTTCAATTTTCAGTTCTTTAATATGTAAACAATGTAGAAAGACACAAGCTCCATCCTTCACAAATGGACAAATCAGGAGTTTACCTCTGTTAACTTGCTTACTGAAATATTCTAGTGTGTTTCCAAATAACGGCTGAAATGCCATATTCAAGTGGCCGAAGAGATGACTCATCGGCCAGAGGCGCTGGCTGCTCATCCACAGGACCAAGGTTTGGTTCCTGGCTCACCACCATCTGTGACTCCATGTCCAGAAGATCCAACAACCTGATCTGGTATTCCCGAGCACCAGGCACAGACATACGTGCAGACAGAACACACACACTTGAAATAATAAAAAAAATTTAAGTGATATTCAAGCTATGTTAAAAGTGTTACTCCAATTAACAAGAAACGCACAAGAAGACTCCAAGCTCCACTGACACTTGTGTGTACTGTTTTACATTTAATTCCTGAAGGGAAGAAACTCTGTTTTGAAGAATTATAAACAAGAAGGGACTCAGATGCTTACAGTTCTGCTTGATGACACAGGATTTTCAGACCGGAGGCTTGGGCGTTCAGTTTAGATCTCATTTCCCTTCTACCACCCACATAATTCTGATGCTGGGCTGTGTGGGAGGTGTTTTTGTCTTAGTAGAACATATGCTATTGCATAGTTTAGCACAGATGACAGTGGAAATATTCCTGGAGGTCATACAACTGGCAAAAACCTGTCTCTGCACAAAAGCATCTGTGAAGCACACACAGGTCCCCATGTGTGCATTTCCCAGGTTAAACCTGCCTTTTCTGAGGTCCCTCAAACACTTCCAGTCACCTCAACACTGCTAGACTTGAGGGGTCTACAGAATGATGAACTAAAAAGAGACAATGGCCTTGCCCACTTGTGGTTAAAATATCCCATACATTTCATTAACTATTGAAAATGGTCCCCACAGGCTCCTGTGTGAATGTTTCTCCCAGTAGGTGGCGCTATATTGAGACGCCATGGAGCTTTTAGAAGGTAGGGTCACACTGGTGGTCCCTGCTTCCCGGCCAGTTGTCAGCAGTACACTGCCACAAACTGTCACTATATTTTCTGTGTCATGACCAGCCGAAAACTCTGAAGCCTGTAGTATTTTCTCCCTCTCCCCGACCCATTCCTCTTTCCATTTTCTGGTCTCTGTGTGGTGTGCCTGTGTGTATATGCACATCTCCATGTGTGGAAACAGATGAAGGCCTGAGGCTGAAGTGGAGAATCAAATCTCCATCACTGTTCCAGTGACCGATATGGCTCATCTTACTAGCCTGCTTTCTCTGAGGGTCCCTTGTCTCTGCACACCCATTCTGAATTTACAAGGGTTCTGGGACTCTGAACTCCAGTTCCTTGGCTTGCCTCTCACTTTAACCATTGAGCCATCTCCCAGGTCCCTTCGGTTGTTCTGATAGGGATTTTGTTCACTGTGGCAAAAGCAAACAATGCATTTGCAAACATGTTGCCAGGTGGACACAGGCAAGGCCACTCTGGGTCAGGGTGCACCTGTGGTAGTGAGTCACTGTGAACCTTCCATTCAGAAAGCTCCCAGTAGACTGTCCTAGGCCCTCCAGGTCTTCCCAACTCTACCCCAGGTCTTGTGGATCATGGCCCTCATCTGTGTCTCCTTGTTGCTTTCAATTTGTTGCTAAGACTTAAATATCCCATTGTAAATGTTGCTGTTAGGGTTTGGAAGGGAACCCACTGGCTCCTGTTTCAGATGCTGGGTCTCCAGTAGGTGTTGCTATTTTATGAGGTGACCAACATGACTCCATAGCATCTTAAGATCATGCCAAACCTCTGCTCAGAAGCCTTAGGTTTTCCATCTTATGTCAAATAAAAGGTGGCCCTGAACAAAGGGCTTTCACTCCCTTCTTGGCCTCATCTCTCCCTCAGGCTACTCCAGACCCTGGAGTCCCCTGTAGTTTCTTGAACAGCCAGGCACTCCCACAAGAACATTGCTTCTGTGTTGGTGCAGCATGGACCACATCCTCCAGGTGTCTCCACAGCCCTGCAGAGAAGCCTCACTGAGCTCGCTGTTTGTAAACACCATCTACTTCCCAGCCTTCTCCGGCCATTGCTTTTATGCCCCATCTAGAGACAGACCACATCTAAAGCACTCCAGTGTCTGACTATCTAGACAGTGAACTCCCTGAGGTGTGGCTCTCTTGCCCACAGTGGTTGACACACAGTGGCCAGTTTCTGGTAAGTGCAGTGGTCTCTACCTTTGGCTTTCTCTTCCCTAGCCTCACTAGAGGCCCACAGGACCATCTTCTGAGAAAAGCCATGAGAGGACATTTACCAGAAGACCAGTTTCCTAAAAGAGAACAGCAGGAGTGAACTGCTCACAGGACTTTCAATCATCTAAGCAGTTTGTTATTGGAAAGAACCATCTTCTGGTGAAGTGAATCAGCAAAGCATTGGACCACTAAACTCTGAACCTACTGCGTCTCCTCACCGAGCCCTGAACCTATAGTGCATCCCCCGCCCTCAGAGATGGGATTCAGGGTCATTGTGGTTTAAATAGGAACCTGACAAATCATACCAGATCTCTTCCCAGTTCAAGGGGAAACACATTAAGAGAAAACAGAGATTTGAAGCCTGTTTTGCTTTTCTCTCATTTGTCTGTTTTGTGTTTTTGAGACAGAACTCACTATGTAGACCAGGCTGGCCTTAAACTCAAAGAAATCTGTCTCTGCCTCTGTGCTGACATTAAAGGTGTGTGTCACCGAACACTGTTTACTCTGTCTGTCTATCTATCTATCTATCTATCTATCTATCTATCTATCTATCTACCTGGGTCTCACTATGTAATTTTGACTTGCCTGGAACTTGATATCTGGCTGTCTGTCTGTCTATCAATCTCTCTATATCTATCTGTCTGTCTGTCTGTCTGTCTGTCTATCTATCTATCTATCTATCTATATTTATCTATCTACTTGGGTCTCATTAAATACTTTTGACTTGCCTGGAACTTGATGTCTGTCTGTCTGTCTGTCTGTCTATCCTATCTATCTATCTATCTATCTATCTATCTATCTATCTTTATCTACCTGGGTCTCACTATGTGATTTTGACTTGCCTGGAACTTGATGTCTGTCTGTCTATCTATCTATCTATCTATCTATTTATCTATCTATCTGGGTCTCATTACATACTTCTGACTTGCCTGGAACTTGCTATATAGACCAAGCTGGCATTCATCTTGGCATTCTAGTGTGGCATACGAACTTAGCAGTATACTATAATAGTATTATGGGGATATTAAAATTAAATAGAATGTTATCTTATAAACGTGGAATGTGTAAAGAAGCCAGCAGCAACCTTCTCAAGAAGTTTAAGAAAGCATGCAAGAGAGATGACAATTCTAAGAGCTGGAAAGATGGCTGGGGTTTGGGGAAGAGCACTGACTGCTCTTGGAGAGGACCCGGGTTCCATTTCGGTACCCATGTAGTGACTCACCATTAACTAACTATCCAGAGCTCCATTGCCCTCTTCTGGGACACTCATGTGCTATACACACTTATATGAAGGGAAAGAAACCATTCTATGCTGGGCATGGTGACACACACCTTTAAGTGGATCTCTGAGAGTTCAAGGCCAGCCTGGTCTACAAAGTGAGTTTCATGACATCCAGGGCCGAACACAAAGAACCCCTGCCTTGAAAAACCCAAGGTGTGTATGAGTGTGGAAAAAGAAAGGAAAAGAAAAAAAGAAATCCCGTAAGTAGACTAAACCAATGTAAGTCTGCTACTGGCCCTGGCCCCAGGCTCTGTGAGGAGGAGCCCAGAGGACTTAGAATGTGGTATTGCTTATCAAGAGCAGGAAAGGAGCCCCCTAGAATGACACACTGGGGTGCACTGGTTTATGTCGAGGATTTCCCTCCATTCTTAAACATATGAGGAGGAAACGTCTAAAAGTTATAATCATTTGTCCCAAAAGTTGCTCATTTTGCTGGTCTTTGGTTCTTTTGAGATCTTGTCCTGCTATGTAGCTCTCTAGCTAGCCTGGAGGTTATTGTATAGCCCAAGCTACACAGTGGAACTCGTGGAAATCCTGCTCAACCTTGTGAGTGGAGAAACGGTGGGCTTAGGCCACCACATCTGTTAACAGAGTCCTTTAATTTTCAAGAACAGGTCCTGGGCTGACCTACACCAAGTGCTGAATGCTGTGCTGTGCAGTCCTGTGTACCGTGAGATGTAATTGTCTCTGTCTCCTCTCTTTTCTTCTCTCTCTCTCTCTGTCTCTCTGTCTCTCTGTCTCTCTCTCTCTCTCTCTCTCTCTGTCTCTCTGTCTCTCTCTCTGTCTCTCTCTCTGTCTCTCTCTGTCTCTCTCTCTCTCTCTCACACACACACACACACACACACACACACAGAGTATGCACGCATGCACACACATTATGTTGCTGATAGAAGAGGGTTAGAACTAAAATTTGGGCGGAAGCCTAGCATGGAAAGGCTCTGCTGGTAATGTGTGGTACCTGGACACTGGCTATGCCATGACCTACGAGCACACATGACCTCCTCTCCTCGTGCCTGAAGTCCCGCAGACAGGTTCAAACAAGTTCCTCTCTCCAGGCTTACATCTTAAATCCTGGCACAGAGCCATGCACACTGGGTGGGGACTCAGAAAGGCCACCTCTCCCACTGCCCAGAGATCAGTAGGCCAAAATGAACACGCGAGACAGGCTCCTCTTGTCTGCCTCCCACCGGCCCCCCAGTTCGCGGTTAGCTTTCCTTCCCTATGTACAGACCACAAACCTGCAGCCACTAGGGTTTTTTGGGGTTTTGTTTGCTTGTTTTGTTTTGTTTTTCTTTGCTGGGCACAGTCATCTTGACTTTGTATTTTAAAACCTGGCAGACAAGTGAAGAGGGATGAGGTATGTCTCTACCTAGTCTGGCATAAACACAGCAACCATGTATTTTAGTTTTTAGTAGGTATCACCTTAATCTTGAAGAAGCAAAAGCATCCCGCCCATGGGACCCTAAGGCCCATGATCTCTGAATGGGTGAGGATGGACGTCTAGCGTGGCAGATACTTTTCACGGTTTCAGCTCACAACCTCCTTTTACCGCTCCCCACCCCCAACCCCCGCCACCCCCCATCAGAATTCGCTCTCCGAGTCACCTCGCCCCCTCCCTCCCACTGCGGTGGAAAAGCATTGAGGCTTCCGCCGCCCTGGTAGCTCGGACGGTCTCCGCCGTGGTCCCTGCCCACTGGCGCCACCGATCCAGATGCCGCCTCGCGCGAAGGAAATCCCCCCCATCGCCGATGACCCTTCATCGGGGGCGCGAAGGGACAGTGAAGCCACCGAGCCACACACTGGTGCTTCTCACCCGAACTTCCCAGGAGCGGCCGGAGGACCGTCCAAGGCGGCGCAGCGCCAGCATCCCGTCCCCACCCACTCGGGGGTCTGCTTCGTGGGTGGGCTTCGGTGCTGCCACGTGACTTCCACGAAGAGCGGGGCCCTTAGTGGAAAGCAGCGACTTGGGTGGGATCCTGGACCCCGAGGTGCGCCGAGAGGGCGGGGAGGAGGAAGCAGGGGCGGGGTGGGAGCAGGGGGCGGGGACGGGCCGAGACTGGACGCGGGTTGTGGAGGCGGGCACCGCGGAGCCGGGAGAGCGGGAATCGGCGGGGCGGGGCGGCAAGTGCGGGGATGCGGGCGGAGCGCGGGTAGCAGAGCCCCCACGTTCAGGGCGCCCCGTGTGGCGAGCGCGCGGCATGTCGCAAGGGCCCCCCGCGGGCAGCGTGCTGCAGAGGAGCGTGGCTGTGCCTGGAAACCGGCCGCAGGTAGTTGACACGCGGGCCGGGTGCGGGGACCGGGTGAGGGTGAGGGCAGAACTCCAGGTGAGTCCCCGCTTGCGCCTCGATTGCTTGGGAAGGTTGCATCCCCTCCGGACTCGGTGCCAGACACGTGAATCCGCGCTGCTGGGGGCCGCTGCATCCTTGCCTCCTGTGGGCGCTGGAGGGAGGGGGCCCGGAGCTCCGATACTATGAATTCAGCCCAAGGGGGCGGTTCGTCCCTGCATCCAACCCACTGGCTAAGATCCGCATGGGGAACGATGGACCGGTCAGCCTGCGGGTGTGGGGTTGTCTCTCTGGTGGGTAGACTCCACCCCCAGGACGGGTGGAAACTCCTCGCCCCTAAACGATCAGTTTCTTCTGCTGTCCCCAACTTTCAAAGCTGCAGTCACAAGAAGCTGAGACCAAATAGAGACCACTGTTGGAACACTTCTTGGCCACCTGGTTGCTTTATCAGGAGACCAGGTCTTATCTTTCTTAGTCAATCCCACCCCCCAACCCCACCCCCACCCCCGCTCCCAACACTCTGCTTGATGTAGTGTCCCAGAATGACCCTGGAAGTTTGAGCCAAGTAATTGGAGTGGCCTTGTACTATTGGCTTCGACTAGCCGAGCTTCAGTTTCCCCATCTTTAGTATCTCCTGAGGATGTTTGCACAGGTCATGTGAGCGATGGATGATTTGTAGAGCGATGGGTGATTTCTGCTGAGTGGGAAGGTGTGATCATTTGTGATAGGTGGTAGGGCCAGTTCAGTGACAGCTCTCAGAGGACAGGAGGTCCGCTGCCCCTTGCCCTGAGACTTGTTGGCTTTGGAGAATAAAGAGACATTGTTTCCTGTCAAGCATGAGTGGGGATCCAGTGAGGTCAAATCTCAAGTTAACCTGACTGACCACTGCTGGGGGCAGCTGTCCCCAGCGCCTAGCGGAGTTCCGAGTACAGGGCAGGATCTTAGTTATTATGTAGTTGAAAGAGTGGGTGGCTCGTGTTTCTAATAGGGTTTGTGAGGGTAAAGCTGAAGTTACATTGTTTATATGGCGTGTCCCCCTGGATGCTCCACGTATGTTTTGGGTGTAGTGATGGAGGACCTTTTGGGTGTAGTGATGGAGGAGTGCAATCCCAGAGCTAGGGAGGAAAGGGAAGGGCCAACCTGGGCTACATGAGACTCTGTTGAAGAAGGGAGGGAGAGGGAGGAGGGGGACTTCTGGAAGACACGTTTTGACACCTGTGTTCTGAACAGTGTCTCCATGCCACTCCCAGTGCTGGGTTTGCTCTCTCTTCTTCCCTATGCTGGGGATTCTTGGCTGAAGCCCTGAGTTTGTACACCAGCCTCTGGGGTTTCCCATGCCTTGGGATTATACCCCGAGCCTCACCAGGTCAGGCAAGAACCGATCACTAAGCTCCCTCCCCATCCAGACACCTTTTGGACTCAGTCTTGAAGGACATTTTTTTTTTTTTCTCCCTTGATGGTGTCTAATGCAATTCTGGAAAGCAAACCCTTTCTGCCCAGTAAGCTCTCACCTCGGTAAAAGTTTTTTTTTTCTGTCTGCCCACTTCATGCCACCTCATGAAGAATTTTTGGATATTTGGTTAAGAACTCTCAAGACTCATCACAGATTTGCATTTGGAATAACCCTGACCTCTGAAAAGAAAATGTCAGGCAAGCGTTTTTCAAGAGAGCACGCCGTCATTAGTGTTCCAGAGTTTTCCACGTACTGGTAGAGCTGTGTGGTTGCAGTTAGTAATAAATGCGTAATTATGGTCTGTACCAGTTTCAGAAGGACTTGCCAGAGTGTGGTAGTTTATAGGCTAAGCACGGCAAATTCTAGAGAGCATATACCTCGGTGTTCTCACTCTCAGATGAGCAGTGACGGTACCACTCTTCCAGGCAGATGCCCTGTGGGGCAGAGGTTTGTGAATGTTGGTTAGGGGACCAGCAGACCTGAGTTCCACTTCCCACTCACCCCCACGCTGGCCATGATACCTGGACAACTTCCCTAACCTGAGTCTCTTATTCCTCGTTGTCTCTTAGTATTTTTATTTTTTGCGGTCCTGGGTATGGAACACGGAGCCTCACATATCCCACACATGTGTGGCGCCACTAAGCTGCACCCCAGACCTCGTATTTCTCATTTTAAAACGACAGTCTTTCTATACATTTTTCAGGATGGGGTGGAGATTAATATCAAGCAAGGCCCCAGCGCAAGGTGGGCTGCGTAACAAAGGCCCTCAGTAGCCCACTGGGGCCGCAGGTGGAGCTCGGTGAGCAAAACGAGAGGCTGAATCTCACCTCACCACATGTCATCCCCAGAGCCCCAAGGATGATGACAGGAAGGTTCGAAGGAGAGAGAAAAACCGGGTTGCAGCTCAGAGGAGCCGGAAGAAGCAGACCCAGAAGGCTGACAAGCTCCACGAGGTGAGCCTGTGGTCAGGGCAGGACCACAGGACAGCCACAGGGACAGCCATCCTCTACCCAGGGGGAGGGGGCAGTGATGCTATCACTGTGCTCATCACCAGTTCTTCGAGTCTGGCTCTTCCCAGCCTACTGCTTTTCTTCCTTATTCACGGGCCTCTTCCTCTCAGCTGCAGCCCCTGGGTTCTTCTGATGCTTGATTTTTCTCTCACTATAGACTCAAACAAAAGCTGGATGTAGGGGTTCCCATACCATAACTCTCAGGGAGGTGGAGGTAGGAGAATACCCTGCTTGAGGCTGGTTCAAACTACAGAGAAACTGTCTAAAGAAACAATAACAACAATAATAGTCATTAAAGTTCTGGAGGAGCAGTTCAGTGGCGTGCTTACCCAATATGCTCAAAGATACCCTGAGTACCACATAAATAAGCATGGTGGAACATGCCTGCAATCTCAGCATGCAGGTATAGAGGCAGAGAATCAGAGGTTCAAGGTCAACTTTGTCTTTATAGTGACTTTCAGGCTAGCCTTGGCTACATGAGGTCTTATCAAAAAAAAAAAGAAAGAAAGAAAGAAAGAAAGAAAGAAAGAAAGAAAGAAAGAAAAGAGAAGAAAAAGAAAGAAAAAAGAAGAGAAAAAATTACTGGAAGTGATGGCATATGCCTTTAATCCCAGCACTCTGGAGGCAGAGGCAAGCAAATCTCTTGTGTTTGAGGCCAGTCTGATCTACATAGTGAGTTCCGGGTCAACCAGGACTTTATAGTGAAACTCTGTCTTTAAGAATCTGGGTGAGGTGGTGCTTGTGAGGGTCAGGAGTTCAAGCCATTTTTGGCTACATAAGTTTAAGGTCAGCCTGGGCTACATGAGACCCTCTCCCAACCAAAACTAAAAGCTGAAGAAGCTAAACAAAGTATCTCTTTATGCTTTCAATTCCCTCTCAGATTCTTGCCTCCTCCTGTGCGTGGTGGTTTGATAGAGAATAGCCCCTATGGGCTCTCTATCCCCCTCCCCTCTCCTTCCCCTCTTCTTCTTTCTTCCCCTCCCCCTCCTCCTCTCCCCTCTCACTTCTCCCCTCCTCCTCCTCTCCTTAAATGTTGGTACGGTTTAAGGTGTGACACTGGAAGCTTTTTCATCTTGCCTGGGCTATTTCTCTGTTAGCCGGCCCTGCCACCCACACTTAACAATCTCTTCATTGCCTCCAGGCGTGCCCAGTGCTAGTGTCAGGGCTTCACCTCTTGCTTGCGTGTCCCCAGGGCTCTGTTGCAGGATGCACAGGCTGAATGTGGTCTCTTCACCCTGGACTTTCTCTTCTCACGTGGTAGCTGAAAGCACTTAACCACCTTTCTTATCTCTCAGATCAGGAGCCTATACTGAGTCTATGTTCTCTGTTACTGAATACCACAGATTGGGTAATTGATAAGGAAGACATTATTTGGCTCAGGGTTCTGGATGCTTAAAGGTCTGAAAATGTGGAGTCACATCTGCTCAGCACCTAGTGAGGGCTTTGTGCTGTGTAGTCGAGTGCTGGTGGCAGGATGGACAGACAACACGTGAATCAGAGGACTCTGTTCCACAAGCAGTCGCCCCCACTGTAAACCATCCATCAATTAATGACTTAATCTATTTGAGGCAGCACAACATCTGTGACTCATCTCCCCAAGGTCCTCCCTTCTGATGTTGCTGTTTTTGGGGACCAAGTTTTCAGGACAGCCAGTTGAGGGGGGGGGACACATTCAGCTCTTACCCCAGGATTCTGCTTTGCTTGGGCCGCATTTGAAACCCGCACAATCACATAACCAGGTCTGTCGAGGAGTGGGTGATGTTTCTATTCTTAACTGTTCACTGGTTGGTGTGCAGAGTTCAGATTTCCCATAGCTTCCTCCTGCTGTGCAGTGCCCTCTAGCTCTCTAGCCATGGATGTTTCCCCAAAGCTGGTCTGGGGATCCAGCTCAGATATTCAGTTGTTAGGAGAGGAGAAAGGATATCTGAAAACTGCAGTCAGACCACATTGAGAATGTACACACTCCAGGGAGCTGAGACCCCGGGTTAGGACCCCACAGCTTGGTAGGCACTGTCTTGATCTTTGCTGAAGGCAGGGGCTGAGGCCTGGAGGCTGGGGTCTCCAGATGGGCGTCAGGGAAAGTCTTCTTGTTCCTAAGGTCATTTTGTTTCTGGGTGTGTCTTGTCAAGTAGCCTCCTCAGGGGACCAAGGCCTCCTAGTTAATGTCTAGCCCTATATTCAGATCATGTGTGCCCTCTGGACAGCCAGCCCCACCCCTCAAGAATCCCCTAGTCCAAATCAGGTGTGTTGCCATTTGTAAGTCCTAAGTGATCATGTGTACAGACATAACCAAGTGTCCATGACAAGGCTTTTCATGCAACAAAGTCTAGTACATCCAAAAATACTTATTAAGCACTTCCTGGCAGGGCGTGGGGAAGCCTTGCTGTGGAGTCTCAAAGAGAAGAGACTTCATGTGTGTCCTTGGGAAGCACAGGATTCGTTTCCTTCTGCTGCTGAAATGAATTCCAGCAAATTCATTACCCTCTCATGCCGGCAGGGAGCCGTCAAAGTGCATTCCACTGCGCTGCAATGAAGATGTTGGCAGGGCCATGCTCCCCCTGAGAGGGTTCATTTCCCTTCTTTTATCAGCATCTAGGGAGCTCCTGGGTTTGTGGTCTCCCATCTTCAAAGCAATACTGGTCCCATTGCTCCATCGCCTCCTAAAGGCCCTGATTCCATTGGGCCAGCTCGGATGATCACCCTGATTCACTCTTCCTTAGTCTCACCTGCAAAATTCCCTTGTTAAATATCATTTCTGTAGGATGGAAGCATCTTTAGGGGCTGGTGTTCTTCCTGCCACAGATGGTCACAAATGCCCCGATAACCTTATGTGTGCCAAGAAAGGGCACGCAAAAAGGGTACATTCATTCTCTCTCAGTGTCTCACAGCTGGACTTGATAACCAAATGAACCAGGAACTTGGTACTGCAGCCTTTAGGCCTGCCCTGTCCCTTGTAGAGCCAGGGATGACACACTGACACAAGACCCTGACATGGGCTGACAGCTGTGCCCTTTCTAGAACAGGGAGAATCAATCCGCAGCCAGTCCCCTATTCCTCATTGGGGTTAGAGACACAGGTCGGGGAAAACCACCTCTGTGTGTCAGGTGGGTCAGGACAGGGGCTGCATCTGCACATTGAGCATCGAAGCTGTGGACCTGGCTTTACTCAGTTGCTACACTCAGGGTCGCTAGTCACAGGGGACATGAGAGAGTAAGAAACTGTCTTAGGAAAAGGAAAGGGCAGAAAGACTGTGGAACCCAAAGGCACCCGGTGGGGAATCCCTGTATGGTACCTCCCAGCCTCCTTTAAGAGCCATAGCTGTGAGGAGTCCTTGTTTTATGTTGGGTAGGACACTAGTTGACTATCTCTGCATCGTGGAGGTGGGGTGCTGGTAGAAAGTAGGGTACACAGTATTGTCACTGAGATCCAGCGGATGGGGTGCAGGACACATGACACATCTCTGTAGATTGTGCTGGAAAGCCCAGGGGACCCGTGGGACTCCCAGGCCACATCTAAATTGCAGAAAGGACACCATGAGTGAAAACCTCACACCTGATACTGTGAGGGGAGTGGCCCAGGACCTGGGCGCTTCCATAGCCCCTCCTCTCTCCCAGAGTGCAGAGCAGGACCCTGAATGTCGCAGAAGCTCTGGTCGGGTGCTTCTCTCCGAGGAACACCACAATGAAGGGGAGTGTTTGGGACAAAATGGCCCCTTCTCTTCTGTGCCCCTCACTCTGGTCATCCATGAGCTCTGCATACTTTGGTCTCCCACTTTCATGAGTTCCTTGGCTCCTTCCCTCCTCCCTGTTATCCATTACCCAAGCCCATGGCCTGTCCCTCAAGATAGAATGGTCCAAGCTGAGAGCTGGGTGAAGCTGACCGGCTACTAGGAATTTCCCTCAAGGTCACAGTTGCTGATAGTTGTGGTGACGTGTCCCTTACCCTCAGTGTCTGTGCTTCGCAGAGGACGTTGGGCGGCATTTCTCTCTGGGCAGCATTAGGCTGAGTGTGCGTTTGCAGACAGGAATGAAGATCGGTAGTGCCACACTGAGGGTGACTTAGAAGTGGGTGAGGTTTGACCAGATACCAGAGATGTCAGACTGAGAAAGGATTTTGAGTCAGACAAGGGTGGGAACACCAACAGCCCTGGAAGCCTTAAATGTCACAGGCTGACAACTGACTTGAGCAGTGTGATTGTGGTGAGCGTTGCCATGGGACTGTCCAGACTGCATGTTGGCAGAGAACGCTGGGGAAGGACACACACGGTTTAGAAACTGACGATGACACAGTTGGTACAGCCTTGCTGGCGACACCATCTTTTCTGTTTGGAACTGCCTTCGTACAAGGCTTAGGACAGGCCAACTGTAGAGTCCCGAGATCCTGATTCTGGTAGCTACTGTGGGGAGATCTGGGCCCACTCTGCCAAAAGGAGGAGAAATCGGTGATGCATGAGAGTTGGGGTTCACCCTGACACTGGGGATGGGGTCCCAAGTCTCCGGGCCTCTCAGAGTTTACTGTCTTGTTTGTGACTGTGTTTTCCTGAAGCCCCGCCTACCCCTGTCCATCACTAGCTCTGTTGGTCATTTCTGTCCTCTGCCTCAAAGACCCTGACCCTAGAAACCCCAGGACAAGACTCCCAACTGCAGCATGATTGGCATTGGGTTCCTTTACTGTGTGCATTGGGTGGATGCTGGCCTGGGCCCTGAAGGGTGCTGAGCAAGGTACCCAGCTTTGTCCACTAGATACACGGTCACCTACAGTGACACATCCTCAGGTGTCCTCAGAGGAATGCTGCTTCATTACATCCCCATTCATTGGCCGTGTGCATTAGTGCCACGTGCCTTGGCATTGCGTGTGGAGGTCGGAAGACACCTGCATGAGCATCAGCTGCACCCGATAACACCAGTTCTTCTAAGACAGTCTGTCTAGCCAGACTGGCATCAGACTCAGTAGGCAGCTGAGGCTGACCTTGAACTTCTGATCTTCAGGCTTCTACCTCCTCAGTGTTAGGATTATAATTATATGTGGTGCTGGGGAGGGAACCCAGGGCTTTGTGGATGCAAGGAAAGCATTCTACCAAGCAAGCCACATCCCCAGACCAAGCAACTTAGGCTTTGAGGCCTACCTGGTGTATATATATATGATATTATATATTATATATTATATATTATATATTATATATTACATATTACATATATACAATAATATATACAATAACATAATTATACAATATATTATATAGATATATACAAATATATATAGTAGTTGTGTGTGTGTGTTCTGTGGCCTCCTCTACCCCTTTCCAAGGCCTCTTTTTTTATAAGATTAGTCCCACCTGGATGTTTTTACTGCTTCTTTTTTTTATTCCCCCTCCTCCCCATTCCACCAGTTCAGTAAAAGTCCCTCAGCTGGCTTAAGAATAAAACATAAATTCCAAGAAAGAAAGTCCCTATGGGTAAGAGGAAGGGACTACAGGAGAAGCATGTGGAACGAGATGGGTGGTGGAGGGAGAGTCATAGATATGAGCAAAGTACACACCACACACCATGATGAAATCTTTTTTTTTTTTTTTTTTTTTTTTTTTTTTTTTTTTTTTTGCACAATGCATATGTGTGGAAAGAGACTCGGAGGAGCTCTCTGAGACCAGACCTTCTGGAGAAGGCAGATACCAAACGACCCTGAGGATGTTCAGAGCAGAAGTCTGAGGAAACCATGGTACCTCAGGGTAGAATCAAGTTAAGCATCTCTCAGTATGCCAGAGACAAAGATCAGAACCCCCAGGCATCTTTCTGCAGACTCAGGAACTTTAGAAAGGTTGTGTGGAGTATGGAATCCAGTGAAAACTGAAATCCAGTGACGTAGCTTGCTGGGACTGTTCTTTTCTGTGATCTGTCTCATGCACAGGTGCAGGGCACCAGATCTGAACACCAGGACTTCAGCTGGTTAGAGTGTAGGGCACTGGATCTGATCTGTAGGTGGACCACCAGGGTAACAGAAGACGGAATAGGGACATGGCACGGGTGAGGCCAGACTGATCCAGGACAGCCTGCAGGAGGGAGGAAAAGCAGATGCTACCCTGGGCAGAATTCTGGAGTGGCCTTCCTGAGGTGGCCTCTGTCTGCAGTCCCTTTTGGGTCCCTGAAAGGAAGAAAGGGCCTGAGAGGTGTGGAGAAACAGCTGGCATAGCACACGGGAGTTGGACCATATGAGCTGGTTCTGAAGAGGGTGCTAGAAGCTCCTGGGGCTCTTCGTGAGGCTTTCTGTAGACTCAGGGAAGTCTCCAGTGGCTTAGGTCCAGCACGAGGTGGCTGATCCCCAAATCAGCCCCCTGCATGCTCCCGAGACCCACACACTGCATGCTGGGGGGTAACATTTCTCAGTGAACCTGGCAACCTGGAGTGTGTTACAGATAGTCACCAGGAGGCCAGAGGGGCTGGTAGTCCTGCCACAGGGAACTCGGAAGACTTGACACATTTAGGCTCAGAGAACTTCTAAGGGGGAAGGATGAGTCTGTTGCCTATCATTTCAAGAACTGAGGTTGCAAAGCACTGGCTTCATCTTGTGTGGCTCCCTTAGGTAGAGCCCAGGTCAATGGGCGGATGTTGAGAAGAGGAGTTTTCGGTACAAAGAGGATGGAGTATTGCAGAAATGGCAGGGACTGTCCCTTGAAGATAGGGTGCCCAACCCAAGATGAATGTGTGAGCTAGCCCTGTATGTGAGAAGTTTCTAACAGTTTGGGGGCGGGGAGGTGGGGGGAGGAGCCGAAGACGCTCTTTGATCTTCAGCTCTGAGCCTCTACGGCCTAATGCTGTAGAAACAAGAGACAGCAAGTGTCCGTGCACTGTTAGTACAACCAAAGGCATGCCGTTCTGGGTTCTGGGTACTGTTCCAGGTGTTGGGATGTCTGTAAGCCCACCAGAACCCTTCATAAAGCAGGTCAGTGTTCGGGAGGAAGGCTGACGCAGACGGACAGGAGGGACGACTTTGAAATGATGGAGATGTTCTCTGAGTGTTAGCACAGGTCCTTGTTTCTGCCACGATGCACTGAATCACAGACATTTAATACAGACACACTTTATGTACATTATACTTCAGTAGTGTCCATTTAGAAAGGAAAGCTGTACTTTTAGGACAATTTCGTTCTCCTGGAAAGACAGAGCTGAAGAGTCTGGTGTAGCTCAGGCTGGCCTTGAATTCTTGACCCTCCTGCGTCTGTCTACCTCCCAAGAGCTGAGTCCATCCATGGCTGGGCTCCTCCACACCTGCCTCTGCCTGTCCTCTCTTTCTCTCTCTTGAACAGGAGCATGAGAGCCTGGAGCAGGAGAACTCTGTGCTGCGCAGGGAGATTGCGAAGCTGAAGGAGGAGCTGCGGCACCTGAGCGAGGCGCTGAAGGAGCACGAGAAGATGTGCCCACTTCTGCTATGCCCCATGAACTTTGTGCAGCTTCGGCCGGACCCCGTGGCCAGCTGTCTGCCACGATGACACCCCAGCTTGCTCCTCCTTTGTCCGGCTCGGAACCTTGGTTCTCGGAACACTCAAGAGTTTCCCTACACACCTGTGTCCAGGGGTACATATGGTTGTGCCACTCCAGGGAGCTCTGGGGCCAGCCTGGGCTCAGCATTGTGATCTGGGTCACCTGACTTCCGGCCCCTGCGCAGCTGCTCCAGAGACCCCAGCGGGAAGGCCCTTTGAGTCGCTGTCTCCTCCCTCACTTTGGCAGCTAGCTGGTCCTGTCCTTAGGCAGGATCTTTTCGTCTAGAATTTGGAAAATAAAGATAGTTACCATGTTTCCTTTGTCCATCTTCTTGGAATGGAGGGTACGCAGAGTTCCTCCTCTGGGTAGATCATCCTATTGCAGGTAGCGCTCCTGTTCATCCATAGCAAATGGGACGAGCCCTTGGCTACTGCAGAGCTTAAGACTGGGATTTCCTTTGTCACCGGGGCTCCCAAGAAGTCTTTGACCCAGTTTGGTTCCAGAGAGCCGAGCTGACTGTGGCTCACACCTGTTCGTGTTACCCACTCTTCCATCTGGTGTGGCTTACTTCAGCCATAAAATTGCTGTCTGTCTGTCTTTGAGATCTTACTCTGTAGCCTTGACTGGCTTAGAACTCAGAGTAATCCTCCTCCTGCCTTTGCCTTTCTAAGTGCTGGAATTACACCACACTGGTGGAATGTTTTTCTTCTTTAAAAAAAAAATTATATTGTATGTGTATGCCTGAGTGCGTGGCGGTGCCCATCCAGAAACCAGCCCTGTAACACTTTAATAACAGGAGTCCTCGGAGGTCAGATGTCGGATCCCCTGGAGTTACAGGGAGTTGTGAGCCACCACTGGTGCTGGGAACCAAACTCAGGTCCTTTGCAAGCACAGCGAATGCTTTTAACTGCTGGGCCGATTCTCCAGCCCTGAGAATTTTGTTTCTGGTTGGGCCTCCCAAACTGCTTGCCCAGTTGGGTCGTTCATCACCACAGGATCAGTGGACAAACGGCCAAGTAAACAAGCATTCGGGAAGTAGAGAAGAGCAGCTCTCTTTCCCAAGCACCTATTCTTGCAGACTGGCGAGAATGCTGAGTAGAGCCGTGAGAAGTCCCAGGAGAGCAGACTTTGCCTCTCCACATTTTCCCTGGACTCTCAGTGTTGTGGAAGTTGGAGCCATCTTTTTGTTTGTTGTTTTTGTTTCTTGTTTGGTTGGTTTTGTTTGTTGGTTTTTTGTTTTTTCTTATTTATTTATTTATTTATTTATTTATTTATTTATTTATTTATATTTTGAGACAGGGTTTCTCCGTGTAGCCCTGACTGTTCTGGAATTCACTCTGTACACCGGGCTGGCTTCAAACTCACAGAGATCTGCCTGCCTCTGCCTCCCGAGTGCTAGGGTTAAAGCCTGCCCCACCGCCGCTTGGCCAGATGGAACCTTCTTATAAAGGGAACAAGAATCAGGGACAGAAAGGAAAAGGACTTCGTTGTAAGTATGGATGCTAAAAAAGAAAAACGAAAGAAGAAAAAAGGGAAGAGAAAGAGGTTGTGCTGGTGAGATCACGCAGCCCGTGAAGTGCTTGCCTTGCAGGACCTCAGTCGAGTCCCCATCCTTCATGTAACTGGAAGAGGCCAAGTACCCTTGGGGCACACCCACAGCCTTAGCACTGCGGAGGAGAGGCAGGCAGAGCTAGCAGGCCAGCAGTCTGGCTCAGTGGTTAAGTCCTGGGTTTAGTGGAAAACCCTGTCTGGGGGACATGGAAGAGAGTGAAAGAAGAAAAAGGGGGGTAAGCACTGGAGAAGGACTTACAGCGTTGACCTCTGCCCTCCATGTGCATGAATGCACATGTGCTGGTACACATGAACATGTACACACATACCATGCACACGCTAACAAAGTAGGAGAGACAAAAAAGCAACAAGAGGAAAGAGAATAGATTGTAGTCCTTCCCGGGCAAAGGGCTTGACATTGACTACTTCTGTAAGCCCCCCTGTCTTGGAAGGCACCCTTTCCTCCTGGTCTCTTAACTTGCAAGGGCTAAAATTGCACAGTCCCTTTCTGAGGCTTAAGAAGGTTGGTGTTAGAGGACAAGGTTTATGTCTGCTAGGAGAACCACAGGATACTGCATTTTAAGTCCATGAGATGTTAAAGTCGTGCCTTCTGCCCTTCAGTTTATAGATGAAGGGTCTTAGGAGAGGAAGGCACAAGTTCAAGAGTTCTTAGAGTTGGGCCAAGGTGTCTCCACCGCAGCTGGTCAGGGCAGGCTCCTACCACTTGGGTCTGACATGTTCTTGTAGCAGGATGTTGGCAGGGACTGCAGTTAAGGATAGCCCATCTGTGAGGAGTGGATTCAGAGCCTCAGAAGCAATCTACAGATTCTGTTGATTGTTTCCTAAACATCCTAGATCCACCCACTTAGTAACAATATGCAAACTGCTCTATCTACTATCAATAACTCTATTCAAATTAGCTTCTGAACTATTGAGACTCCCTCCCTAGCTGCAGGGTACACAGACCCAGACCATCCCTACTTGTTACCTAGAAACCATGCTCTCACAGGCAGGAGACCCAGACAAGGATAGCCAAGGTGCTGGGATCAAGCCACCTCTGAGGAAGCAGAGTAGGATAAGTATTCCGAAAACTAGACACTCTGCTCTGAAGAAGTGAAAGTCCTGTGTGGTGTCAGAAGTTGTCACGTGTCTGGGGGAGATGAGGGGCAGGGGACTAGTGGCCGAGAATGGGATTCACCCTGCTGTCTTCACTGTTTCTGTGGCAGAGGCTGTGTGTGAGGCCTCAGGAGGGGCTGCTGGGTTTTGGGGGAGGGGAGTCTGCTGAGCAAGGCTCCCAAAGCATAGAAAGTGTTAGAGAGGGAGGAAGCTGGTCCTCACGCCCACACAGCCACACAACTTCCTGTCCGAAATCCTGCAGCATTTTGCACAAGACCTGCCTTGAACAGCTCGGGTGTTTCGGGGCTGCATTAGGTCGGAGTTTTACCCTGGAACTTCAAGAACAGTGACAGATAGGAAAGTGAAAGACTTGAAAGCCCCTTCTCTTTCCCAGTGATGGGGCCTTTCTCTGCAGCCATGGGTATACTTACTGACGGGAGGCTGTAGGCTTGGCCCCAGCTACAGCTACGAGAAAGGAGCAAGCCCTGATACTCACCAGAGTTCCTGCCTTCCTTCTTCCTGCAGGAGGTCCTGCTGGGGTTATCTATGCTTCACAAGAAGGCTTTTAAGAGAGGGGGACAGGAAGGAGGGAGATAGTGGTGATTCAAGGATTCTGAACCTGGGGAGACCCCACCCCGTGGGACAGCCGTGCTGCTGAAGCAGAACCCTTGAAGCAGAAATGCAGCCCAACTTGAAGTGTGAGCAGTCAAGGCTAGAGTCTCAGCACTATCCGCACTTAGAGGCGGCAGCTTCTCAGGACTGTCCCTGCAGAAACCAGCACTGTGACACTTTAATACAGTCAGATTGACAGGGTCTAAAATCATCTGGGAGACAAACCTGTCTGTGTAGGTGAGGAACTTTCTAGAAGGGGTTCACTGAGGAACCACCTTAAATGTGGCAGCATGATCCTGTGGGCTGAGGTCCCAGGCTGAAGAAAAGGGAGAAAGCAGGTAGAAGGCCAGCATTCTTCTCTGCCTCCTTACGCAGATGAGATGTGGCCAGCTGCCTCTCCTTCGGCCATGTCTCTTAGCAGGCATGATGGCCCACAGCCTTTCTATGGATTCGATCTCCAGCATCACATAAACCAGGAGAGGTACCAGTGTAATCCTAGCACTAAGAGGTAAAGAGAAAACGATCAGAAGTTCACAGTTATCCTCAGGCATAGTTTGAGGCCAGCCTGGGGTACAGAAAGCCCAGTTTCAAAACCAAGCAACATCTAAAACAAACGAGAAAGGCAAGAGAATGTGCTTGGAGACCT
This sequence comes from Arvicanthis niloticus, assembly GCF_011762505.2. Classification (NCBI taxonomy): domain Eukaryota; kingdom Metazoa; phylum Chordata; class Mammalia; order Rodentia; family Muridae; genus Arvicanthis; species Arvicanthis niloticus. The sequence goes on from NC_047667.1 coordinate 64,388,036, forward strand.
CTTCACCTCCACGGCGCTGCATGCAAGTGGTTCATAGGTATCCAGGCAGGAAAAAAAAAAACCCCACAGGCAGCAAACAAAAAATAATACACGTTTTTTAGTTTAAAAAAAAAAAACTATTGCTTTTTAAAATGAAAAGAAAGAAAATGACCTTGAACATCACTCACCTCTCAATGCTGGACTCATAGTCCTGGGGACAGAATGCTGGGCTTAGTGAATTCTGGGCGAGCACTCTAACACTGCTTCCAGACTGAAGTAAGTGTTCATTAGTAGTATCATTTGTGTGTGTGTGTGTGTGTGTGTGTGTGTGTGTGTGTGTGTGTGTAAGCCAGAGGTCAAGCATGGATGCCTTTAAAAGCCATTCCCCTTGTTTTATGTGTCAGGGTCTCTCATTGGCCTGGAGCTCTGCTAGCTGGCCAGTGAGCTCCAAGGAGCCCACTTGTCTCCAACTCCATACATTTGGGGTTATAGGTTTGTGTCCCCAAACCTGCCTTTAAAAACAAACAAACATGGGTTCTGTCCAGCCCTGGCCCCCATCCTTCCCTGGCAAGCAGTGTACTAGCTATCTTCTCTGTCCCTTAAAGTTCGTGTTTTGTTTTTTAATATCTAATGATCTTAGTGTTTCCGAAAGATAATTTAGTTCCCTGATCTCAGAGATACCCAGAAAGCCAGGCAGTGTTTTGATGCTTGAGGGACATTCTGGAGAGGCAGAGACTCTGGCGGCCTCACTTGCTCCGCTGTCCTGTATCCAGGCTCTCCTCTTCCTCCTTTTCATTTCTTGCCACACTTGGAGCAGCTCCGACGCAGGCCGAGCTACTCTTTCTCCAGAGCCTTCTCTGTTCCTGACTGACCTGATCAGATATGCTCGCCAAGCCTCGACTCTGCGGCTCAGCCTCAGCGTGTCTGTCTCCTGTTGTCATTGCTCAGCTAGACAAATAGATACACAAGTGTCGGGACCCTGATATGCAAGCTCTCACTGTCCCTAAGGTTCCTTTTCTGGGGTCTCCTCAATGAGAAAACCTCTTGGGCCTAAGGAAATACTTGTAGAAACATTTCCTCTTTCTTGTCAGGGTACCCGACACCTTTATTTTTTATTCTTCATGCACTCTAGTGTGTGCATATGTGTGCACTTTAGCATGTTTACACACATACATGTGGAGACCAAGGTCGTTGTCTGGAAATATCCCCCACTGGTCTTCCACCTCATTCTCTGAGGAAGGGTCCCTCAGTCGAACCCAAGGCCCTGCTCTGGAGCAAGCCCCACTTGCTCTGCAGATCCCTCTCCAACTGGGGCTGGAATTATAAGTGAGCCACTTGGCATTTTACATGAGTTTCTGGGATCTGAATTCTGGCCTTCATGTTTGTGTGGTAAGTGGTGCAGGAGCCACCTCCCTGTGCTTCCCACCTTTCTGCTCCTAGCCCATCTTCCTCTCCTGTTATTTTTTGCTTCATCTTCTGTTTTTTCTCTGTGCTATCCCAATCACAGAAACCAAAACAGAATTTATATTTGTGAACAAATGCTTTGAAGGTAGCAAGACCTCTGGCAGTTCTCCAAGGATCCACCGGTGCTTTGGGGTACACTACAAAGAGGGTGGCATCGTTCTGAGGTCACCCTGCAAGTGACCCTAAGGGTGCATGTTTGAGCATTCCCACGTTCAATGAAAGCCAGTGTTTGGGTTCCCCTGAGTCATCTGAACCCTGTACATCAGAAAAGTAAGCAGGAGCCGAAAATAGAGCCCTGAGCTGACTGAATCTGTGCGCTTGTCCAGACCAAGTCTAAGTTAATAAGAAAGATGAGACTTCACAACTAGAAGGACCCTTTAAACCTGGATCTTGGACAGCTTCTGTGGTGAGCCTCCATCTCACTTCTGGGCCATGCAGATATAAGTGGTTGGTGGTCACTGAAGGCTCTGTCTCCTGCTCATTAGGTGAGAACACATGGAAGCCTGTGTCTTTAAGAACCGAAACCATCTAGAAACAGGACTCAATGTCCCACAGGAGCCTAGAGACTTCCCTTTTGCTGTTCAGGTTTCATCTCTGGTTATCAGGAACTGAGTGTGTGTTGGGGGGCAGGGCAGTGAGCTGCAGCCTAACAGCCCTGGCAGGACACTGCGCTCTGGAGATGAATACATGGTTCTTTCTTTTTGAATGTATCTCACCGTGGTGAAAAGAACGTTTGAGAAAGTCCCTCCCCAGTTGACTGTTGGCATCCTATAGCTTCACTGGAAGAGGGGAGCACCAGGGCTAACTCCAAGATGCTGGCCAGTCCCAGGACCCACCTCAGACTGGCATTGGCCCATACACCCCTGACTGCAGGGTTAGAGCCCATTGTGAACCTAGCGAGGGATGAACTCCATTACACAGTCATAGGACCCTCCGGAAGGCACCCTGGGTTCCCTGGTCCAGCTTACTCAGTGCACACTGTTTGTGAGGACCTGGGACCCAGGGACTTTGGGGTTGTCACAGATCCAGTCACCACAGTGCTTCACACAGAGTGTTCTGCACATGTCCTGGCTTATCTCACTTGCCCGTAGGTCCACACTGACCAGATCCACTTCCCACCCTTTTCTGTCACACTCCTATGGGCTGGATTTGTGGGGGGCCAGCACTGTGAGACTGGAAGGTGGGGTGAGGATGGAGTCTGGCTGTTTCTCATTTCTCTTTTCTGTCCCAATCCTTTGGTGTGACAACACTGAGTTCTTCCAGGACTACACGCTCGTCCTAGGGTCAGAAGCTCCTCCCACATGGGCTCCCACTGGCCCAGTGTGTGTATTCTCTCCCTCTGCTTCTTTGGGCCAACAGGCTTGTCCTTCATATGGTAACAGCTCCTCAGGGTTGCTAGTTCCTCCGTGTCCCTCCTAAGTTCCCTTCCCCCATTTATTAGCGTCTCTGCCACACAGCTCACTGATGCTCTTGACTTGACCTTCACCGTTTGTCTGATTCTTCTCTCTCCTTCGCTCTCTTCTCTCCATCCATCTTTAGAACCTTCTGCTCAGAAGCCCAATCGGATTGCCAGTTTCTCCTGCACTTGGACAGTTTCAGTTCTTAAAACACAGACTTCTATATTTTCTCACTGCAGACAGAGTCTGCAGTGACCACCAATCGCAGCTGGACAGCCCAGGAATGAGATACCGGTACTCTGCAGAGCCTGTCTGAAATCCAGGTTTGGAAGGGTTTTTTTGAGGTGTAAAATGGCTCTTCTTATTTTTTAAAAGACTTTGAGGCAGGTGTAGTGGTACATGCCATTAATCCCAGCACTTGGGGCTTCTCTGTGAGTTCAAGCCCAGCCTGTACTACATGGTGAGTTCCAGGACAGACAGAGCTACATAGTGAGACCGTGTATCAAAAACCAACCAAACAAGAACGATTTAAAATTTTTACATCTAGGTTACATGTAAGTACATTGCATGCATGCCTGTTGTTCATTGAGGCCAGAAGAGGGCATCAGATTCCCCGAAATTGAAGTTACAGAGGATTGTGAAGTGCCAAAGGAGTGTGGGGAATTAAACCTGGGTCCTCTGCAAGAGCAGCAAGTGCTCATATCCACTGAGCCATCTCCCCAGGCCCTCATCCTTCTTCTTCTTAATGATGACAGTCATGAAAGCCAAATGGTCTGGCCAAGCAAAGCCCATCTGATCTGGTTCAGTTCTGACCTCTGCTCCCAATCCCAGCTGCACATCCGGAGAACAGAGAAGAACACAAATGGTAGGAGACATGAGGGATGAACATAGGTAGTTGGAGACTCTGGACGCTGAGGCCAGGAGAGGAGCCTGCCACTCAGAAATGCCCACCTATCCCAGAACCCAGGCAGCCCACAAGAGTGTCATGAGACCTTGTCCCTTGACAGCTCCACAAGAACAGTCCTCTGTTGTAGTAACTGAGAGAGATTTCAGTAAGTGGGGAACTATAAATGAGGCCAAGTCACATTTCAAACAGAGTGAGCAAGACTGGAATGAGTCTTCCTCAGTGCTGGGATCAAAGGCACCACGCCAGGTTTTAACAGGTTTGTTTTTTGCATGCATGCATGTGTGTGTATGTGTGTGTCAGCATGTGTGTATGTGAGCATGTATGTGTGAATATCCATGTGTGTGTGAGTGTGTACATGTATATGTATGTGTGAACATGTGTATATGTCTGCACGTGTGTGTGAGCATCCGTGTGTGTGTGTCTGTGTGTGAGTATCCATGTGAGTGAACATGTATGCATGTGTGTGTATTTCAGTGTGGGGGGGTGGGTGTGAGTATCCATGTGTGTGAACATGTATGTCTGTGTTCTATCACTGTCTTACTTTCTTGTGACAAGGTCTTTCACTGAAACTGGAACTAAGCTGTTGACCAGCAAGACCCAGCAACCCTCCTCCCCATACCCCATAATAGTAGGGTCACAGGCATGTGCAGCCACCCCTCACTTTTAAAAGTGTGTAAGTGTGTAACTGTGAGTAGCTGCATGTGTGTCTGTGTAACACATGCGTGCTGGTGTTTACAGAGGTCAGAAGAGGCTGTTCAATCCCTTGGAAGTAGAGTCAAAGATAGTTGTGAGTCACCTAATACGGGAGCTGGGAACTAAAGGCAGGTCCTCTGTAAGAGCAGTAAATGACAGCTGAGCCAGCTGTCTAGCCCAACACCTTGTTTCAAAAATATTGATTGCCAGGCAGTGGTGGCGCACGCCTTTAATCCCAGCACTTGGGAAGCAGAGGCAGGCGGATTTCTGAGTTCGAGGCCAGCCTGGTCTACAGAGTGAGTTCCAGGACAACCAGAGCTACACAGAGAAACCCTGTCTTGAAAAAAAATAATAAAAATATTGATGATGGGTTATTAGTTGATGATTGATTGATTGATGATTGGTTATTAGTTGATTGATTGATTAATATTGATTGATGGTGACTGATTATTGATTGATGATTGATTGATTAATATTGATTGATGGTGACTGATTATTGATTGATGATTGATTGATTGATATTGATTGATGGTGACTGATTATTGATTGATGATTGATTGTGATGATTGATTGGCTGATATTGATTGATTTATAATTGAAGATTGATTGATGGTTATTAGTTGATGATTGATTGATTGATGACTGGCAGAGGCATGCACTTGTGCCATGGAATGCATGAAGAGTCAGAGGACAGCTTGCAGCAGTCGGCTCTCTCCTTTTAACCTGTAGGCTCCAGGATTGAACTTAGCAGGCTTCTTCTCACTGGAGTGCTGAGACCTGAACCTGGGTGCTCAGGCTTGGCCAGCAAACACTCTCACAGTCGAGCTGCCTCCCCAGGCCTCACGCGTGGCGATTTGAATCTGTTTAAGTGAGTCACTTGCACGTCATGTCTTCCCAAGGCATTTCTACTTCTTGTTCAGTGTGCTCCCATGGAGGGAAGGGAGCAAGCGAAAGTCCAGTTGCTTAGACACCGTTCCCTCCTAGAGTTCCCAAAGGTAAGCTTTGGCTCATCACTGAACTGTCGTGTTTCTACACCGTCTAGACTAATGACACCTCCCCCAGTCATGAAACCAAGCCAGAGACACACCTTCCAAGGCCACACACAAACATGCTGCAGGACAGATGTGCTTTCCTGAGCATGGCCGGGCATCGGTCTCCTCACCCTGCAAGGATACCTGGTAATGGCCTGCTTCTGATCACTCACTGCTGCTGGACCTGGACAGGGCAAAGGCAGCTTGGCAGGGAAAGGAAAAGCCAGCTTCGAAGGCTGCTAAGTAAATAGCTTTGTGGTTTCCTCCTGGGTCATCGGGGCAGGAATGAGGTTGGAGCAAGGGGGTTTCCTGCCAGTATTTGGGTTCAGTTTGGGTATGAGAGAACACAAATGGCACTAGCAACCAGCCCGCACTGCACTGCCCTGTTTGCCTGGGGAGGGTTTGACCTCCTTTAAGCTTTCTGGGGGAGACTTTCCTTTAGGGTCTGGGAGGGTCCTGCTTTGTGCATATGTCAAGGCTGGAGCAGTTGGGATTGGAGAACTAGCTGGTTTCCTCTCTGTGGCAGTGATAAAACATTCTAAAAATAACATAGGGAGGAACGGGTTAATTTAGTTTACACTTTCAAGCCAGAGTCTGTCACAGAGGGAAGTCAGGGCAGAAACTCCAGCCAGTAGCTTGAAGCAAATGTATGGAGGAACTGCTCTCTGGCTCACTCCCAGGCTCGCTCTCTCTGGCTCACTCTCTGACTCACTCCCAGGCTCATGCACTGCGAGCCTCTTACACAGCCAGCTCCACCTGCTCACTCTGGGCCCTCCCACATCATTCTACAATCCAGACAACCTTCCCAGACATAGCCACAGGCCAAAATGACCCAGGTGATCCCTCACTTGACACTCCCTCAGAGACTCGGTCAGGCCAAGTCAAGTCGACCTCTGATGCTCATCAGGATAGTCAGGGACTTTCTTTTGAATTAGTCCCTCAGTTCTACCTTTCCAGTGAGGAGGCTGGTCACTAACACACTCCTAGCTTCGAGGTCAGAGTGTGTAACTAGGGTCCAGCTTACAAAGAACTTGGTATGCTCCTTTGTCCTTTGTCCTTGGAGGAGAGAGATAGGAAGACAACCAGGAAACAGCCATCTTTGGCTGAAGTAAGACTTATGTAAATGGGCCAGACCAAGCCTAAGAAGAGGATTAGCTGGGCCTTCAGTGTGTCTGTGCCCTCCTGTGAGGCCTGAATAGTTACCTTGCTCAGTTACTGCCAGGGTTAGATATGGTAATACCCACAGAATGCCTGCCACAGGCCTGCCTCCAGCCGATCATTGCTGTAAATAGATGAGCCCCACACCAACCACATGGTGCTGGCATATTCAGCTTCCTGGCTACACTGTCTGCGGTGGGTGTTCCTTGGAATTGTTCATATCAGTGAGTTGCTGAAATGAACACAAGGTGCCACTGGAGGCCCCCAAAGAGCAGAGACCAGGATGTGGCTGTGTGAGTGTTGCTGAAATCCTTTCCCCCATCCTAAGGCCCCAACAATAACTTGAGATGCTATTTGACCAAAGTTCACTGGGGACTCAATGAGTTTATTAGGCTTTGTAGTGAGAATTCTGAAATTTTGGTTTCTTTAAGAAATAAAAAACCCACAGAAATATTACAAGATTGTGTTTTTGTTTTAATACCAGGTGTAAGGCTATGGGCAGCTTTGCAGCAGCTGGCTATGATTTGCCTCATGCTCTATCAGAGGCGTGGTTTTGCCAGCTGTAGTTTCTGTGATTGTGTGATGTTTGGAATTCTGGGAAATTTTCAGAGGATCTATAAATGCTAGGGCCCCTCCAGGCAGGGTTGGTGATTGCTGGTCTCAGTTTGTTAGTAGTTATGCTCAAAGAATAAATCTCTCTCTTTCTCTCTCTCTCTCTCTCTCTCTCTCTCTCTCTCCTTCTTTCTCTTTTATCTAGTGAGGGGGTGAAATGGGAGTGGGTAAAGGAAGAACACACAGAGTAGCAAAGACAAGCTAGGAGAAAGAAGAAACAAAAAAGCAAGAAATTAGATTCAGAGACCACGCTCTGCTTTCTCTGCTATCTAGTGTTAGGGGGTGAAATGGAGCCATAAAGGATGGGAAGAAAAAAAAACCCCACAAAGTAGCTAAGACTGGTTACAAGGTTTCCTTCCAGAGCAGTGTCAAGCGGGTATGGGCCTTAAAGCAAACACAGCAGAGACAATGGCTTCCTTCCAGCTTCACAAATGGAGCTCTCCGCCCACCCTTCTTCCCTCCCCCAAGACCATACACAATTAGGGCAGAATTGCATTCAACTGGGTGGCGGGATGGCTGGATACTCAGGGGAGGGTCCCATGACCTCTCCACCGCTCCTTCTATGGGAGAAGGAAAACAGTCAACAGGACAAGCTGTGAGGATCTTTTTCTGAGAGGGCCCAGCAGAACTCCTGAAGACGGTGGCAGTCTGGCTGAAAGGACATTCCTAAGCAACAACAGGCTCTGGGATAGTAAAAGTTCCCAGCCTTGACCAGAAGCTGTCACGTGATGGCAACTGAGAGGCAGCATCGAAGGGCAGAAAGAGACAAACGAGCTGCATTCAAATCTCAGCTGTGCACACCTTGGCCAGGTTGCTTAACTTCTCTGTGCTTCCATTTCTTCATCTGTTAAGTTCAAGTACTGAGCTGGGTGTGGTGGCGTGGTGTTTAATGCCAGCCCTGGAGAGGCAGAGGCAGGAGGGTGGATCTCCCTGAGTTCCAGGACAGCCAGGGCTACACAAAGAGTTCCTATTTCAAAAAAGAACTGGAAAAAAATGTAGATACTAATAGTATTAGCCTTACACAGTTGTGATGGCTGTCTTGGTCACTGTTCTATTGTTGTGAAGAGACACCAAGGCAACTGTTATTAAAGGAAGCACTTGACTGGGGGCTTGCTTACAGTTTCTAAGGATTAGTCTATTATTACCATGGTGGGGACGTGATGGCATGCCTGGTGTTGGAGTCATAGCCGAGAGCTACATCCTGGTCCATAGCCAAGAGAGAGAAATGCTGAGAGACTCTAGGCCGGTAATGGGCTTTTGAAACCTCGAAGTCCACCCTTAGTGACACAACTCCTTCAACAAGGCCACACCTCCTAATCCTTCCCAAATATTGCCCCTCCCTGGTGACTAAGCGTGCAAGTGTATGAGCTCTTATTCAAAACCACCACAATAGTAAAAGAAGTTTATGTGTAAAGAACTGGAAAGGGGCTGTTCCAGTGGGGAGAAAACTTGCCTAGCAAGCACAATCCTGGGTTCAATCCCCAGCACTGCATAAACTAGGTACAGTGCACATGACTGTGATCCTAGCACTTGGGAAATAGAAACAGGAGGATCAGATATTCGAGATCATCTTCCACTACCTAGAGAATTTGAAGCCTTCTTAAGAAACAGAAAATCCAGACTCAAACGCACATGCACACACATTTACACACACATGCACACATTACACACACTTGTATGCACATGCATGCACACATTATGCAAACATGCATACACATTACACACATGCACACACATGCACACACACATTATACATGCATGCACAAATTACACACACACACTCACACACACACACAAAGAGCTGAGATGTTAGGAATAGGAAGTGGTAAATGTCGGTGTGTTTAAACAACACGGCACTGACAGAGATATCCAGAATAAATCAACTAAAACATAGCTGACACTGGACACTGGAGGAGGCTATTAGTCAGCACCAAATGACTGACACTAGGAAACAGTGATGTAGTGTATGTAATATAACTACTTTTTGGCAAAATGCCTTTTATGTGATTCTATACATCTGTGGTCTTGAGGTCAGAAGCCTCTACCTGAGACAGCCTATAGGGCTGTGTGCCTACCTCCATGGAGCCTGTATCCTGGTCTACACATATGCTTGTGCCTGCCTGTGTGGCCTGTATGTGCTAGCTTGTACCTGAGTGCCTGCCTGGTGGCCTCCCTGCTGACAAATAAAATATTTATCTTTGAAATCCCTTCAACCCCACAGCCCCCCTTGACCTTCCACCTTCCTGGCATCAGAGTGTGGACCTTATCAGCGACTGGCACAGAGTTCAGGTGATTGAACATAGCCATTCCAAAGAGCAGCAGGTCCTTGAATATGAAATTTTTTACTTTGTATTTGTTAATCACACACACACATGTATGTATGTACGTACGTATGTACGTATATGTATAGATAATCTTTTGCAATGTTTGGGGCCCTAACCATACCAAGTATCTACCGTTAATTGCAACACACTGTTTTGTCTTTTAAGGTTTATTAACTTTATTTTATGTGTCTGAGTGGTTTGCTCACATCTGTGTTTGTTTACCACGTGGCTCCTGGAACTCGGGTTACGGGTCATTGTGAGTAGCCATGCAGGAGCTAGGAGTTGAACTCAGATCCTCTACGCGAGCAAATGCTCTTAGCCTCTAACGCACCATCTCTCCGGCTCCCTTTGATATTTTTAGGAGGGGATGGATACATTAGTTACTCTTGTAATTGCTGTGAACAAAGCACAAGAGAGAAAAACTAAATGGAAGAAAGGTGTATTTTCACTCAGGTTGAGAGATTCCATCCATGGTGGCCAGGCCCAATAGCTTAGGCAGTGAGGTTTGTGCAAAATCATTTACACCGTGGTTTGAGGGAGTATTTGAATTCTTTATCCCTAGGTGGTGATGCTTAGGGGGGAGGCTTAGGAAGTATGGCTCTGCTGTGGGAAGTATGTCCCTGGAGGTAGGCTTTGATGTCCCCCATCACTCTCTCCTCCCCGTCTTCAGTTTGAGGTATGAGCTCTGAAGCCATTGCTACTACCATCTTGCCTGCTGCTCTGCATCCCTGCCATGATGGTAATGGCCTCTTAACCTTCACGATCTCTGAAAACTCACCAGAAAGAAACACTCAACTGTGCCTCACTGATCTCCTAAGCAAGTCTCCATCTAGTAAGCTGATGGAATTACTAGTAAGGGGGTGGGCTGTGTTAATGTGGGAAGGATGTACCCAAAGGACTGATGGCCACATGTAGTCTGTAAGGACAAGGATGCTAGCAGGATGGAGGACAATGTGCTGGCTCCAGGAGACTACTAGCATCCACAAAGAGCTCAGGGCCCCACCCAGGGTGTTCTTATTTTCTGAAAGAAGCAACTGGTCCACTTGACCCTTCTGTGAACTTTGCCTGCGGGCTGCAACCCTGCTTTCAGTCTGGCTTTCCTCCTGAATCTTAGCCCGAGGACGCCTGAATTTCCCAATCAGTGTTTTACATTCTGAATGAGTTGCTTTTCTCATCACGACAAAACTGGACTGGAGTAACCTAAGAAGGGAGGGTCATCCCTCCTCAGTAAAACCCCTCTGGAAACGCTGAGACTTGACCAGAGGTGAGTCTCCCAGATGATTGATGATTTCAATCCAGTCAAGTTGACAATGAAGGTTAATCATAGCACATTCTTTCAATTCCCCACCCCCCCCTCTCTCTGTGTGTGTGTGTGTGTGTGTGTGTGTGTGTGTGTGTGTGTGTGTGTATCTTAATATGTAGCTCAGGCTGCATCCAAACTGATGGTCTTTCAGATCCACCAACCAGGCTAGGTTTGTTTGTTTGTTTGTTTTTTTCTTTAAAAAAGAATCTAGCTGCATTATCCACGTTGCATATAGCCTTGAGTCATTTCTGGAATAGGTAGAGAGTAAATAAATAAATAAATAAATAAACTTGTCCCTCAAGCTCATGCTCACTTTTCCAGAAGCTTTTGGAACCAAAAATGTAAATATGCATTCCTTCTCTGCCCAGCTTGTCTCTTGGCCCATCTTTTCTGAGCCTTGGCTCCGAGCTCTGTTTGCAAACCACTGTTCTGCTCCATGGAAACTGCCCTGAAATGCCTGATGTTTCAATGCAAATTAAGGAAGTGAGATGGTTTCACCTGGCTTTTTTGGCAGATAGCTTATTGTTGGTGGACACAAACTCCCCGAGAATGAATCAGTTAATCACTCACTGACCGGAAGGGACAGTGATGCAAAACAGACTCCTGTTCATCCTGTGATGCAAAGGGCTCACTTAAGAGTTTACATAACTTCAGCTGAGAGTGGTGGGATGAAAACAGACGTCTCATAGATGTGGGGCTTTGCAGTAAAATATGAAAGAATAAAACTCAAAGAGAGGCTGTTGTCATTTTGTTTGCTTTTGAGAGTTACTATGTAGCTCTGGTTTACCTGAAACATTCATTCTATGTAGACCAAGCCGGCCTCAAACTCACAGAGATCCGCCTGCCTCTGCTAAGTGCTGTGATTAAAGGCCCTGCCGCCACACACTGCCTAAAGGTAGTTTTGAACCTGGGCTTCAACCTCTACCTGCCAAGCTGTAAATTCCAGTCTCTCACACTGTTTCTACAGCCTCAGCTCTCACCTTCTGTGTTTGTCTCTCCTCAGATCCCAGCTCTGATGAAAGTTTAAAATAGAGTAGGGCTGGAGATCTCAGATGCCTTGTTGGTAAAATGCTTGGTGGGCAAGCAGGAGCACTTGAGTGTGAAACCCTAGAACCCTGGTTAAAAAAAAAAAAAAAAAAAAAAAAAAGCCAGGTGTGCCAGAAATGCTATCACTCAATAGAAGACAGAAGCAGGATCCCTGCACGCACACACACACACACACACACGCAGGAAACAAAGGGCAGTTCTTAATTTCTTCTGATGTTCTGATGCAATAATGCTCTGGTCTTTCCATCTATTTTTGGTAAAACCAGACTTGCTATTTCAAGAGAAAAAGCACTATAGAAATAGAGGTGAGCTAAGGGTTCTCCCAAGACGCCCACGGGCTTTTGCCAAACACCTTGGTGAGTTCACAATCAACGAGTCAGAGCTTCAGTCTCCCTCTCCAGGTCCCTGGAGGGAAGAAGAAAGGCTAAGGACTGAGACCAGTGGGATCAGCCGTCCCAAAGCCTACTGCCTCTAGCAGCGTACATTTCTCTTTTGACTGTGGCTCCCCAGGGATCAGTCATCTAGGGACCTTTCTGAAAGGCAGACAGGAGCCTTGCCTCTCCAGACCCCGGTGGATTACACCTGACCTCTGCCATTCATCCCAGATGCTGGCATGTAGGGTTTCTAAGAAAGACATGGTGGGGTGACATTTCCAGGAACTGAACTTGTTTCCTGAGAGATGTCACACTCTGGAATGTTCCCAGTGGCTGTCAGGGGAATTCTGGGATGACTCAAGTGAAGACCTGAGCCAGTAAAGGGTGAGCCATGGCCCAAAACCACACTCTCCGCACCCCGACTCCCACCCCCTGTTAAAAGGCGCCAGCTTCGTGAGGGCTTGAGTCCCTCACTGGACCACCAGGGAGCTTCACCAGACAAACCAGAGGCCTTTCTACCCTCACACCTCCAGCGCTCATTTGCATATGTGGTTAGCTTTATGAGTGTAGCTTCCCCGTGGCTCTCAGACAGAATCCACTGTGATGATGGATGACAGCTCTCTTTAAAACCCGACTGAGGTCCAACTTGATACAGCGTGAGAGCCTGTGTGTCAGCTGACTGGTCATTCACAGCCCGACTGTCCACTGCAAGCCAGACTCAGGGTAGTGAAAGATAGGGTTGCTGAGGGAAGACTGGACCTCAAGTGGACGAGGAGCTTCCAGTCCTAGGGCAGTGGAAGTGGACGTGGTGGGCCCCAGAGCTAGCCAGTACTGTCTCCTGGGATCCAGCCAGCTAGCCAGAGATTCTGTCTTTAAAAAAAAAAATAGCTGGACGATATCTGAGGATGACAACCAAAGTTGATCTCTGGCCTCTGCATGCATCCACACCCACAGGCATCTGCACTCACATAGCACACACACACACACATACACACCCACATACCCATGTGCATCTGCAGTCACATAGCACACCATGCATTCACACCCACACACCCAGGTGCATCCGAATCACATAGTGACACACATGCACACCCACACACCCATGTGTGTGTGCAATCACATAGCACAGACACACACATGCACACACACACACACACACACACACACTCAAACACATGCTCTCCCACGCACCCACGTGCATCTGTGCTTTCCCTGTGGGACCCCTGCACAGCAGAGGTGAGAGTCCCAAACTATGGTAAACTGAGTTCTGCTCTGTGCAAACTGCTTTTACAGGGGCGCAGTCTCTCCTGTGCTGAGTGGAAACAGAACCTGATGTTTTAACCCTCGCTCTACATCTGCCTGTGTCCTCCTCCCCCTGCATGGGGAGGGGTGTTGCAGCTCTCTTTTCAGAACTGTCTTTACCCGGGAAGCAAGGAGAGTGCACTCACTGGTCAATGCAAGATGAAAGCAGGATTACAAGAGAGGCTTATGGGCCGCCACTCTGGTGCACTCTAAAGACCGAGTGCCAGGATGGAAAAGGACTTTGGGAGACAAGACAGCAGGCTCAAAGCTTTACTCTTGTTTGTTTGTTTGGGGACAGAGGAAAAGAAACCTGGGGCTTCATGCATGCTTCGCAAGTGCCCGAGGGGTAATCCGCAGCCCATGTCTTCTAATGTATCCTATTTGAACGTGGATGTACCAATAGGAACGGGCCTTGTGGCAGAGTTTTTTCTTCTTTGGAATTGTGCAACATTTAAAGCCCGCAGAGATGCAAACGGGCTCACACACGGAGGCTGCGACTAGGAAAGAGGAAGGATGTCTGCCCGGGGCGCAGCAGCCCTACACCCCTACCCCCAACCCCCAAGTAGTACCCGGAGAAGCCTGCCTGGACCCGGGCTTGTATTGCAGCTGAGATCTGTGCTGGCCCGGGGCCAAAGGGGCGCGTCCGCGGGGAATGGGACAGCGGCGACCCCGCGCTCACCTAGCTTCTGCCCCGTCCTCCTCCTCGAGCTACCCAGTCCTCGAGGTGAGGCTGGATCGGTGGAACAGGCGTGGACCTCACCCGAGAGTCGTCGGCATCTCAGCGCCCCCTGGTGGCCTCTGCGGGCACACCTAGCCCAGGCAGGACCCAGAGGGTGTGTGGCTTGGGTGTCCCAGTCCCAGGCCACTTGGGTTGGTTTTGAGAACTCCACTCCCCCACACCCTCCCGCCTCGCACAGGTATAGAGCTGCGAGCCAGAGCCCTGTTTGTGAGTTATGGCCTCTGACCTGCCTAGGCCTCAGGGTGCTCATCTGTGAAGAGTGTTCCAGTAAGGCCCCGAGGCAGGTTTACTGCAAAGCCCAGTCTGGAAAAATACCTGCAAGTCTTAGGACTGCAAAATCCTTGGTGATGTCATCACTCAGTAATTACCACAGGTGAACAGCTGCTGGACCTCGTGTTCCACAGGTGACGGAGGCCCTGAGACTAATGCAAAGAAGCAAAGAACCCTTCTTATTTTCCAGTTTAACAGGTAATCGCCGAGCTAAATATTTGTCATATCTAAATAGCTTGGCATTGTGTAATCTCAGCACTCCAGAGGCTGAGGCAGAAGGATCATACTTAGTTCCGGGCCTGCCCAGCTACATAATGAGACCCTGTCCCTCCCCTCAAAAAAAGTCCAAAGCAAACAAATGAGTAAACAACAACGTCAACAAAACCAGGACCTGGAGAGATTGCTCGGTGGTTAAGTGCAATGGTTGGTTTCTGGACCCAGTTTCTATTCTCAGCATCCATACGGTAGCTCACAACCATCTGTAACTCTAGCCTCCGGGGATCCAGCGCCTTCTTCTGGCCTCTGCAGGCACCTGCTTGTACGTGGCACATAGACATACATTCAGGCAAATACTCATACACATAAACTAAAAAATAAAGAATCTTTGAAGAATACTCATAAAACCAAGAACAGCTGGCACAGGAGGGAGATGAGAGAATAAAAGATTGGCCTGGTGTACACCTTTAATCTCAGCACAGGGAGGCACAGTCAGGTGGATCTCTGAGTTCCAGACCAGCATGGTCTGCATAGTGAGTTACATACATGTATGAAATTCCAAAGGAATATTTTTAAAATTTATATTTATCTTATGTGCATAATTATTCTGCCTATGTATATGCCTGTGTACCTCGTGCACATGTGGACATGGTACCTGAGAAAGTCAGAAGAAAGATCCCCTAAAACTGAAACTATGGCTGTCTGAGAGCCAACACATGGGTCCTGGGAATCAAACCTGGCTCCTCTGGAAGAACACCAGGTGCTCTTAACCACTGAGCCATCTCTCCAGCCCCCCCAATAAAACATTTAAAGTAATAACAAAAACAAACAAACAAAAGGCTGGCTTTCATATCCATTGACCCAGGAGAAAGCCTGGTCCTCACAATGACCCTTGCTGACCCTTTTTTTCAGCCATGAGGGGCAAGGTCGTGGCTGCACAGACCTTGGACTTCCTTCTGAGCTACACATTGACTTTATGTTTTCATCTGTAATTCAGAGATACTAATTCCAAAATCCTTAGACCCATGTGGAGGTCATGTGACTTCTTTCTCTCTGTTTTTTTTTAACATTTATTATTTTGTATGTTTGTTTGTTTGTTTATTTGTATGTGTGTGCACGCGTGCATATGCATGCCATATTGAACATATAGAGGTCAGAGGACAACTTGCAAGGGTCTGTTCTCTCCTCCTACCACATAAGCCCTGGTAGCTGAACTCAGGTTGTCTGGCATGGTAACAGGCGCCTTTACCAGCTGAGCCGTCTCATCAGTCCGAGTTCATGAGATTTCTTAGGTAAAAATCCTTAGCACAGAGATTTGACTGGCTATCACTGATTAACTCTCTCTAGGCCTGTCCCTGAGCTCTGGAGGTTCTAAGAGAATCTGCCCAGGGACCAGATTTTGAAAAGAAATAACGTAGCATATGTTCAGTCTTCAGCTAATTCTCATTGTCATTCCACAAGTACAAGTCCAGAGGAAAACACGAGGAGCGAGAGCCGACTGTTCACCCAAATCTAGCTAAGTGAAGGCTGTAGGATCTAACCCAGTGGTTCTCAACTGTAAGTTAAAATTTTTCTCAACCCTAATTTTAATAACTGTTCTCACGTGCTTTAACTTCCCTTCTAGTCCACCACCCACCAGAGGTAGTGGGAAAGAAGTGTTATTAGGATACAGAGGAAGTGGACCTGTTTAGAAATTGTTCTTTGGAGCAAACCCCATCTGCGTTGTCAGGAAATCAACAGTTTAGTTCATAGATTAGTGGCTGCAGCTTGATCCACTTGTAAATGCTTCATGAATATGTCAGCCATCCTGTCCAAGCAGTGTTGGGATGGCAAACATAAATCAGCAAAGGTGGCACGACCTAGCAGACACAGCCAGACCTCAGACGAACTGGCACGAATCCGTGGGAGCGATCAGGACCACCACCAGGGACGCCAGGACAAGTTCTCTGCTGTGCCTCTCTCAACAGAGCAAAGATCAGCAAAGGTGCAAGACCAAGAAGCATTGCAAAGCTAGCTCTACAAGCTGTCCATTGCCGAGTCTGTGTCAGCTGACATCACTCTGCCAATTGGCTCTAGTCTTTGGAAGCGGCAAGAAGTGGCCAGTATACCACCAAAAGTATTTTGGTGCATTTTTCTCTATGGAGTCATGGCGGACGGAGCTTAGTAATGCAAACATAGTAAGTAAGGCGAAACAATACATGCGTGTCATTAGGGAAGAATCCTTCATCACGTGTCCTTTCACATGCTTGCTTTAGCAGAACATCCTTTCACCTGTGTCCGCTTCAGGAAAACAGTCCTTCATGTGTCCGCCCCAACCAAACTCCATCTGACACAACTGACTTTCCAAAGAAATCATGTTTCCACTTCAGTCAACCTTCCAAGCACTGTGACCTTTAATATAGTTCCAAATGTCGTGCTGACCCCAACCATAAAATTACTTTTGTTGCTATTTTATAACTGTAATTTTGCACTGTTACGAATCGTAATGTAATATCTGATAGGCAGGGTGTCTGATATGAAACCCCTCCCCCCAAAGAAGTCTTTATCCACAAGTTGAAAACCACTGATCTAACCAATCAGAACAGTTCAATTGGATCTTCACTGCTTGCTTTCTCTCCATCTTGTCCATACGCCACATGGAGCTGCCTTGATCACGTGACTGGGCATCCTGAGATGTGTATACAGATCTCCAGCCTGCACATCCCAGGGCTTTTAGAGATGTAAGTGGTTTACTCCGGGGTGTGGGGTACAGTCACTGTAGGAGTTCATGAGAAGCAGCCTAGAAAGATGCAGAATTCCAGGTCTATGGGAAGGAGGGATCCTGACCCAGAGCCTGGCTGCAGCCTCTGATTGACTGAGAAACCAGAATGCTGGCATGATTAGCTAATAGCATTTGCCCCAAAGGTTGCCGACATACAAATAATACCCTTCTAAGTATAGATGTTGTGTGTTAAGATGTCTATGAAGCAGTCTTGAGGACTGAATGTATATGAACCTAGGTAAGGGCTCATCTTTCTCCCAGACATTTTTTGGGGGGAATCTCAAATGGACGGTTGATTTGTTTCTGGTACAGACACCCTATGGTCTGGCTTCCCTCTGATCTAGCCTTTTACTTTAACCGCTGCAATCCTGCCTGGTGCCCTCAGGATTCACCTCGTGGATTCATTTAGGCTTCTTAGAATCCCTTGGAGATAACAGCTTCCAATCCCACCAACAGTGTAGGTGGCTGCGGTTAGGACAGTGAGGCAGGATCTTCTGCTGCCACATCCATGCTCCTGGGTGTGTCATACCCTCTTCCCAGGCACCTTCTTGCTCTTAACCCTCCTGCTCAACATCTATATTCAAATCTCTTTTAATACCAGCTGTGCTTCATACTGGTTGGTCCTGAAATTCTTCCCTGTGTCAAAACCAAGAATCCTGTTTCCCTTGTGTAGGCGCAGGTGACATGTGGTGTGCTGGACTTTAGGAATTCCCGCCAGGCATGAGGGAGACAGACTTAGAGAGGATGAAGGGACATGTATCCCACCCCACCCCTGCCCTCATACCCGCCCTCTCCCACCCCACCCCTACCCTCATACCCACCCTCTCCTTGCCAGGCTCCAGCTCTCCAGAGCTTCTCCAGAAGCTCTCTTGTGAGCCTTTCAGACTGCTGCTCCTCCTGCAGTGATGGGAGAGGCTGGTGAGAGAAGCTCTTGAGCCAGGCTGATGCTAAGCACCTCCCACAGGGGTGTGGGTGGAGCCTGAGGAAGAGCTGCCAACCTGAGACCTCAGAGAGGGAGCCAGCCAGAGTTCTACACCTGGAGAGGCAAGGTGTAGGACGGGGAAAGGATAGCATGGTTTCTGGTCGAGCACCGGCTAGAAATCGCTGGAGACCCCAGGTGATCCTGAGGGACAACATGCATTTCGACACAAGGCTGAAGACCTCCATAGGGTGGGGTCCTCCAGTCACGTAGGACAATGCCCCTACCAGCCCCTCCACAGGTAAAGGGCGTGACTACAGGCCACAGAGCCTCAAGACAGATCTCCATATTAATGCAGTACCTAAAGGCTAGCGTGGTGTAGCTGATTAAACATTCCTTCCCAGACCTTCCTCCTTGCAAAAGGTATTTAACCTCAGGCCCGCCCTGGGAACACCGAGGGTATAATTTTCATCCATTTTCCACCATGACAATAAATATTTTAAGACCATGGACTACTTCTCTTCTTTGAAATCCGCCCGTGGGGAACAGCGGAGAAGGTTTTCTACTACTGAGCTGCCGCCTGATCTCCCTCAGACGACCTCTCTGCATTTCCAGCCATGGAGACCACCAACCCAAGCAAGCAAGCCAAGCCAGCCATGACCCAGCTAAACGAGTCACAGCCAGAGCCCATCCCTTCCCTTCTCCTCTTTAGCTGCAGGCCAGTCTATGAGGTCTCCACTCTTCTGCGGCCTCCCAGCAGTGCCTGAGAGCCCAAGGGAGTTTGGGGTCAGCAGGGGGGTTGGTGGTTACAGGTAAGGATGAAGAGAAGACAAAGGCTTCTGGGGCTATGCCCTCTGAACTGTACCCTCTGGGACTGTACCCTCTGGGGCTGTGCCCTCTGGGGCTGTGCCCTTTGGGATTTCAGCCTCTGGGGTTGTGCCCTCTGGGCTGTACCATTGGCCTCCCAGTTCCTCGGTCCCTGCTCCCCCTTCCCACTCTATTTCTGTAGCCCCTCCTCTTCTCACTGGACCTGGAGCCACCAGAGAACAACAGAAAAGTTCCATGACCCAACCATTCATCTTCCACTAAGGTCATACCAGCCCACATTCAGGCCTGTATTTTATATTTATATTAATTATATTATATATTATCTCTGATGTAAGTCTCTCCCTCTTCAGTCTCTGCACAGGTACCACTAACTAGATTTGGCTTTAGAATCATGGGACTACTTAGTAAATAGTAAGGTCTTATTACATAGTAAGACCTTGTCTCAAAAAACAAACCAAACAGAAGAAAAAAGGCACAGGGAGGGGCTGAGGACTCAGCAGAGTTCCTCCCCAGCCTGCATGAAGCTCCAGGTTTGTGATTTCTATGGATATGGTGGTCGTGATAGCTCATATTGATAATCCCAGCATTTAGGATGGGGAGACAGAAGGATCAGAAGCTCACAGTATCCCCAGGCTGGGATGGAGCCAAGCTACAGAGCATGTGTGCACACGCACATTCACAGAGAACACCAGCAGCTCTGGCAGAAGGTGTTTGGACACACCTTGTCTGTCAGTCATCCCTGACCACAGCCCTGCCCAAGCCTAACTGAGGCTTCTCTGTCCCTTTTTGTTTCTCTTTGCCCTCGATCTGAGGGGACAGGATCCAGGCTCTACCAGTGGCTCCTGCTCAGAGGTGACAGTGGTGGGGGAAGACCCAAAAGGCCCAGGGTGTCCCTGACTCTATCTCTGCACCCGCCTCAGTCTCCCAGCTCCTCCAGATCTCTCTCGGGACCTACAGCTGCAGGTCAACTATTTGGGAAAACACTGCAGTCTGGTGAATCAATGTTTCAGCTGCAAAGAAAAAAATGTAAAAGAACCAGATGACGAGGCATGACCGCACAGAGACTGCATTTTGGAGGGAGGGAGTCTGGGATGTGTGTGGAGTTCCAGGGACCCAGGCATCTCCACTGGTTTTCAGGATTTCCTTCAAAACTGCAGTATCTTCCTTTTGATAACAAGATGACTACTGTGTTTCCAAGCTCCCCTTGAAGTAAGAAGGAAGGGGTCAAGGCACAGTCTGTGAAGAAAACTTTACTGGAGGCTTCCAGCAATCTCTGGCCACAGCTAGATCACAGCGACAACTTTGGACTGAGTGTGCGATGGCTGGATCGAACTCACCAGTCAGTGTGCATAAGGAAAGTGGGTGAACGAATAGAAAACAAACAAACAGACAAACAAAACAGGGTTCGCTTAGCAAGAGAAGAAGAGGGAGCCACTGGCCGGTGTGTCCCCAACAGTCTTACTCCACTACACTGAGCACCCTCAGAACAAGAAAGCCAGTGTGTGTGTTGGTAGCCAGGGAGGGGGTGCACTGAAAGGAAGGAACAGGAAGAGACTGGAGGAAACAGCAGGAAGTACACAGGAAGTTCAATAAACACCTTGTAGCCAGGCTTAGATTCCTCATCCGGAAGAATGTTCATGCCTCAGGCCATTGCTCAGTACTTCAGGAATTGAAGTCTGACACAATGCTGTCCTTGCCCAGTCTGGGGCTCAGACCTGGGTCAGACCTAAGGAGAGCTTGGCTTTGTTAATCTGCAGTGGGGCCACCCACTAATGTCTCACATAATGGGAGCTCCTCTCCCCAACAGGAAGCAGCGGCCGGTTGGTGTAGACAGATAAGCCACGCAGCTAGACTCTGCATCTGCAGGGCTTGGCTTGAGCCTGGGTTGAGCCAGGGCTTGATGGCATAAACCTGTCATCCCCTCTACTCCAGAGGCTGAGGCAGGAGGATCAAAAGCTCGGCAACAAAATAAGTTAAAGACCTGGACAACTTAGTGAAACCCTGTCTCAAGAAGTAAAGGACCAGGGCCATGGGTCGGTGGCAAGGTGCTTAGCCAGCACAGGCAAAGTGCTACTTTCAATCCCCAGTACTGTCAACAATAAAAAAAAGGGCCCAAGAAATGGCCCAGTATGTCAAAATGCTTATAATCCTGATGACTTGTGTTCAATCCCTGGGACCCACCTGGTGGGGGAAGAGAAACAAACCCTGAAGTTGTCCTCTGACCTCACATGTGCCTCCATTCCCTTCAATAAATCTAATCTTTTCTTTGAAGGAGAGAGCCCGGGTAGTGTCAGCAGTGCTTGCAAAGGAAGAGGTCAACTTTATCTGAAATCACCACAATTAATTACCAGGTGGCAGAAGCAAAAAAAAAAAAAAAAAAAAAAAAAAAAAAAAAAAAAAAAAAAAAAAAATCAATGACTCCAGGCTTCCTGTCGCTTCACTACGGAGTCTTAGCATCAGGGAGAGTGTGGGAATGCAAGCATCTCATTTCCAGTGTGTTCGGCAGCCTACGGCTTCCAGAAAGTTTGAGTAGCATTTAAAAACAAGACAACGTGAGAAGACACAGACAGAAGTGTTGCCCGTGTGGAGGCTGTGCGGAGTAGAGGGGTTTCAAACCCTCAGGGTTGCAGGTGTGAGTCTTGAGAGGTGGAGTCTGAAGTCCAGGGAGGACTGAAGGAACCACCTTCTTGTCTCATCAAACAGCCCTTGGGGAACTGCCACTGCTCTCTTGAGTATGTGGGTGGTGCTGCTCACACTGGACAAGCCCTCAGAGAGAGACTGGAAGAGGAAGGCAGACAGCTGTCTGCTGGCCTTTCCTCTCACCCCTTTGGGGACAGCTATCAGAACCTCTAAAGCCTGTGTATTGTATTGGAATGACCACAGAAATGGGAGTGAAGACAATGACAAATTGTCTTATTGCCATTCGCTAAGTAGCATCCACAGGGATGGACTGGGATTTAAGGGCATAGCCTGGGAATGGTGGTTCAGAGCAATGCCTAGGAGATGGATGGGGCCCAACGTGATGATTAGTCTTGGTGGCCAGTTTTATTGAGAGACAGCTAGGTTAATAAAATACACTTCCAGCTGTGTCATCTGTGAGGGCCTTTCCAGTAGAGACTGGATCAGACTTGAAGAGTCTATTGGGAGGTGGTGAAAGGTGAAAGGAAGTGCCTCGTTAGAGAAAACAGATCACTGGGAGAGTAGCCTTGGGAGTGCCACTGCCCTCACTCTCCTGCCAGCACTGCTTTTGCGGCCACCATGATGAGAGCCGCTCGGCTCTGTTGTGCCTGCTCTACTGTGACGGCTTGAGACCCACGAAACTGTGAGAAAACAAATCTCCATCAGATAGTGTCTATCAGATATTTTACAGCAGTGGGGAGATTACCAACCTACCTATTGGCACTCAGAAGTGACTGTTGAGTCTATGTGTCACCATCAATATGTATGTCGTAGTTTCTCTTCATATTACTGTGACTGTGACAAGATATCAAGGCAAAGGCAACTTAAGAGAGAAAGGGTTTATTTTTGACTCACAGATTGAAGTTTCGGTCTACCATGGTGGGGAAGCCGCAGTAGGAGCCGGAGGCAGCTGGCTACATTGTATCTACAGTCAAGCGTAGCTTCAGTACCAAGCATTGTGGGTGCTAAGCCTGCTGTTAACTGAGAAAAGATATCTATGGTATCCCTCAGTCAACACTACGTGCTACAATACTGCCTTTCCTAGCAAGATATGACCACCAGGACAGCAGTAGTATGAAGGTTATAGAGGCGTGTTGAGAGCAAACTGTTCTTACAGTCATAGCTCTCCAGGGAAACAGGAATGTTAAGCACACAGGATTGTCCTCTCAAAATAAAGGACGTAAAACCTGTTCTTCCATCCAGAAAGCTGGGGATTGGAGGTGATTAATAGCCTGGTGATCTGCAGTATCTGTTGGGCCAGGGCATAGCAAGCTCCCACAGGGGACTGGCGATGTGTAGTAGTTTAAATAACCTTTACATTATTTATATGATCAGGGGCTCCCCCAAGATCCCATAACCAGCATTAGAGATACGATATAACCCAAATGACCTCTGTATTTGTCATAATCTGTATGACCCAGACCAGGCCAGATCCTTTCCTAGGCTCCTAAGCTGATACAAGAACCTATCTCTAGAACTCCTCTTCCTGGAAGAGATGACACGTACTTCGAGTTGAATTTCCATGTAACTATCTATACTTTCTTGTGCACTGGGGATTGTATTACACCAGGAAACTTTCCCCAAATTGCACCGAGTTTAAACATGCTGGCAATACACCATCCGACAGACTCTAGAAGTTTGATCCAGCCAGATGAGTCAGGCTGAACCAGGTTTTTAATCTTTGCCTCTGTGTGATTCATTTCCCTCCCTGCCTTCCATGACACCTGCAGGGAACAGACAAGAGTTAACCAGCTACTTTGGTTTTGAATTTGAAGCCAGTTCCCCAGAAAGGAATTCAGGCCTAGAACTATAAACTTAGGCAAAAGTCCCCAGCTCAGGAGGTCCCAGGACCTAGGGAGGAACCTCCTACTGTTTTTGCTAAAATGGGTATGCTGTCCTTTTGAATATGCCTTTTGAATATTTATGCTTGCAGCTTAGATCAGGACTGCCTTCAACCTTGGCCTAAGAAGTTTCTACCTGCGGTGGTCCACAGTCAATGACAAGACTCAGAACTGGCCAAAATGCTGAGAATAAGTTTCTGTTTCATGTTCAGCTCCTAAATGGGGCATTTGTATCAACCCTTGTTCCCAAGGCTGGGAAGGTTGTACAAATGAGATGGCAAGAATGTGACAGCTGAAAGGCGGGAGGAGGGATGTGCAGTGTTGTCTTCAGGACATGATGTGGGCATGGCACCCTCACTGCCGCTGTGGTCACCTGCACCTGATCAAGTCAACAAGATCAGTCTGCATAACAGGACTCAGTGGGTCCTTAAGTAGAACAAAACTAAGGAGCTGTAAAGGGCAAGGTGGACGGACATACTGGGCATCCCACAGGAAGTGAGGGGGATTGCAGTAGCTCAAGAAGCCTTCTGTACATATGTGAACTTGTCAAAGAATAAATAAAAGATATTCTAATTTTTAAATGACAATAGGGCTGGGGAGGTAGCTCAGCAGCTAAGGGGACCACTTGCTGCTTTTCCAGAGGACCTGAATTTGGTTCCCAGAACCCATGTCAGGCAGCTCACAATTATCTGTAACTCCAGGTCCAGGGGCTCTGTGCTGATAAGGTTGTTCATTTGTTTGTTTGTTTGTTCTCTCAACACAAACTAGAGTCATGTGGAAAAAAGAAACTGTTTTGACTAGTTTTATGTCAACTTGACACAAGATAGACTTATTTGGGAAGATGGACTCTCAATTGAGAAAATGACCCTCTAAAGTTTGCCTGTAGGCAAGTTTGTGATGCATTTTCTTAATGATATAAGAAGATCTAGTCCATTGTGGGTGCTGCATCTCTTGGAGGGTGGTCTTGGATTTTATCAGAGAGCAGGCTGAGCAAGCCATGAGAAGCAAGCCAGTAAGCAGCACCATGGTCTGCATATCACGGTCTCTGCATCAGCTCTGGCCTCCAGGTTCCTGCCCTGTTTGAATTCCTGCCATGACTGTCCTCAATGCTGGACTGTGATGTGGAACCATAAGGTGAAATAAACCCTTCCCTCCCTCCCCCCCAAGTTTTTTTTGTGGGGGTCATGGTGTTTTAACATAGAAACCTCAACTAAGACAGAAATCGTAATTGAAAAAAAAAATGTCTCAATTAGAGTAGCCAGTAGGCAAGTCTGTAGGGCATTTTCTTATTAGTGATTGAGGTGGGAGGGTCCACTCCACTGTGGGCACTGCTGTTCCTGGGCGGTGGTCCAGAGTTGTATAAGAAAGCAGGATGAACAAGCCATGGGAAACAAGCTAATAAATAGCATCTTCCATGGCCTCTGAATCAGTCCCTGCCTCCACATTCCTGCACTGAGTTCCTTCCCTGACTTCCTTCAGTGATGGACTGTAACCTGTAAGCTAAAATAAACCCTTTCCTCCCCAAGTTGTTTTGGTCATGGTGTTTATCACGGCAATTGAAAGCAAACTAGGGCAGGATCAGAGGGTCTCAGCTGCCACCTGCAAGTCTCTCTCTCTCTCTCTCTCTCTCTCTCTCTCTCTCTCTCTCTCACACACACACACACACACACACACAGACACACACAGACACACAGACACAGACACATATATGCACACATACACATAAACATGCACACACATATACACATGCCCATACAGACACACATACATGTATACACACACACACACACACACACACACACACACACACACACACACACACTGCATAAAGATTAAGCAGACCTAAAAGAGGAGGAGGAGCTTGTGCTCAGCTCACTTTCTCCCCCTTTTCAGTCTAGAATCTCAGCCCAGGGGATGGTGTTGCCCACTCTTCCCACTGAAGTCAGGATGACCCCACAGGCACACCAAGGGGCTCTTCTCCCAGGTGATTCTAGATCTCGAGTTGACAACTGAGATTCACCATCCCTGGGTGTTCCTCCCCCTTCCCTCTGTGGGACTGACTGACCTTCATCCTCCCAGCTTTATGCTGGTTGTCATGAGCAGTCTCACAGCCCGTGAGAGTAAGGCACCGAGGATCTAAGTGTTCCGGTGTGTGACTCAACTCCTGAGCTTTCCTGCAAGAAGAACGTTCCTGAATGTCCACTCTTCTCAGGATGAAAATCAGAGAGGAGCTGTGACTATGCCCCAGTCTGAAGCACAGCTTCCCAGTTAAGACAGAAACCCTAACACAGAAGCCTTAATTAAGAAAATACCTTAATTAGACTATCCAGCAGGTAAGTCTGTAGGGCATTTTTTTTAAATAGTGACTGATGTGGGAGGGCCCAGTCCACTGTGAGTGGTGCCATCCTCTCAACTCGAAGCTGATGTGACTGCCTTCTGAGACCAAACCAAGGATACGGTTCTTCTGAAAGTCACAGAAAATACAAGCAAATGGTGACCTAAAATGAGACTAGACAACCATGCAAGAAGGCAAGGTAAATGCGCTTGACACCAAGACTTGAGGACCTGAGTTTGCTCTCTGGGACCAGCATGGTGGAGAGAAAGAACTGAGTCCTGCAAGTTATTGCACAAGCTGCCCTGTGACCTCCAGGAGTCCACTACAACATAAGTACACGCAATAAAAAGAAGGCTGGAAGACAGATCAGTTCACAAAGCTCTTGCCGTGCACAAGAGGCATTCAGATGCTGAGAATCCATGCAAAACCCTGCTGTGCTTGACAGCTTTGGAAGGTGGAAGTGGAATTCCCAGAGCAAGATGTCTATCAAGACTATCTGTATAGGTGAGCTCTGGGTCTGATCAAGAGACCTCGCCTTATTGGATGAAGTAGAAGAACAATGATTATGTGTGACATCAATCTTGGGACTCCATATGCATTTGTACTACACAAATGTGCACACATGTACATACACACATGCAACATACATGCACACACTGACACAGACCATGCTATGTGGGCCTTGATCTCATTATTCTGCTACCTCAGCCTGCCAAGTGTGACTGGAGATGCTTCAGGAAATGAGGGGCCTGACTCTTTCATAGCTGAGTTGATCCACGCAGACGCTATCCTCTAAGGTCTCCCTTATAGAAACATCCAGACATCCTATTCCCACTGGCATGGTTCCAGAACATTCTGTTGGTTTGACCAGCCACACTAAGGGATTCTGCATATATGTAGATGTCCGTGGGGAGGAGTAGCTGAATATTGTCATGGGAAATAGGACCTCGGTGAAAAGCTCCTGTTTCCACAGACAGAGTAACTCTGAGGTAGGGTTTTCTGCTCTCTGGGGTGAGTGGTTCTTGACAGGATTTGGAGCTGGCTCATAATTCAGAACCGAAAGAGGAGGCTCAGTGGTTTGACACTTCTACTTCCTCTGCGGCTGGGTGCTTTAGAGCCCAAGATGGAGGCTACACTCGGCACCTTCCTCCCATAACTTCCAGCCACACCCCTTACCCCTAGCCGAGCTACTCTATTTTTATATTTCTCTTGGGAAGTAGATTCCAAAATTTCCCTAAGTCTTCCCGGCAGAGGAACTACTGATTTCTAGTAAATCCAGGGTCACGTTCATTTACATCCAGTTTGCATAAATTAGCATGCCCCAGTTTTGGCCTCAAAAGTCCAAGGAAGTAAGGGAGCCGATGTAAACAGACTTCAGCTTTTGTGCCCCCAAGAAGTAGCAGATGAGGGTAACCCTGGTCTTCAGTGGTCAGCAAGAGAGTCCATCATCTCCATGCCTACACATCCCCTTCTTGGACCCACTGGGAAGGCAGTAGACAAGGTCTTCTGTTGTCTGGATCTAAAGCTTCAATGCTGACATGTTAGCGCCTAGGAGGGGGATCAGAGTCACATGATGGGCATAGAGTCACATGATGGAAAGAACAGTTGAGTGTAGCGAGAAGTTGAGATGAACGGCAATCTTTAACTCTGAGTAGAGGCTAGAACTGAGCAAGGAAAGAGAAAAGAACTGGGTGAAGTCTGTGGAAGAGAGGGAAAGCTGGGGTCGGAAAAGGGGGGGCCGATGTGGAAGGAGGAAGAAAGGGCCTCTGGTGGGAGATAAGGCAGCTCATGGGATGGAAGGAAAATAAGAAACGTCGGCGAGCTTCAAAGGAGCAAGAGTTGGGTACAGAGACCAGCTGGTGGGCAGGCACTGCATGGCTGCTTGAGAAGGAGGAGGGGAGATGGTTTGGAGATGGTTTTCTAGGGAGTGCAAGATTAAAGCGAGAGGATCTGGTCTGTTAATTTCCCAAGAGCCATTCCTATTTTCTTTTGTTGGGCAGGCATTAGGTTGGTTTTTGATTGATTGGTTCCGTTTTGCTGGGGCCTAGACTCCACCCTAGGAATGACTAAGGTGTCTTTTAAATGACAGCAACGCTCTCAGGTGATAGCAAGTTGATACTCAGGAGAGTGGAGTTGTAGCTTGGTACAATGCTTGGCTAGTATGCACAAAGCTCTGGTTCAATTCCCAGGCCCTCATAAAGTGGAGCGGTGGAGGCAGAAGAATCAGAAGTTGGATACAAAGCAAGTTCAAGGCCATATGGTAGTTTTCTCCCAGGTTAGAACTTTCCAACTTAGAAACCTCTTTTTCTAACACACACACACCTTATTTTATGTGAGTACCCTATCGCTGTCTTCAGACACCAGAAGAGGGCATCAGATGCTATTACAGGTGGTTGTGAGCCACCATGTGGCTGCTGGGAATTGAACTCAGGACCTCTGGAAAAGCAGTCAGTCTACTAACTGCTGAGCCATCCTTCCAGTCCTAGAAACTAAGACAGAATGTAAGGGCAAAGTAAACCAACAGGATGGTCAAGGGGAGGTAAGACACTCCGTTCTAAAGGGAAGCTCCACTAAGACAGAAGCAAACAATTCAACCTAGCCCCCAGCAAGACCATACCTCCTAAATCTCCCCAAATAGCACCACCAACTGGGAAACAAGTGTTCCAATCCCTGAGATGGTGGAGGACAGTTCTCATCACACCACATTCCACTCCCTGGTCCTCAGACGCTCACGGCTGCATCCTAAACAGAATGCATTTAGCCCAACTTTCAAAATGCCCGTAGCAGTGAACATTTTCAAGACAGTTTAAAAATTCAGTCTCTTTTGAGATTCACACAGCAAATCACCCACTTCCAGCCTACAATAGGTGGCCCAGGATATGCATTCACTTTCCAAAAGGGAAGAGCTGAGGAAGAGTGAGGAAGTGCTGGATCAGAGCAAGACTGAAACTCAGCAGGGAAAACCCCAAATCCTCAATCTCCATGACCACCTCAAAAAGTTTAGTTGGCTCTGCCATCCCAGCTTTGCTGCCTGATGTATCTGCCCCGCCTCTCTCACAGCCGAGCTCTACTCCCTGTACTCCCTGTGTGTAGCTTTTCCAGGCAGTTGTCTCATGACTCTGATATCTTCAACATCTCGAGGTCTCTAACCCAATCCAATGTTCACCATTACAGTTGTGTGCAGAAGCTTCTCAGATCTTTATGCTCCCTTGGGACTTCATGCAGAGACTCCCCTGCCACACTGTTGGGAGCTGACTTTTAGCAGAAAGCGGCTAGATCATCTTTGCAGCCATCTCGAACCATATACCCTGATAGAGACTTGTTTTTCAACAGCCTACAACAGCTGAGCACACTCTGACAAACATCTTGTTTATCCCACATAGCTTGTTTTGCTGTTTAGTGACCCCAGCTGCATGGTGCACATGGTAAAATGTCTTCACCTGTGTTCTCCTGCTTGCGCTTACAAATACCCAGGATTTCCTTGTACTAGAAGTCAATAGGGGAAATAAAGGAGTAACCAGACTTGACTACACACTCTGGCTTGTCTCCATTCTTTGAATCTCTTGCCCCTCCATCCTGCTCTCTCTCTTGACCAGAGCACTTAGCCCCAAAGTGTGGGGCAGTGAAGTTCTCAACACCACACTTCCTGGCCTCAGTATCTCTCTGAAACCAGAGCCCATGACCCCCTCACTCCTGGGAGTTTTGTGGCTCTGAAACCTGTACCAAGTGAACAGGACTGCCATGCTTGGCTACCAGCCTGGGATGGATGCTCGTTCTCTGGAGTCATATTTGTGGCAACTTTGCATGCTCACACTTCTAGGAGCAGGAAACCCTTAGTCTCCTTTTCACACATCGGAAGCTTAGTTGGATCAGGTCTTGACCCCAGGAACACCATTCTTATCCCAGTTCAGGCCAGGAGGCTTCTTAAATGGTGACAGTCTACTTCACAATTGCAGCCTCTCAGCACCCACCAAGCTCGGCTCTCTCTGCATCAAACTTCCTACTTCTGTTTTTCTCTCCCACTGTACTTTTATTAATATTTATTTATTTACTTATTTTTGCAACCCATTTGCTCCTTTTTAATTGTAGACCTGCATAAGAGTTATTGGTAATAACCATTCCGCAGACTCGTGGTAACTCTGTCCTGAAACTTCCTCTATCAAATAAATCAGTTCACTGCTTTCTAAATTTAGTTTTCCAGGCAAGTTCTTGGGGCAGGAGCAGTAAAAAGACTGATTCTTTGCCTAAAATAGCACATGAACGGCCTCTGTCTTTCCTCTGAAACCTCCCGAGACCGGCTGCTACAGTCCACGTTCCTCTTGGCACCTCCCGTGCACAACATTCAAGCCCCTTCCTCATCCAAAAGTCCCAAATCGTCCACATCCTCCCGGAAGGCAGCATGGCCAGATTCTTCCCAGCGACCGTCCACTCTCTGGCACTGAGCTTTGTGTTAGCTACCTTACTGTTGAAGTGATACGGCCGGCGGCCGGGGAGCAGTGAGGTCATTGAGGTATGCATGACCCTCCGGAACCACAAGCCAGAGTATACTCCAAAGTCACATTCATTCATGCCTTTTT
This sequence comes from Arvicanthis niloticus, assembly GCF_011762505.2. Taxonomy (NCBI): domain Eukaryota; kingdom Metazoa; phylum Chordata; class Mammalia; order Rodentia; family Muridae; genus Arvicanthis; species Arvicanthis niloticus. The sequence goes on from NC_047667.1 coordinate 64,418,792, forward strand.
ATCACAGCAACCAAAAAGCAAGGAAGAGTTAACCAATGGCTGTGGACCTTCTGAACAGCGCCCTCTGTCTGGCCTGCTGGTTATGAATTGCAGAGCGGCACCCAAAGGAGCTTAGGAAACAGCTGAGAGGGTTCTTAGCAGGTCCTTGTCCAGGTTAACTATTCAGTTAACTCCCATACAACGCTCTCACCCCTGACTCCAGTCCACACTTGCTCTTTCTTGTAAGATCCAACTGTTTGAACCAGATGTGGTAGGGGACACCTTTAATCCCAGCACTTGGGAGGCAGAAGCAGGTGAATATCTGAGTTCAAGTCTAGCCTGCTCTGCAGAGTGGGTTCCAGGATAGCCAGGACTACACAAAGAAACCCTGTCTACACAAAGATCCAACTGCTCAGTGCTTTGAGACATCAGGTGGCCCAACCTGGAGTTCCAACCGATGGCTGGAGCTTGGTCCTTTTTGGGAGTTATCAGGAGACACAAGATGGTATCCTAACAGACTTTGTCTCTTGGGCTCAGACACACAATCAGCCTCATTGACTACCATATGGTTCTAGATTTGGCTAGCATCAGTCAAACTCAGCATCCCTAGATACCTGAAGTTTTCAAGGCTGCTTTATGGGCTGCTGTTTGATGTTAGAGATACAAGTCCTTGGATTTAAGGATCCAGAATGAGGGGGCTCTACCCATAATCCTCCATCTGTGTCTAGAGTCTGGGGCTGGGACAGGTTCCAAGAAGCTAAGGATCCTGTAACGGTGAGGTAGCACATACAAACAGGAGCAAGCCGGTTTGGTTCCAGGCACTGGTTCCAAAATGGACTGAAGCTTCAGACCTTCTTGGAGATCCACTATCACTATGCTTTTGCTGTGTGCGTGGCCTTGGGAAAGTCCCCCTCTAAGCCCCAGCTTCCTCCTATGTAAAGGACATCTGTGCTTAGTCAAGGCCCTTCCAGGACTGATGTACTGTGCGCTTGGTGTCCCAATAATCTCTCAACTTCCTAAGAACCAGCGTTTGAAGATTTGGAAGGGGGTGGGTGGAGCCGGGAAGGAAAGGTGTATCTAGAGGTGGGAGAAGAGTTAAAAAATGCAAAGAAGCAAGAGTAAAAGAGAGAGGAACTTCAAGATGACCCTGTAGTTACCTCAGGGTCTTCAGGTGAGCCCAGGCCAGGGTCACCTCATCAGGGAGGGTTCATACCTGGAATGGGCAAATGGTATTTTCCAGAGTACAAATAATGTAGCCATAGTGCACTCCAGAGTGCTCTGTCCCTCACATGAACCACGTGACCCACCCATTTTGCTACAAAGAGCAGTGTAGTCCCTCTGTCTCCCTGTAAACCGGAGTGGAGGTCAGATGTGTTGAGAAGCCAGGCTGTCCATGTGGTGATGTTATGAATTATACAAGCAACAAAATGTGGTAGGAGCTGTGCCGGGAGACTGAAGCTTGGTTGGTGATGCGTCACATTTTCTGGGGAGACGTGCACAATTGCCCACTCACCCCAGATGGGGCACTGACAACCTACCAAGGAAATCAGTTCACCCAAGCTCAGCTCAGTGACCGTGTGATTCGAGAGCAGCTGCCTCCCTGAACGGCCAACTCCAGCCTAAGTGGCAGGCTGAGGACTCACCAGAGTGGCCCTGAAGCTCTCTGCACAACTTGCAGGCAGCTGGTGTGGGCTGAGACCCTCCACTTCAGGTCTTGTCTTTGCACTTAATCACCCTAGCTAGTCAGGGGGCTTACAAATACTGAGATTCTACAGGTATTCCGAAGCTTTACTCCCGAGCCTGTGAACTTTGTTTACTTCCTGAGTCTGTCTTCCTTCCTTCCTTTTATCATATCATGGGCATGCCCCAGCACATGTGTGGACTTGAGGGACAACCCGTGGGAGTCACCTCCCACCTTCTGCCATGTAGGTTTGTGGGGATTGTTGGTAAATGCCCTTCTCAGTGAGTGAGTGACCCGTCACACTGGCACGACTTCCTAAGTCCTAATGAGCCTTTCTCCAGGACAAAATGTTTCAGAATAGTCGCAAACAGTCAGAAACAGCTTCTCAGTGACTTGGAAACACATTCTCACGGAAGCCAAATTAACCACTAGAGACCGACCGTCTGGAGAGGCCACACACAAGCCTTCCTGTTGATAACCCCACCCACCCACCCACCCTGTAGCTGTTTCCCTCAAAGCTCTGGATGTGAACTGAAGCTATCCTGAACTCTTAGGATATGGGATTTCGTGCCTGCTGACTCGAGGCTGGCCACACATCAGCGGTGCCGGGAATCAAAGCCAGGTTCTTTGGAAGAGCAGCCAATGTTCCTAACCCATGAGCCAGCCATAGCTTCATCCCTGGAAGCCAACTTTTCATTTTGCCCACTAAGGAATTACAACAAAGCCATACATCTTCTACACATCATGGTATTGTGTAAGCTATATCATGCCTAGTGTGACCCCATGTTGGGTGGCTCACAACCACCTCTAACTTTAATCCCAGAGGACTTGATGCCCTGTGGTTTCACAGTCATCTGCATATATGTATGTGGTGCACACAAACTCAGACAGGCACACACACATAAATGTAATTTGTTTAAGTTTTAGGAGGCTGTATATATGGCTCAGTTGACTATCACACACAAAAGCCTCAGTTTGGTCCCCAGCACTGCACAAACCAGCCATGGCGACACATGCCTGGAATCCCAGGGCTCGTTCCTTCCTGAATCATTGTGGTGTCGATGGGAAAGAGAATGGGGTGAAGGGTCAACATCATGCATCTGTGTGAGCGTATCCACAGAGGTGCTTTGGGCGAGCATGGGGCAGCCCTGGAATGGTACACTGGGCTTCCTGGCAGCCAGTATTGTTGGGTCTTGTCCTTTGGCTGCCCTCAAGATGAGTAGTATCAGCACCTTGGCATACGTGTGGAGATACGTACCTCCACAGGGCACATCAAACTCTCCGAATTGACAGAGGAAGGAGCCCATGATTCCTGTGCTTTTCTGGTCCTGAAGAGTCCAGCTGTGCATACCCCCCACTCCTGGGTCATAGGCCATATCTGTGCTTATGAAGATTTAGGGGATGCCAGGTGTGTGGTATTCTGGGCTCTCCCCTAGGGTGTAGCCTTTCCTTGCTTCAGATAACTCTCATCTCTCTGCCCTGATCACCACGCCCTAAGCCCTGACACACCACCATGGGCTGCCATCTACCGGAACCTCTCAAGTCCTTCTGTTTGCCTGACCATTGCCTCTGCAGAATGCTCCCACCCAGGCTTCCCCTTCACACCGAAGCCTCCCTCTAAACTGCCCACCACTATACCTTGTTTTGTTTTGTGATGCTGGAAATAGCCTCCAACCTACCAGACAAATTCTCTAATCTGAGCTATGCCTCAGCAGGGCTTGGTTGCTGTTACCGTGTGTGTGCTGGACCATCTCCGTGGTTCCCATCTTGCCCATAATTGGTATTCAATAATAATTTCTCAGATGATTTCTAGGCTGCAGAGGGAGCGTAACAGTAACCCACCCCACCTATTGCTGAGTTGGACTCTCCATCCCCATCTGGGCCCAGAGCCTGCAGCTGCCTGGACAAGGCCCACCCTCTTTGCCAGCTTCCCCAGTGTCACCTCTCCTGCTACCTGTTGCAGGGGCGGTGTCCCTGATGGACAGGCTGATTATCAGTGAATCAGCATTAGGCAAACTGTGGTGTGGCAAAGGGAAAGGTGACTGTCATTCAACCAACCACCCTGGCTTCCCTACATCAAGCACCAAAGGTCAGTAACAGCATATGGCCACAAGAGGCTCTATTGAGCAACTCACCCCGGCAGGCTGCTGGCGCTTCTAGCCTAACCCTATTCCCTCCTAGTCTCTCTGAAGAATGTAGACTGCAAAGCCCACCTCCACCCCACCGGCCCTCACCCCATCTCCTCCCCCCTTAATGTCCTATGTAGGTTTTTTTTGTTTGATTTTACTTCCAAGCTGTTTTATCTACTAACACATGTCTTCCTCCGTTGAGATTCCTGTCTCACAACTCTTTCCACAGACCAACAGGCCCCCCTTAGGGAGGAGACGCCCCCAGTGTTCACTCTGCTGACTCTAGATGACTGTAGTATAGTTCCAAACCATGAGCATCAGTCTTAGGAAGAGGAGGGCAACTGTCCTTCTCATCTCGGCTCTATCTCCCATTTTCCCTTTCCACAGCTGCCTGGGTCCTGAGCTCCTCTTCTCTAGCTAGACTCTCTACAGGTATGGGGCGGTGGGCTGTGAGAGTCAGCTGGGTACCTGGTCAAGCACAGGCCTTGAACCCTGGACCCTAATGGGACGGAAGGTGTTCGGCTTTCCTCCTGGGCCCCTGGTTCCTTTCACTTAGCTTCAGCCCCCCACAGCCCCTCCCAAAGAGAGGTTTGTGTCACCTGACACAGGTAGAGGGCATGACTACAGGCCTCAGCCTCAAGAGATTTCCATATTAATGAGATACCTAAGGCCAGAAGGTGTAGCCAATTAAGTATTCTTTCCCAGACCCTCCTCCTTGCAAACAGTATTTAACCAAAGGCCTGCCCTGGAGATATGGAGGTGCAGCCAGGTTTATCCACTTTCCACCATGACAATAAACCTTTTAAACCATGGTCTTCCTCATGTCTTTGAAGTCCCACCATGAGGAACTGTGGAGAAGGCTTCTGACTGCTGAGCAGCTGCTTAATCTCCCGCCAGAAGACTTCTCTACGTTCCCGTCTCAGAGGCTTGCCAATTCAAGCAAGCTAGCTCAGCCAGCCTTGATCCAGCCAAGCGAGTGCTGTAACAAAGAGTCTCTATCCACCAGGGTTTCTCTCTCCCTCTTGTTCCTCTCAGCTGTGGGCCGGTCCAGCCTGTATGCCCTCGCATCTCTGTTCTTCCGAGGCTCTCGGTGGCATCTGGAAGCCCAAGGACAAAGACCATTGGTCTCCCAGGTCAGCCATGTCAGCCCAGAGACACCCACTCAGGATCCCTGCCCCTGCTGAGACCTCTCCACACCTGGGCAGAGCCCCAGCGGCTTTTCACACAGCCCAGTGTCTGCCCTGCACCTCGGTGGAGTGAACTCAGTCAAATTCCCATGCTTCTGCTCCCTGGAGCCTCGGTTCCAGCCACCTGGGGTGACAGACATGTGGGAATCACAACACAGCCCAAGAGGACCCACACCCATGCACAGGAGCTAACAGCCCCACATACAGGATCCCGAGCCTCCAGATAGTGTCCACTCCCAGCCCCTCAGCTCTACACCCTGGAGCCACAGAGATCTGATTCCCATCAGGCCCTGCGTTTCAGTGAGTCTCAAAGACCTGCATGTTCACATGGCTCCCCAGGCCACCAGTCCCCATTTGCCTGGTCCTCTACCCTGCTCTCACCCGGCCCTTCAACTTCAGGCTATACAATTCTTTCAGCGACCCCAGAACCTTGATGTTTCAAGCTTGCCTGTTTTTCAGGCACTCATGGTAACTTGCTTTCTCTCTTCCCTGGACCCTAGAGACCTAGACCCACACCTGCCTCAGAAAACCTCCTACGAACATGCTATCCCCCAAATATACACGTGACAGGCAAGCCGAGCACCTTCCAGGACTTCTCTGCTGGCTTTTGAAGGGTGTCACAGGCAATGTCCCTCTGCACCTAGAAAGGAGTCCTCTAAAATGCTGGTGTATCGTTGAGCTGTGCAAACCAAGGACAGAGAGAACACTAGGGAGCATCTTACCTGGGTGCTGTGCAAATGTTTGCAGTGAGGGTTTTTTGTTTTCTTTATGTGTCTGACAGACTCACACTGACCTGAGTAGAAACCATCAAATTAAAGAGATGCGGCATGATTTTAATAAACTCTACACCTTTCCAGTCCAAGGACAGGCTGGCTAAGAGTCAACCTCTTGCAGGAGGGGAACCCCTCCACAGTCTCCTTGGAGCTCTGGGTTAATGATTCCGTGGTTGTTTTCCTTAGAGAAGCTGCCCTATCTAATCTGCATGCTCCCTCCTTTCTTGAGAAAAACTTGACTCACTTTAGTAATCTCTCCTGTTGGGGTCAAGAGCCTCCTTTGGCTACAGGAAATGGTTGGAGTGGGCAGGTCTTGAGCTAGCTTCCTTTCTCAGCAGCAAGCCCTCAACCCTCATGCCCACCGTCCTCTTCCCACTCAAAGCTGAAGTCTGTGCTGGCCTCAAAGGCAGCTTTAAATTTTGAACCCTGGAGGCCCAGTCTCCCAGACACGAGCTTTGAGAATTTGGGGTCTTTTTGGAGCTATAGAAAGATTTGAAGATTTGATATGGAGAAAACAGTTCTGCTCAGTCTTTCAAGAGTTTAATTAGTGGCTTGGGAAGCAACGAGGTCTGGAATTCCAGGCAGGAGGTCTGTTTATAGCTGCAGGTCAGGGTAGGGGCTGAGGAATAGAAACAAGCCAGGGGCAGCCTAAAGGCTGGTCTGGACCCCTCTTAGATAAGGTCACTAACAGTGGAGACCCTACTGTAGTTCAAAAGTCAACACACACTGTCAGGCTATATCTAATCTTTTGACCCACAATCCCCTTCTCCTCTTGATCAATAGCTAGTGCCCCTCCCTCCTGAGTTTCCCTGAGTGTCTTCTGGCCAGCCCAGTCTGGACACTTGCTTCTTGTTCCTCAAATAGGACTCTGCCTAAGGATGTGGGCTGGGGTGAACTGTCCTGCAAAGGCCCCCACTGGACGATGAGAAAGTTACCTCCCTCAACCGTTTTTCTAATAACTAATTATGGTTTCTTGAATCTTAAGGTTGCTACATAAGGAAAAAGATATAAGATATGTTTGGGGAAATTGTATTATAATGCCAACATTTTCAATATTAAAGTTGAAAAAAAAAAAGATCACTTGCAGGGCAGTGGTGCCGCATGCCTTTAATCCCAGCACTTGGGAGGCAGAGGCAGGCAGATTTCTGAGTTCGAGGCCAGTCTGGTCTACAGAGTTAGTTCCAGGACAGCCAGGGTTACACAGAGATACCCTGTCTTGGGAAAACAAAACAAAAAACACCTGATCACCAATGTACTCACTCCTTAAATACAGCCAGGAAAGATGCTGGCCTCCAAGTCTGATGGCCTGGGTTTGATTCCTCAGGACCCACATAATGGAAGGAGAGAACTGGTCTCCAAAACGTTGTCCTCTGACAGCCACATGCTGCCCATGGGCGTGTAAACACACACAGTCTCTCTCTCTCTCTCTCTCTCCATATTCTCTTACACACACAAGACACCATGCTCGCTCCCTCTCCCTCCCTCTCCTTCTCTCCCTCTGTTACCATATTCTCACACACATACACAGGCACCATATTCTCTCTTACACACACAGACACCATGCTCTCTCTCTCTCTCTCTCTCTCTCTCACAGCCTCTGAAAGTCCATCTTGTTCACACATCTTTGTTTACTTTCACCCTCGTCTTGTTTCTGAACTATCCCGTCAATGCAGTGATACCCTATTCTCTGATTTGCTCCTTTTCAACATTATGAGAAAAATGTATCTATGTTGCATCTACTACATAGTATGAACTCTCATTTTGTTATCTGGCCTGTTTCCAGTATTGGAATACTAAATCATTTTGCTAGGAATATTCTCATAGCTGTCTCTCAAAACATATAAACCTGACCCAAACACCCAAGCACAGACACGTGTGTGAGTCTCAGGTGCGCGGGTGTGGGCAGAATTGCTAAGTCCACTGTCTTAGTAACCAGTGCTGATCCTCTCTCCCATCCCCAACTAGACCCAGGACAAGCAGAGCAGTAGCCATAGCTCTGAGCACCCATATCAAGGAGAGGGAGTCCTCATCCAGGTGCAGCCAGGAGTCTCACGATGACATCACAGAATTCACTGTGAGGTCACTCCTGAACTTCCAAGTTTGAAAATGCAGACAGCCCTTTTCAGGTAGAATGGTTCTTTCTTTATTTAAACTGCACTGAGAACGCTGGAGTGGATTCCAGGGGTTTGCCCTGGGCCCTGGGCTCCTTTGCAGCTTTTGGCTCTGAGTTGTACTTTAATGAGCTTCAAAGGTCACTGTCTCCATGACCTCGGATGTCACAGAATCAATGATTTCCAGGTCCTGGCCACCCTCTGACTCCATGATGGCCTTCACGTCGGTTTTCTCTAATGTCTTAGTCATGATGCTCACATCTTGGTCACGTTGTGGTGCCAGGCCTTTTGCAGCCAAGTTGGCTCTGATGTTTCTCAGGAACAAGCTGATTCTGCCCATTCTCTTGCTCGTAGAGACAGAGCTGGCAGTGGAGATGGTCCGGCTCCGGGACTCCTTTGTGATGGGGACGTGGCTGACCCCTTTGTGCGACCTGCTGCTGCGCTTGCTGCCTTTGTCCTTCTTGTCATCGCCAACACATCTAAGGCTGGCTGATTTTCGAAACTCCTTGTCCCCTGCCATCTTGCGGCCTTCTCCTGTCCTGTGGTGATGCTCACTCCTGCTGCCAACTCTTTCCTTTGCTCTCTGGTCCCTTCTTGACCTCCTTTCCTTACGGGCTTTGGTGTTGGCTGAGTAGGCTTTCCGACGTCCAGTCTCTTCACTTGAGTGGCTTTCGTTTGGCATGGTCAGGGCAAGGACTACTGGGACTGCATCTGGGTCCTTTGCTGTTTCTCCAACAGACTTTCCTGTAGTCTCCATCCTTGAATTTGTTATAGTCAGGATCTCTTTTCGGGAGAGGCTGCTGGACGAACTGGGAATATACTCCAAGGATTTGCTTGCTGCCCCTGCCAAGACCATCTTCATGCTCTTGGGTGACATCTTGCCAGAGCTTGCAAGAGTCAAATGGCTTTTGCTACCTCTTGCTCCCATGGTACCCTGTCCTGCTGTGGCTGCACTTAGCTGTCCAGAGCCTACAGACCTGTTTTGTGTCAAGCTTAAAGTACCCGCGAGGTCACCCGCTATTGCCCCTGTTTCTGACTCTCTGGCAAGGACTTTTGAGTTTATTTTGGGCGTGGGTACTCCAGACAGAACCGTGGCTATGTAAGAACCATGATGGGTTCCCATCCCACCAGCAAAAGCAGAAGAGCTGACCTCACTGAAGTCTGTGACCATAGGGAGGCTTTTGATGCTGACCTGGTCTGCCTCACTTTTTCTGCCTTTTCCGTAGGTGTCTACTCTTGGGTTACTTGTCTTGTGTTCTTCATCCAGAAAAGGCATGCTCATCATATCCCCTGCTGGGATGGCATAGGTACTGCTGTTACTGTCCACAGGTGGTCTCAGGAGGTAAATCAATTTTTCCCAGTAGGAAAAGAGGTCATCCTTGCTTTCGGGAGGGGGGCACAACTGCAGGTAGCAAGAACGGCCAGTAGCGAACTTGAGGCGTAGCTGTTGTTTGTCACGTTTGTGAACAGAAATCTTTACAAACTTCAAAGGGAGGAGCCTAGTGAGCTCCAGGGTCTTTCCAGACTTGCGTTTTTTCCCCTTGGTGGTGTTGGACTGGCCACGCCCAGGAACCTCATCGAATGGTGCTGGTCTGGCCAGTAGCATGACATCAGGGAGTGGAAGGATGGGACTGGTGGACGCAATGCCCACGGTCACCATTCGGACACGGTTGTGCACGTCAATCACTTCTCCGCGTTTGGTGATCTGGATGAAGTCACTCTCAAATATCGGTGCATACTTAAATATGTCATACTCTCCTTTGTGCAGCTGCCGCTGTAATTTCCCCATGGCGGTGTTGAACATGCCGACTCCACAACCACTCTGGGCTGTGTAATATGGTAACAGAGACTCATTCTTCATGGACATTTTCTGTCAGGAAAGGTACGCTGGCAAGGTGGATTCCTGTGTCTTTCTTGGTCTCCGAAGATGAGGGGAGCCGCAGTGCTCCTGGGTCACAGAGGTGGCACGTACAGCAGGTCTTCTCAACCCCACCCCACAAGCCCCCAGTTTGCCTCAGAGCCTCCAAGAGGCCTGGGCTGGGGGTGGGAGCACAGATGATTGGCAAGGGGTGCTGTTGGGTGCCTGGACCCGAAGTCCAACCTCTCCAAAGATGCAGGGTAGACTCCAGGGAGGTTCTTGTCAGGGTCTAAAACCCCTTCCACCTCCACCTGTGATTGTTTTGAAAGCTCCCTGAAAGTCTACAAACTGCAGCCCTAGTGGGAGAAGTGACCACTAGAGCCTGAAGGCCTTGTGCAGCCATATTTATCCCCTTCTCCCTTTGTGACCTGTCACTGGCACATCCCCCTTTGTCCCATCCCCCAGCTGCCCTCTAGGAGGACAGGACCAGGTGGGTACCAACATGAAAAGGCGTCAGATGGGAACATTCTATCTGAGTACCTCCAAATGGAAACATTGTATATGAGTACTTCCTTCTTTTAGCCCAGATTGAAGAGATTCAAAGCCTGTGGGAATTCAAGGAGATGGGGAGGTTGGCGACATCCCAGTTGATGGTTTCATTTTATGGGATGGCCTGGATACTGTTCTTGATTCTTCCAGGAAACCTCACTAAATGTTGATGCTGATAAGCTGTCAGGACAGCTCTGGGCTCTACTACTTAAGATTACTGCTTACTCTCATTGTACTGTGTGTGATATTTCACATACTAGTGGAAGGATCCACGGATGTGTACTAGTTCACAGGGCAAAGACACTGAAGGTGAATCACCTACACCCACAAACTAGAATGTTCAAATCCAAGTCTTGCTGACTCTAAAATCCTTGTTTTAAATCACCACATGACTTTGCCTCTTGAGAGAAACTTGGGCCAGTCAAATGTTTTCAAACTAGACTGATTTGTTTTACTACATCATGGGAAATTGTATATATATATATATATATATATATAGTGTGTGTGTGTGCGCGTGCACGTGCATGTGTGTAGTGTGATAAAGGAAGCCGGACAACCACTTTAGACAGCAGGCGAGCTGAGGCAAGGGGTTAATGAGCTACATAGTTTTTTTCCCGTCAGTTTTGCTTTTATGAGGGACCATTTACTCTCTTAAGGACTCCAGGCTTTGCTTCCCACTTTTCCACACGGTGTTTAGTGAAATGCACAGCATAGGGCCAGCAGTAAGGAACAGAGGTCCTTAAATTCCAAGAGTCCATCCAGGCCCTGCTGTCTTAACAGCCATACTGTGGGGGAGAGCTTTGGAAATCCATTTACATCTGCCCTCATGACTCTGCCTGTTGCTACAGCCACATAGCTAGCCAGGCTCAGGGTTCCCAAATTATTGTCACTTGGATCCCTACTCCAGGATCTCCCAGTGGGTTTGATGAAGTCTTACTCCAGACACCTGTTCCTTATGAGTGATGCTATCAATGTCACACTGTGGAAGCACCCACACCTGTTTATTAGTTGATAGGCAGATGAGCAAAATATAAATTCTCCATAGGAAGCACTATCACTCATCCGTGAAGGGGAATGGAGTGTGAGCATGCTTCAACATGGGTGGACCTTGACACTTTACTAAGTGGTTTACAAAAAGCCCCAGGACAAGGCTGGAGAATGAATAGTTGAGAAGTTTGCCAAGTGCTGGATGTGAGACCTGGGGAGTGACTGATCTGTGGATGGCCATTGGTGGTGGCTATACAGCATCATGCATGTGCTCAAAGCATTTAAATGTTAAATAGTAGGCTGTGTGTTTCCATTCACACATATAAGGCATGCACCTTTCAAACTCTTGTTCACAAACTTTGTGGTTTTTAAAAACATAGCCTACAACTTTACATTGACTGTGTGACCTTGAGCAAGCTTGGGAGCTCCTACTTCCTCGTGTGAGGAATGAGCAGTGTTTCCAAGGATGGAATGTTCCCACACCCAGTGTGTTAGAGGCACTTGGAGTGCTTGCTCTATTGGGAGGTAGGCCCCATGGGAGAACCTATGTCACTGAGGGAGTGTCTTTAAGTAAAATCATGGGATCCCTTGCCCCTGCTTTTCTCTTCCACTCTGCCTCCTGGTTGTGAGGTGATTTTGGACAACTTGACACAAGCTGGAGTTATCACAGAGAAAGGAGCCTCCCTAGAGGAAATGCCTCCAAGAGATCCAGCTGTAAGGCATTTTTCTCAATTAGTAATCAAGGGTAGGAGGGCCCATTGTGGATAGTGTCATCCCTGGGCTGGTAGTCCTGGGTTCTATAAGAAAGCAAGCTGAGCAAGCCAAGGGAAGGAAGCCAGTAAGTAACATCCCTCCATGGCCTCTGTATCAGCTCCTGCCTTCAGGTTCCTGCCCCGAGTTCCAGTCCTGACTTCCTTTGGTGATGAACAGCAATGTGGAAGTGTAAGTTGAATAAATTCTTTCCTTCCCAACTCGCTTCTTGGTCATGATGTTTGTGCAGGTATCGAAACCCTGAGTAAGACATGAACCAAAAGAAACTTTTGCCTTTTTCAATTTTTTTTCATTCATGTGTGAATGGTGTTTGTACATGGACATGAAGGCCCAAGGTTGATTTTTCACAGACACACTAGATCTGTCAATATGGCTAGTCTGGCTAGCTAGTTTGCTGTGGACATGCCCGTTTCTGTCTTAAGCTAGAATTACAGGCAGGCCACCATGTCCACCTGGTATTTACACAAGTTATGAACTCAGGTCTTCAAGTGGCAAGTACCTGAACCACAAAGCTATCCTTCCAGCCCTATTTCTCTCTTAAAATATTTTTTACGTGTGTGTGTGTGTGTGTGTGTGTGTGTGTGTGTGTGTGTGTGTGTTGGGGGCATGTACATGCCACAGTACACATGTGGTCGGAGGATAACTTGTGGAAGTTGAGTTTCTCCATTCATTGTGTGGGACTGAACTCCGGTCAAACTTGGCAGCAAAGCCTTGACTCCCTGAGGATCTCAGCCCCCTCAATTTCTTTTTATTTATCTCAGGCATGGTTATAGTGACAGAATACTACATACATGATGTGATACATGCAATGTCTAGAATGTTGTCCCAGGAGATGAATGTTAGCTCTTATAAACATTCAATCAGCCTCAACAAGCTTTACAGCTCAGTGTAAATTTCTTCACAAGTACACTTAGTTTAGTTTTATATTTTGAGACAGAAGCACACTGCATAGCCCTGGCTGGCTTGGAAATCACAACATAGACTAGCTGCCCTTGACCAGAGATCCACCAGGCACACACTACCTAGTCTGACCCAAGACTAATTTTTAGTGAGGCTGGAAACCTCTGGAGTTAAGAGCCACAAGAACCCGGAAAAATGCTTGGTGTTTAAACCTGGCCTCCTTTCAGGCAGACTCAGACCCAAAGATAGCAGCACCTGAACCTAGAAGAGCCACTCAGACAGGCTAGATAGCAAGCAATCAAAGGCTTCTTCAAAGTTCTAGGGTGAGCACCATGGTGGTGGCAGTGGTGGTGGGAAGCAAGCATTTGACCTCTTGACAGAATATGACATGACAGTCCTGAGCCACAACCTTTCAAATCTTTACTTTGAAGAAGATGCTGGGACAGATCCCAGGATAACACAAGAGGCAGAGGAAGAAAGGTGGCTCTTGCGGGCCTTGCCAGTGAGGTGTCACCATGTCCGGCAGGAGGCAGCTAAAGAACTGAAGATGCAGCTCAACCAGGTGCTAATCCCTATGGAGTCTTTTCTTTCACACTCCTGGCCTGCCTTCTTCAAAGTGAAGCACTCGAGTCGAAGGCCTGGGTGGCACGTGTCAATGCAGTTCTTTTTAAAGACCATCACGGGAAGCGTCCCTTTGCCTCCTAACCCATTGTCCTCCGTGGCAGTCTTTCAACGGCCTTGACTCCATAGTTATCACCTCTATCCACAACCAGGGGATACAGGCACTGTTTGGGGTTTTAGCTACAGGGGTAGATGGCTCTTTACTGATTAGAAACAACCAGAGATACAATCCTGCCTGTGACTTGAGACAGTTTAAAGGCATCACGTGACAGGTCAAACAAACAGGCACATTAGGGCTGGCAAGCTGGGTCAGCTGCTCAGCCACTGTGGCAGTAAGCCTGTTGACCTAAGTTGATTCTCCAGGACTCACGTGGTCAGAACTCTCAAATATTTTCCTCAGACCTCCACTCAAGTGCTGTGGTTTTCCAGGGAAGGGAGGGCTTGGTGTGTCCCCAGTACTGCAAAGTGAGGGAGAAGGCTGGAGGAAGGGAGAGGGGCAGGGACAAATCACTGAGCCAGGAAATTCCAGAAAATTAGAATTGCCATTCTTGGAACAACTCTACCCATCCCCCATCTTGTCTAAAACTGTTCTCTTGTCTTCTTTGCCCCCACCCCCCTTTTTCCTTGATATTTGAAATACATATGTACTATGAGGCACACAGATGCTAACAGGTTAACATATCTAAGTCAAGCTGAAACTTGTTCAACGAGCACTGTGGCAGAAGGCAAGGTCAAGAGGCTCAAGCAGAGCCAAAGCAATGGTGCAGCCAGTAAAGGCACATGCTGCTAAGCCTGACGACCCGAGTTCAATTCCCAGGACCCACATGGTGGAAGGAGAGTGACTCCAGGTTGTTCTCTATAGTGCACACATGCACCATCTGCTCCCAAACGAAATGTAATTTGTAAGAAGGCTCAAGGTTAAAAACGTGTATGTTTTAGGCATGTTTGTATCTTCAGAGAAACTGATGGGTGAAATACTTAACAATTTAGATTTTACATCAAAATTCTATTGTAAGCCAGGCATGGTGGAGGCAGTCAGCACTTGGGAGTTGAAGGCCAGTTTGATGTGTATATTATGTTCCAGGTCACCTAGGGCTAAATACTGAGACTCTGACTCAAAGCAAACAAAAAAACTATCTTATCGCCAAACAGTTGGTGTGAAGGACACACCTGTAGTGTTGTTTTGGGGTTTGCCAATGAGAAACTGAGTATCAGTCAACAGACTGAGGCCCAGGGTTAGAAGTCACCACTTGGGCTGCAGAGCTGGCTCAGTGCTTAAGAGCTCTTTTGGTCTCTGTAGGCAATTGCACTTATGTATACCTCCTACATACATACACATACACACACACACACACACACACACACACACACATGAAATAAAAATAAATCAAGTTGGAGAGATGAATCAGCAGTTAACAAAGCACTCGGTGCTCTCAGAGAAGACCTGGGTGCCATTCCCAGCAACTACATCGTGACTTGCAACCCTCTGAAACTCCAGCTCCAGGGGACCCAATGCCCTCCCTTCTGGCCTCCTCAGGCACTGCAAGCATGTGGTGCAAAGACATACATGCAGACAAAACATACTTACCCATAAAATATAAATTGCTTAAAAGCCAACTAACTGCCATTCCTAGTGGTCTCCCCATGAACAAAGGAAGCCATCCATCCCCCAACACTCAGCACTGACACCCCATGAAAGACAGGCGGTGTCACTACTTCAACACTTAGCAGAAAACAGCACCACACTAAGGTTTACCAGGTCTTGTTCTGATATTTATTATGTTGACAGGCGAGGAATACTGGGATAAATAAGTAATATTTTCTCTTACAGAAAACTGTAATGATACTATCAAGTGGGACTAAACACTGATTCACAGAAACAGCAGAATTTCAACAGTAGCCAGAGTCCTGGTGGCCAGAGGGAGGAACCTCCCAGCTGAAATGCTCTGGACCACATCTCAAAATAGCTACAAGACAAAAGCGCCATTTAACACCCCACAATGCAGACACCTGGCCCCGCTGGCTTCAAACACAGGTCTCCACAGGCTGTGGTCATGGCTTTTGGCAGAAAGAAAGGAAAATGGAGAATCTTTGGCTCTTCCTGCTCTGTCACGGAGTGTGGAGTCCTACACCCTTTGAAAGTTGAACTTGGTGCCTTCATTCTGTGACGTTGTAACAGTTTGTAGCCAAGGACCAGCTGCCAGGCCCAGGTTCTTCCTCCACAGTGGGTACAGGGAAAGGAGGCGTTTGTGCTCTGTCGGCACAAAGTGGTTCAGCTTGTCATCAGTCAGTTTCACTCCCTGGTGCCAGCACATTCACATGGCCCAAATGCTTTTGAGGGACACTGTCCACAATGGCAGACCCCCCAAACTCTCAGAAATCAGATTTGATGAAACTCCCGGAAAAAATCATGCCAATGTTGTGCAAGACAAACATCTAAAATACCACAACACCAGGCTCTGAAATGAATGCCCTATGCAGTCATTCTGGGACAGAACAGCATATTTTCTAGAAAGCATACCCTGGCCATTGGACAACCTCGATGATGAATGTTCTCACTCCATCTTCCCTAGAAAGGACGTTGTCAGCCCCAGTGGAGGATATGGTCCCACCCTATCAAGGTAGACACTTCTGCCTGAATCCCATTGGTGAGATCCTGCTTTGCATGGGACCCCAGCCTGGGGTCAGCTACGTCATCTGAGAATGGCCAGGATGGTAAGGCCTAAATCCTGAAATTGGTGAGACAAAGGATGCTCCTGCCTGCTCCACGGTTCACTCGGGGGGCAGAGTGGAACAAAGCAGTAGTCACCGCAGGCCCTCCTGCCCCAACGGCTCTTGGCTGCTGAGATTCTAGAAGTGCACAGGAAGCCAGTTTTCCAATGGCTTCAGGGTTTGGGGTGGAAAAGGAGGATTCAGTAAGGACTCCCCAATTGACCCCGTACCACCCGTGCTTAGCTCTGCAATGTTCCTTCTTTTATCTGTTGGATAAAGAGGTTCCTCTCGTCTTCCGGTGTCCGTCCGTTCTGAGCCCGGACGATACACGTGGGCCGGTGCAGGTTGAGCATGTATATCAAATGCTGTTTCTCATTCTTCAGCTCCTCGATCTGGGCCTTCAGCTCGGCATTCACACTCTCCAGTTTCTCCGACTCCTGAAGGACAATCAACAGAGGCATGATGGAGGGAGCCAAGGAGCAGGGAGGTGGGGGACTACCTGGAAACCTTTGGGCTCCTCAAACTGAGAGAGACCTGCTAGAGGAACTGTCCTATCATAATGATAGGAGGAGCAAAATAGGTGGAATGTGGTACGAATCCTATAGAGGACTCGGCAGTTGGGAGCCATGTAAAAAAAAGCTTAGAGCTACCACTGAGCCAGGCTTCCATGCTTGCTGAAACTGCCTTAGCACCAAGGGCTCAGAGAGGGTTGCTCCAGTCCACGGCCCATGCAGAAAGCATCTGGGCCCCACAGGATCTTGGGAACTGGGGAGAAACCCAAACTGGTGGTGTGGAGTTTTGTCTGAATTTCTGATCTCACTAAGACTCCCATCTCCACAGATGGTATTCTCAGAAACTCCAAAGCTTCCCAAGTTTTCACTGACCCTGAAGTAATGAGCAGACATCCCAGGCTTTCCTGTCTCTTCAAGGAGCTGGCCTGCACACACTTGGGGGAGCAGACATGGCCCCACAAAGGCTTCCAGGCTCTGTGGTCTGCCTTGCCTGTGAACCCATGCTGTACCCCTGGTGTTTTGTGTGGGGTGTCAGCCTCCCAGGCTGCTCAGTGCTGGATAAGCATGGAGCAGGGAGGCAGGGTTCAGATCCAGGAAGGAACACTGTAAGCACTACTTCCGGGTCACCATAGTAGCTTGAAGAGCATTACTTCTGGGTCACCATAGTAACTTGAAGAGCACAATTAAAGCTTTTCCTGAGAGCCAAAGGCAGGAGCAGGGTTTTATAGTTTTGTTGTATTTGGTAAAACTGGTGTGTAAAGTCTCTTTGACTAGGCCAGTGTGAGCAGAAAGTCTAGAAGCTGCTGGGGGTATATGGACCGGTCTATGCCGCAGCATGCCCATGGAGGTCAGGGGTAACTTTGAGAAACTAGCTCTCTCCTTCCACAGCAGCTTCTGGGTATCAAACCTAAAGTGCCAGGTTTGCATGGCAAGCACCTTTACCCATGAACCAGCTTGCTGGCCCTGGATATACCTACACACACACACACACACACACACACACACACATACACACATATACGTCTCCAGAGTGGCTTCTGCCATGCTAATAGCTTTACTCCATCCTCTGCCTACAGCTGGCCTACAGCATGCTAATGGCTCTGCTGTCCCCACTGGCTTTCCCTCCCTCAGGGGACACTGGGCCAGGTGGGACTCACTTTCTGCAAGCACTCTGTCTTTTCCTTTTTCTTGTTTCGACACTTGGCAGCAGCAATTTTATTTCTTTCCCGCCGCCTCCTCTTCCTCTCATCTTCTTCAGGGGCCACCTATAAAATTCAAAAGGCACATATTTAAGCGACTACGAACCCAAATATCAAGGCTGTCATTTGTTTTTAATCATGTATGTGTTTGATTGTATATCTATGTTTGTCTACGTGTATATCTGCTACATGCATTCACCGTGATTTCAGAGGCTTCTGTCAACCATTTCACCAGAGTTACAGGAAAATAACTAACATCTCTGTCTTTACCAAGGGCATCATGGTACATCCCTCCCATGAGGTCAGTGAGCTCCTGGAGAAGAGGGACTTGAGACCATTAATGGTTATAAGCCTCAGCTAGATGCTATTGCTGGGTAGCGTCCTGAACCACCTGTTGATTCAGCCAATAAATCATACTGATTTCCTGTGCCTCCTCCTGAGTCAGTCCTGGGGTGCTCAGAAGACAAAGTAATGTCCAGATTTGGTGGCTCTGGTCCTCCGTGGATGCTCACCCTGTCTATGGACTGATAAGCAATGAGCATGTCCAGCCATGTACTCTGCTAAAGAACATCTGGGAAGAATTCTCCCTGTGGACTGTCCAGTGTCAGACCCTTCCTGACCTTTCCCTATTCTTTGAATCAGAAGACATGGTGGAAGGCAAAGGCCAAGGAACTCAACCCTGAATTTCTGTCCTTATGCCTCAGGGCCACAGTCCCAGGAAATACACAAATCATACACACACAGAGACATACATACATACACACAGACAGATACACGCACACACACAGACACACATGCATGCACACACATGCACAGACACATGCCCACACATACACATACAGAGACATACATACATACACACACAAAGACACATACACAAAGACATACATACACACACAAAGACACATACACAAAGACATACATTCATACACACACAGATACACACACAGACACAGAAACACACGCATGCACACACATGCACACACACACAGAGACATACATACATACACATACAGACACACATGCACACACAGGTGCACCTGCATGCATGCACACATACACACACAGGTACACCTGCATGCACGCGCATGCGCACACACACATGCACACACACACACACACACACACAGGTGCACAGTCTATCTGCCCATTCTCAGGTGTACACTATACCTGCTCATTCCTGTATTCTAGTCTTTGCTCCATTATCTTTAGACAATAGACTTTAACCTCCCAGAGGGCAGGGCTCTGATTGATTCTTATCCCCAACTCTAAGCCTCTGGAATGTGCTGGAATGTGGAGAGTGTGAATGAAGGAATGGTCATGTGGTGCAGAACCCACCTCAGACTTGGTGACTGACATCTCCAGGGGTCTGTTGTTGACGGTAACTGACTCCAGCGCGGAGGACATCCGGTGGCAGAGGTGCTTATTCTGGATGGCAAACCTCAGCTCTTCCTTGACAAAGGGTGTCAGGTTAGCAAAATCCTCAAACACCAGTGACCCGGGAGGTGAGAGGCAGGGGACGATGGCGGTTGCACTGACCTCTGAGGCAGAGACCTGGCCTGGATGTTGAAGCATCATTTTGCTGAAAGAAAAAAGTTGAGCACAAACTTCTTCAGGGGTGGCATGGGATCCAGCCACACTCAAGTACAGCCGACCTCAGAGCCAAGTCCCATCAGCTCCCATCGGAAGCTTCTGATTTATTCTCATCTCATGCCCATCCCTTGCCCATGGCTGGAGAAATTGTAGGAAGTAAAGGAGAACATTTGCTAAGTGGACGTGTTGTCAGACTGCCTCCTGAATATTTATGTTCTGACATAGATTAGTGGTGCCCTCAGCCTCGGCCGGTTTCTTTTTGCCACAGGCAGCAGTTAATGTGGAGATGCTTAACTGGACAAGGAGCTGAGAGTAAGTGGTTGCTCAGGGTCCCCGTCCTAAACAGCCATTCGTAGCTCAGAGAGCAACATCGGGGCTGAAGAGATGTAAGCTCAGGGGGATAGACCAGTGCTGGGAATGCTGCCTTCTGGATGTGACACTCAGAGCAGCTCTGGTTACCTGCACAGGACTTGTAGAGGGAGCCATGAGGTCCCAACCCTAACCCTGGAGATGTTAGCACTGAACCCTGCTGCTTAAAGGGGTCACTTATTCAGTAGTTAAGTTGCCCATGGGCCAATAACCAACCCCACACCCGTGCAAGCAATGCTAATTAAATTCAATGGACCATCAAAAAAATTTATGCTATCCTCATTATGAATAAAACAGATCCTTAACACACACAGCTCAGAGATACATCTAAAATAAAACTCAAGGGGCTTGTCTTTTCAGGCTCTTCTATGCCTGGCACACAGAATATACAAATGTGGCCTCGGGCCTAAAAGAAAAAAAAGAAAAAGAAAAAGAAAAAAAAAAGAAAATAAAAAGAAAAAAAGAAAAAGAAAAAGAAAGAAAAAGAAAAAGAGAAAAAGAAAAAGAAAAAACCAAGATCTGTGATCCCATTTTCAGTTTCCTTTTCAAAAAGAAACTGGGAGACACCTGAATGGAGACTAATCTGTTAGCCAGCAGAAGTAACAGCAGGAAGCTGGGGCCTTGAATTCAACAACTCAGCGGCAGAACTTTCTCCTGGAGGAAGCTGGGTCCACCAGTGCCAATGAAGAAGGTGAGAGCACCTGAGTGTTTCTTTGCCCCAGTCCTTGGCAGGAAATGGTGATGATGTTAACTCAGGTCATGCAGGAACGCAGAGCCCCTTCGTAACGAGAAGGCTGGCAAAGCAAAGGACCTCAGCAGGGCAGGCGAAAGCCAGGAGTGAAGTTCTGGGTTTATTGGGGTGTTCTTTAGCTCTGAAGTACAAGGAGCAGAGCTTGGAATAGAGGCAGAGGGGGACCTAGGATAAGCCTGGTCATGAAGCAGCAGGTAACTTGGTCCATTTGTAGACTTAGTAGACTAAGTCTACAAATGGACATTGGCTAAGAAAGCCAGCAAACCACTGCTGAAGCTCTGGCCCGGCTGGCCAGCACTGGCCCATGAAGCCTGCTGACCAGTTAGACAACTGACTAAACAAAGTGAAGCTAAGGTGGCCATAGCAAATGGCCCCATCAGTCTATAGGTCAACAAACCCACAAGGGTGACAGGAGGATACCAAGGGCAGAAGCAATCCAGAAGTGTGTTCTGGTGCCTCTTTCTGCTGCAGACTTGCTGCCCCGATGACCCCACCAGCCTTTTCCGGAAGCAGGAGCAGTATAGTGACCGTCCCTGGCTACACTGGTCATTGGCCAAGTCCCAGAGGGCAGGGAGCCTTTTGGCAAATCTCTAGCATTTAAGGGAAAAAAAAAAAGTCTATCTACCTTGTCTCCCTTGAGCCTGTGAGTTTTATGACCAGTATTGTAAAAACTAGTCCCATTTTTAGACATGAGTTAAGTGAGATTTAGACAAATCACATTATTGTGGGATAGTATGGTGCACTGGGATTTGTTTTGCATGGTTTCAGAACTCACGGCCTTAATCTGTACACTGCAAACCCAAATATTATACTTTCTTGAACAAAACAAACAGATAAAAACAAAACAAACAAACAACAAAAAAAAAAAAAAAAAAAAAAAAAAAAAAAAAACAGGCTGGGCAGTGGTGGCGCACGCCTTTAATTCCAGCACTTGGGAGGCAGAGGCAGGTGGATTTCTGAGTCTGAGGCCAGCCTGGTCTACAGAGTGAGTTCCAGGACAGCCAGGGCTACACAGAGAAACCCTGTCTCAAAAAAAAAAAAAAAGAAAGAAAGAAAGAAAGAAAGAAAACCAAACCCCCAAATCTCTCCCCCCCCCCCCCAAAAAAAACAACAAACAAACAAAAATGACAGAGCAAAAGTTGGGGGCAAGGGGAAGATGGGGCATCTAAAGCAGAAAACAGTGTTGGGGAGATGAAACAAAGATTCCCAGGGATCTCCTGAACTCTGGTCTTTATGTATCAGGTCCACATTCAGCTACTGTCTGCATCCAGGTCTAAGTTTAAATGAGCCATTTTACCCATAAAATCCCCACATCAGAACTGTTTTTAATTCAAGATTTGATATGTGTTGTGACAGTACCCCAGCGGTTTTCTCCTCTACAAAGGAAGGCTGGTAATGGGTACCGTAATTCCCCAAGAGTGTTATGAGCAGCTTGGGAAGTAACACAAGAAACGCCCAGGAAAACATCCTGCCACCAGGAGCTACAGCTGGGTCTCCAGGATCTCCCACAGAGGGATGGCCTCTCTCTCCTGGAGACTCCCTGGGGTCTGGTCACCTTTTTTGACAGTTAAGAGCCCTTCCTCAGGATCCCTTTCCCTGGAGATTAAGGCCCACTGGTGGAGGCAGAAATTCCAGGCCAGTGACTATTGAGTCAAAAGAACTCAAGAAATGTATACAATTCTCTCCCAGACAGGAGTAAGAACTTAAGGTCTCTTAATTGGATGCTGTAACCTTGTAGCTAGGGGATGTTTCTTTGACTTCTGAAGTCAGAGGCTCAGCATCCTTTTATACATTCTCCTTTCCCATTTTACTGGGAAAACAAACAAAACAAAAACAAAACAAACAAACAAACAAAAAAACCAACAGTCCAGGGGTGGAATCCAGAGCTGCCATTTGTAGGACTGAACAGTTCATCTATACTTAACTAGTTTGAAGCTCAGCAGCTACACATGTCCCTTTAGCTGCCCAGTAAAGTTATTAATGAGCCCTTTGAGGTTAAAGTCTGCTGCTTAGGACTTCCCCCCAACAACATTCTTAGTGTAAAGTCAGGAAGAAACTGAGGAATGTCAGTGGTGTGGAATGTTTTTGTGAAAAGCTGGAGGCGGGGCTTACTTAGGAACACAAGTGTGTTGTAAAGCTGTTAAGAAAACCTTTCCCATCATCGTGGGGTCACACTCTGTAAGACTTGGACTCTTGTCCTTTCTGGTTTGTCTTGTACAGATGTCTCCAGAGAGTCAGACATCTGTGTCCTCCAGGGAAAGAAAGTTTAAAACTTCAGCTTAATTTCAGGAGCTGAGGCCCCGAAGAGGGAAGTGTTTTCGATGAGCTCAGTGAACTTTCTACTGATCACAGAACTGTTCCAGATTTGCTTCCAGATTCCGCTTCTGTTCCTGACTTCCAGTCAGAAATCATGTCATATCACTGGCAATTTCATCATTTTCAAGAAAATGAAACTTCCCTCATTTAACTGGAAATTCAGCTCCTAGATTTTTATCTCCTAGGAGCTTATGATGGCTTTGAATTTTCACTTTTGATTTCCATTTTTGCAAACAGTCCTGTAGTACGGGGGAATGGGGGAATCGGTAGCTGCCCTAATGCTACTTCCTGTTCTTTCTCCTGTTTGAAGGCTGGAGGCGGGAGGCTGGGCTTCAGGGTCAGAGACAGTGTCTCCAGGTCTATCTCTGCTCCTCACTATTTGAGCACCCACTCACGAACCAAAGGCTTTCTGACCTTCAGTTCCTATCTGAAAAATGTGATGGAGACTGCCAGCTCCCTCCCAGGGCTGTGGGGAATAACACATCACATGCACAAACTTTAAAACATAAGGAAATCGGCATCTACATGTCCGTTCTGACTCCACCTCCACCCTGCCTCTCAGGGAACCTGATTTAGTTCAGTTCAGTTCAGTTCTATTCATCAGGACTTGACTAGAACCCTCGAAAATTTCAAATCAGTCAGTATGTTACAACTGGTGGTTGACCCCTGAGTTCCCAAGACATCAGGTGAATTACTTCCTATTTGCTGACGTCAGCACTCTTCCATTATAGTTGGATTGGCAGAGATTGTGAGTTCTCACATAGGAAACCATCTCTCAAAGTTTCTGTGGGGTCCTGGCTATGTCCCCTTCCCCTGACAGGGCACCTCTGTAGCCAGTTCCTTAAAGAATCACAGACTCTGGCTAAAGGGACTCATGGTACACTCAGCATTAGAACTGTCTAGATCAAATCTCCATTTTGTCATTGAGTAAACTGAGGTCCTTGTGAAGGGAAGCACTTGCCTAAACTCACAGAGATGGGTGTGGTCCAGTCCAGCAAGCCACTCTGCACTACCGAGCATGCATCAGTTCAACAGATCAACCAAGTTGCTCACCACAGACAGAGCTGCCCGCCAGGTAGGCAACTGAGGACTGAAGAGTCCCATACCTAGCACCCCTCATAGAAGAGACTCTGACAGAATGAAGACAGAAGAAACTGGTGTGCCCGAGAAGGGATTTAGATAGCCACAGGTGCTGGGTGCTGTCTTCTTCACTCTGGGCACCTGGTCAGCAGCCTCTGAAAGCTCCAGGTTGAAGCAACAGTAACTCCCACCCCAGCCCCACCCCCAAGCAAGAGCCTGTATGTGGTAATGCTATCCCACAACAAAGGCAACATGCAAAACATGTGCTCTCTTCTTGGTGACACATGCCTGTAATCTCAGCACTTGGGGACTGAGGCTGGAAGACTGCCATAAATTTAAAGCAAGCCCAGGTTACATAGGGAGACCTTGTCTCAGAAACAGTGGAACAACAGGAGGGGAGACTAAACATTTTAAATAACCGGGCTTGGCAAGTCCTTTAATTCACAAGACAGACTGTGAGCTACATGATGAAATCAAAGAAAATAAAATGGTTAGGTGGAACATGCAAAAAAAAAAAAAAAAAAAAACGGGAGTTGTAAATGAGCGGGAGTCAGAGTAGGGAATCAACCCAATGGGAGCGACCTAGGAGATAGAAATGCAAGAGAAGCCCCCTTTCCTGTCCTGTGTCAGAGACCGGTTAGGAACGCTGGGTGGGGAGACCCCACACTCAACATCCCTTCCTGGCTCCTTTTACTTCAATTATTTCACTCTAGAAACAAATCTGTCAAAACCTGACTACCTGAACCACACAGCGCAGGCTCCTACACAGGCAGAGAGGTGCTGGGCATGGTGGCCTATTATTTCAGCCCTTGGGAGGCAGAGGCAGGAGAATTGTCCGGAGTTTACGGGGCAGTCTGGATTACAAAATGAGACTCTGTCACAAGAATACAAAATGACTACACACACACACACACACACACACACACACACACACACACACAGAGGTACAAGCGGTTCCACACCCTGGTCCCTCCACCCGTTTGATCCGATTCCTTCGGTTCACTTCCAGTACACAAAGAAATCCAAGGACCAGTTAAAAGTCATCCAGAACACAGAAAGCACAACAGCGAGTGAGGCTGGAAGAGACGTCTCAAGCCCAGCCGCCCAACGTTAGCGGGTGCGGAGACCTCTCGGCCTTCAGCCCCAGGACAGCGCCACACCAGCGCTCGCCGCCTTCAAACTTATCCCAACTCCCTTTCCCCCGCTGCGCTCTGCGCGGTCCAGCCGCCCTAGGCGGAGCGCAAGGCGACCTCCAGCGGCTGTGCCGGACTTCCGACCGAGCGTCCCTTCTCCATTCATTTAGCTCGGTACCGGGAGCAGCGCTCCCACAAGCCGCGGTCACCGTGCCTCTCTGCCGACTTAGGCGGGACCCGCTGGGACTCCAGCGCCCGGACAAGAAGTGATGGATGGAGGGGACCGCGATCCCCAGAGTGTGGGTCACTCCCGCGCACCAACACCCACCAATCACCCGGACGACCTCTCCTAGTTGCAAGCTGAGAGCGCGGGATCTCCTCCGTCCCTGGGTCTCTTTCGCGCCTTAAGTCAAAAGAGAAAGTTCGTTCTTTCACTTTACCAGAAACTTTTCCCAGCTCGGAGCGGCCGCGGCAAAGAGCAGCTCAGCCGAGCGACTGTGCCGCGGAAACTAGGGCTCGGGTCCCCGGTGGCGCAAGGGTCCCGGGACTGGTCACCAGCGGGGAACTTAGGGCGGGGAGGGCAGCGCTCCTAGGCGTGGCTCTAATGCTCACCTCCAGTCTTCGCTCGGGGCGGCCAGGGTCCAGAGAGCGTTTAGAGGCGGGCGGTCTGTCCCGCCGGCGGGTGAGCGCGGAGGACTGTGCCGGAGCGAGGGTTGGCCGGTCGGCTCCGCCGGGGAAGCACCGTGCGCGGCGCGTCTCGCTGAGTGAGACTGTGGCTGGGAGCGCGTTGCATCACCCCTTTTAAAGCCCTCGCGCTGGCAGGGAGCCCGCTTAACTCCAGGTTACCAATCCCAGGCTGACGTAATGCTATTAATAGCTTCCAGGGAGAACTGGCCAGAGGAGGGGGGCGAAGGAGGGACGGGGGCGGGGCCAATGGTGGGTGGAGTCCGAGGACTTGGTGATGCAAGTGCGAGAAGGGGCGGTCACGGCGCGTCTAGCGCGCCTCGCACGCCCGGGACACACACACCCGCCCGCCCTCTATCTCCATATCAGGCCGGGAGCCGCCCGGGCGCACCGCCAGATGTGCGTATTCGCCGCTGCGTGTTCCAGGCATGAGCCAATGGTGCCCAAGCCAGCGGCATGACTCCACCGCCCTGGCATCTCTCCCTCCGCTAGGTTGGGGAAGGGGGGAGGGGTGCCGGGAGGCGGGTCCTGGCAGTGGCCCAGACTAGGTGAGGCTGGGAAGCGGGCACGACCTTTCTCTAAAATGCGTGGTCATTTTTCTAAAACTTCAGGAAAAGGCTCCTTCTCTGGCCAGCGGCCTAGCCTAAGGAGGGGGCGGGGGAAGGGGTAGCGGTGACAATCTCGCGCGTGAAGGAGGTGCCCAAAGTTACACTCCGGTGAATCCACACCGTTACGCGCTACTGTGACCTCCGCTGCCGCGGGTCCCCCGCTAGAAGCTGTGGATTAACGTAGACACTCGGCGGCCTCGTGCTCCTACGCCCGCGGCCGCGCACACGCAGGGGGCCCCCGAACTCGCTAGGAACCCAGGGTGCTAGTGACGGAACGCTGTCAGTTCGGTTTTGGTTTTTGTTTTTTCATAACAACCACAAAACATTTTAAATGAACAGGGAATTCTCCGGGAAAGCAAGAGCATAGAAAGAGGAAAGATTTGGAGAGATCAGAGGCCACCTAGCGCAGGGAATAGAAGGGGCTGGGAAAAAGGCGGCTCGGCCCGTCCGGGAAAGAGGACGCTTTGATCTCTACTCGCCCGACTTGGGCGGGGCCGGGGGTCCGCCTGGACGTCAGGAAATACTTAGAGAAAACCCGTCTCCAGGCTTCGAGTGTCTGTCTGCAGGAACAGAGGGTTGTTCTGGGGACCCGGTGGCCGGGACTGAGCACGCACCGCTTAAAGCCAGACCATTAGGGCCCTCTATCCTCAAATCTGGTGGCTGGAAAGGCTGGGCGAAGGGGTCGATTTCAGGCCAAGGCTGCAGCAGACCTGGGTTTGAACCTTGAAAATAGTTTCCCGGTTCTGACCCAGTAATTCCGAGGGTCTGGGCTGAGCGCAGGACCCTGGGCGGGTCTCCATAGCCCATCAAGTGTTAGAAGTGCACTCGGCTGCGGCCCAGGAGTCCCGCATCTGCCTGGGAGGCGTTCGCAGGCACACGTGGGGCAGGATGCCGAGGTGTAAAGACAGAGGCACCTCTTAGCACCTGACTTTGAGAGGAAGGCGCTCAGAAGGTCACAGGGTGGTAGTTTGGGATGAGAAGCAGAATTGACGGGTGCCGCTGCCCCCATAGCACCTGCCAACGGGACGGTTACGGTCCTGAGGTAAGGTCGCACACGAGATTACACCGTAAGGAACTGATGTCCCCTGAGACAGACACTTCGGGCAAAATCAAGTTGTCTGCACCCGGGTTCTTCCAGTCTACGGCAATCTCGCCCTTGAAAGCCCCTGCCCTCCATTGAGGCCCCCCGGAATCTCTCCGTCCTCGCTGGCCCGGGAAGCCTAGGGTGGTTCCATCCCCGGGATCCTCTTAGCTCCTGCCAGGATCTGACGGGATTGCAGTAGCGTCGCGCGGGAAGCGCCGGGCCAATGTTTTGCTTTGGGTTTTGCCTTGGTAACAGCTCTCGGGGCCCCACCCTCCGTCTCCCACGCCCACACCCTGCTCCACACCTCCACCGCCCGGCCTCCAGCCGACCTGCGGGCAGGTAAACCCCGGGCGTGTCAGCACAACCCCGAAGAATGCCAGGTGCCTAGAAATGAAAGTCGTTTGGAATCTCCTCGTACCTGCCTCATCTCTTTACAGTCTGCTCTGGAATAAATAAACACCACTGTACAGTGTAACAGAGAGATGGGGAACACAGGGGGAACACAAACCGCTGAGAACCCCGACAGAAATATTGTTTTGCGGATTTAAACCGGCGTTCAATATTAGGTGGGTCCTGTCTTCAAGTGGAAGGCTCGGCCGACAGTCTCGAGACCACAAGAAGCAAGACCAGCTCCCTCAGAACAGTGGAAAGGTAGCGTGGACAGAAGTTCGCAGAGCTTCGTGGGCACCTGGTCATGACCGTGGTGCCCTCCCCCACGCCTGTCTTTCTGCTATTCTAATCGTTAGCTTTCAATTTCCAAATCGCACCTGGATAGAAGCGCTCTCAGTTGTTTACAGAGCTCTGAGTCTGACATCCTCCGACTCCCCCGTAACTTACTGAAACCCTAAAAGCGATAAGACTCTCCCAGGGAGAAGTCGGCCCACCCCCCACTTGGATGAAACGCCTATCCCAGGCAAACAAAAGTCACTGTCTACCGGACTCAGTCCCCTAGGCTCCCAGGAGAATCGTAAAGCGCCTGAGAAAAAACGGGAAGGAAGAGCCCCAAGGTCTGGACCAAAGGAAGTTGTCAACATCTGAGTCTCCTTGCTTCTCACTTTACCCTGACTTAATGCCCCCAGTGTGCAGCGTGCGCACTCGCCCAAACTCACGGGTAGCGCCACGCAGAGGGGCAAGAAAAGCTCCCAGCACCCAAATCTCGGCCCCACACAAAGGCAAAAGAATGCCTGTCCAGCCAGAGCAGGAAGCCCCTGGCTAACGGGATTTCAGGGGTTAATGCCCAGTCAAATAGGGTTAAGCAGAAACTTGAATGTTGTGGAGTTTTTCGCCAGAGAACCGCCCGGGGAACTCGTATGCAGATCAACTCCGGTCTGTTTTGCTGAGTGAGATAAGAGTTGGAGACTTCATGCTGGGGCATGTACCAAAGGAAGAGGGAAAATTAAAAGGGGAGGAGAAGGAACCAAGCAGCTAAAAACAGTCCCCTCGTGGCAACCAAAACTAAACACAAAAACATTACAGCGAGCCAAAAGCAAAAAAGGAAAAAAGAAAGTTCAGAGATATTTAAAGGTTTTTGCAATTCAGAGGGCGATCCCTTCCACATTCCTCTGCCTCTTTAACCGTGTTCTCCAGACTCTGAGGCTGTATTTGCTCAGAGAGTCCAGAAACGAGGCGTCCAGGGAAACTTGAGCGGACCAGCTGGCCTGTCTGTGCTCAGGTCTTGACCCCACTTCTTGACCTTGGAAAGGGTGTCGGTCGGATTTCTCCGGAACCCACGCTCTCGGCCAAGCCAAGCAGATTGTGAGAATTGCTAATTTAAGTCCCTAAAAGTACATCCTCACATCCCCAGGGAAAGAAAACAGCACACAGTGGGTGCTCAAGTAAGGAAGACCCTCGATTGACTTGTGAATACCCCCTAGCTCCGTCCTCTCGTTTTATCTCCAGGTTTAAGTGTTCTCCCACACTGAGAAGGGTGTGCAAACAGTAGCACACCTAGTGCCTAGGAAGGAGGCGCAGTTGGAGTCTTCGGTAATAGTGTCTGTAATTGTGGACCAGGAAGGCTTTCTAGGATACCCTCTGTCCCCTTCACCATTGAGAATCCGAAATACCCAGAGTGACAGTCATGAGGTGGGCTTCCACCCACCTCAAAAAGCAACAGGAATAAGCCTTGTTCTCCAGCCACAACTTCTAATCAGACCCTGGGCTTCTGGGTGCTGGATGATGGTGGGAAATGACCGCAAACCACCCTGGGCTGGGCTGGGGATTCCACTGCCCTTCTGGCTCTGCCTTTGCTATCTTGAGAAGGGTAGGTCTTCTTCCCAGGGTTTCCATTGGATTGTTCTGGAGGTCCCTGGGCTGGACTCAGGGCTTCCTGAAATGGAGAGAGACCCTCTTCTCCAGACCACCCCACTGCCCTGTAGATTTCTGAGCCAAAAGAGGCGGTTGGCTCTGGGGAAAGCTGCTGCATGGCCCAATGACTAACTCATTCTGCAGTCACACTTCTCAGGAAACTACAGCTGAGAAGTGCTGTGGGATCAGATTCTAGGACACAGCCCAGCCTTTATCTCCCACCTCTCTCTCAAGCTTCCTAACTTTAACTCGTGTGGGCACTCAGCCACAGAGGAGCTTACCCAAGGCAGGGACTGGATCTTTTGAAGACATCTTGTATACAAACATTGTCTTTAGACCACAGGGCCAAATCTAGTTAGCAGCTGTCCCCACTTCAGAGAGGAGATCCTCGGGGCCCCAGAAATCTGAGATGAGGTCAGGGAAATCCTGGTGTTAGCAGCACATAGTAGGTCTGAGACCTACCCACGGGTTTGACCTCCAGCAACTGGATGGCTGTGTAAGTCATAAATGTACTTACCGTAGCCTGGCAATCCACAAAATGAGATTATTTAACATGGTTTCCCCATAAAGCATTGCTATAAATATCAGATAATATGATAGGTGTGAAAGTGAGTTGAAAATAATGTAAAATCATGCCAACGAGTAGCTAACTGGACATGGTCATGCATGCTTGTGGAACTAAGATGAGAACGTGAACGTTTGAGGCCACCTGTGAGGAAAGCAGTTAGAGCCAGCCTGGGCTACACAGAAGGATTCTGTCTCTAAAACAAAAGCAGCAAGCGTCTCTTACAATAGTATTTGGCCATTATGAGAATTAGGGAAAAGGCAAAAGATTAAAAAAGAACCTATAGTCCCAACACTGTCAGTATTTTGAGTTATTTTTTTCTGGTTCTTTTTTTTTCTTTCATTATACACATGATTTCAAGATACAGTTATGGTTTTATATACTTGCAACTGTTGGGCCTGTTCTTTTGCTTATCACTCTGGATAGTATATTACCATCATATTTTTTTCTTCTTTAAATTGTGCCATTTTATTGAAAGACAGAGGACACATACCGTTGTTTCATAGAACAAATATACATAGATTTAAGTGATAAACTATACTAAGGATTACCACCGTAAGCAGAATGCCACCTCCAGTGTTCAGCCCACATACCCTCCTGATGCTCTCCGCCCCTGCCTCCCAGTGGGAAGCACTGCCCTGACTCATTGCCATAGTCTGTGGGAGCTCATGGGTGTGTATAACTTAACTCAGTTTTTACTCTACGTTAGTATCTGGGGTGCTACCAACATTTTGCTAACATGGTAGACACACTTTAGTCTTTTTGATGGGAAAAGACACCAATGGCCAGCTTCCCTTGGATTACTTAAATGGAGTTAGGAAAGTGTCTTGCTTTGTTCAATCTTCAAGTGCTACACACGCTGAAAGAGAGAAGGCTCCCAGGACCAGAGGCAGCCTGTGTTCTTCCTCGTTTCTAACATCCAAAGAAAAAACTGTGCAAGCACTTTTCTCTTGGAGCATGTCCTTTGACCCGTCCGGCTGTATGTAATTTTGTCTACTTAATACTGTCTACCCATTGTGGAAAATAAATCAAGTCTGCACATGAGAGAGTGATAACTGGCAGGACCACCTAGCACTGCTTCTGCCTGTGCCTTCCTGTAGAATTCTCACTGTGGCTAAGCCGTGCTGTAGCCCTGGCACCTCTATGCCAGCATAGTGACATGGAGGGCAACAAGACTAGCTGTCCTCTCCTCAGTCTGTACCTGGAGCCAGTGCCAGAGTCAGGTGGCACTGGTTTTCAGAACTACACAACACCAGGTCTCATAGGACTCTGGAAGTCATCTGCTTCCATCCGTCCCAAATACAGGCACAGGACTCTACACCAGAGCCTCGGAGCAAAGGCAGGATGTGCTGGCACTGCACTGTTTTACCTTACAGAAGTATGATATGTTGAATTGGAATGTAAGTCTTATGAGAATGTTTAAGGACGGCGAGAAGATATCAAAGTCATTCTGGCCTTGGGATGTACCCCTGAAGTCAGATGTGAGGACCCTGAGGAGATTTGTCTTTTTGTTTGTTTGTTGGGTTGATTTTTACATTCTCTTTAGATAATATTAGCAAGCTGCTTTGGTGAATATTAGCTGTCATCCCCACACTCAGAAGGCTGGAGCAGTAAGCTTGGGGGCAGCCTGGGTTACATAGCGAATCCCAGGCTAGTACCAGTCTCTGTCTTAAAGAAAACTCAGCTGGCCTCAAAACCACAGAGATCCACACGCCTCTGCCTCTAGAGTGTTGAGATTAGGGGCAGACATCCACATGCCCGCTTCTCTTTCTTCTCCGTGCATTAGCCTCATAGACCCCAACGTCGTCAGAAATGTCTACAGAGCCCAATGCCAAGGTCCAGCTCAGGATAACTGACTGATTTGAAATAAAATGTAAAAAAATCAATATGTGGCCTGGTCACAATTACTATTTACTCAGAGCATGTTACATGCAAGGCACATAGTAAGAACTGTCAAAAATACTAGTGTCTTATTTGGTCTTCACGCTAATTCTGTCAGGCTGGCACTATTTTCTCAGTTTTGTAGACGAGGAGAGAAATCTCAGAAAGGTTAAAGAAAACAGCTCATCGATGGTTGAGTCCAACACAGGTCTGGTGGACTTTAAGATTTCTGCTGAACATCTTTGCCGTCTGGACCCTGGAGAGCATCTCCTGGGTTTATTTTCTTGAACTGTGTGGTCTGTATTAAACAGGTCCTTCTTACCCAACCTCCCGAGTGCTAGATGCTTGTTGACCTTACCAGGAAATTCTTACTCCTGAAATTCCAGAAGATTCAGCTCCCTGTGCCTTCTGTGATACTGAACTCTGTGCCAAATTTACCATTATTCCCTGATTTGCTTTAACCACAGACATAAGCCCTGCTATCGACTGAGTAAGCTGAGCAGGGCTTTTTAGACTTTTATTCTGTTTCCCGAAATATGACAAACTGAAGTCATCTGATGATGATGAACTCGTACTTGAAACTGGAGTGGCTGAGGGTGGACTGAGTCACTCCTGTGAGCTGAGACTCATTAATCAATCCATCAAATCATGTCCAGTTGCCAGACACTGCTTTCAGCAGTGTGCTCAGACACTCTGTGCTCACAAGGGCAGGATTGGAACACTTCTTGACCTTGAGGAGATTAAAATCTTCAGGTGGCAAATTAGCACATAAAATAGCAGCGTCTGGCAGTAAATGTTTAAACAAGCATCTACTGTGTCCCAGCACTGTGCCCAAGCTCAGCGTCACAGTGGAACATCCCAGCAGCTCTCCAACATTCATGGAGAGACAGGCTTGGCCACGAGTGGTGACAGCCCCATGTCATCCTGGCTGACCCCAGGGCAGAGAGGCTGTATCCAGGGAAGTTGGCAAGCATTGATAAATGAGTGGTTTATGAACGGCTTCTTAGTCAAAGGAGGAGAGAGGTGTACAAAAAGTCATGGGTGTCTGGCTTTCTCTGCCTAGTCCTAGCATCTTGTCTGGTTCCACACAACAGATCTGCACAGATGATGAAGGGAAACAAAGATTTGTGAAGGCATGGGGCAAGCGTGGAGAACAGGACTCAGGGGCTGAGCTGAAGAGCGCTCCAAGGAGATAGAGTTGGTGACAGGCTATTGAAGATCAATGAAGCATTTGATAATCAGTCAGAACTGTGTCCCCAGGGACAAGGGTGTATGTTGGAAGGCAGGGGATATCATAGGGTAGCAAGTATGCACTAACAAACATGCTAGCCCAGGGTAGCGAGGACACTAGCCGAGCTTCTATCCAGCAGGTGAAGATTCAAGGCCAGGAAGAAGGGGAAAGTGGCCTCACTTCAGTGCATGTTTCTGGTGAAATAAAAATTATTCACGAAGCAGTGTTCTGGTATGTTCTGAAATTTAAAATGGATCCCCCCTGACCCATTTAGATCTTGTCGTTTTATAGTTCAGAATCCCATCATTAAAGCTGAACTCTGGAGGGGGAGTCATTTTATCAGTGCCTGTCCGTGTGAACAGAAGGGGATTCGGGGATTTAGGTGAGAGCATCAGATGCCCTGCCTCGGGCGATAGATACAAGAAGAGAGCTGACTGGAGATTGTGCAGGCTAAGGTGAGACTCTAGTCCTTGGGAACAGGCCAAGGGACAGCCTCTGAGCGGCAGCATGTTGGGGACTCCAGAGTGACAGACAGAAGGGGGTCGGGGAGACTGGGTCACCAGAATAGGGGTTTGGGACATTTGTTCTTAATTACCAAGCACCTTTTCCTGAGGTTTGGCAGGACCACTGCCATGGTTGTAAAAGGGACAATGGAACTGACCAGCAAGGCACCAGCAGTCCTCAGCCTGCATAACTAACAATTTTTAAAAGTGGAAATTTTAGTAACTGTCTACAAGGCCCATCATTATATGCAATTGATACATGTTAACAGAAAGATAATGAAAAGATTTCCTTTGCTGTGTGTGATGGTACATATAGGCACATGGGAAACTGAGGCAGGACTATGCACTCATTACTAGCTTTGGCTATAGGGGTTTGAAGCCAGCCTAGCTTTAAAAAAAAACAATTTTGGGAGAAATAATAATTAAAAGTTTTGGTTTTTTTTTAAATGCTCTGCCATTATTTTTAAAAATGTTTACTACTGGACATGGTAGCACATGCCTATAATTAATTCCGGCATCCAGGAGGCTAAGGCAGGAGGATTGCTGATACTTTGAGGTCAACTTGTCTCAAAACAGACTAAACAAAACAAAACAAAACAAAAAACAACCCCACAAAACCTGTTTACATCCCAGCATTCTGAAAGCCCAGCAAGAGGTGGTCAATTTGAGAGCATCTTTGAGGCACAGAGCACATTCTGGGACAGTACTCATCCCAAGACAACAAAAAGAAAGAAAAGCAGTTGTTTATAAAGGCGTTGTAACTTGGAGAATGCAGGTAGGGACAATGTAAGGGTTAAAAAGCAAGACAACGTATTGTAAACGGAACAGTTGGGACTCAGTGAAAGTGTTAATCAATAAGAAAAACAAGATTAATAAGATGCCTCAATTATTACACAATTCTTATTCTCCTTAGTGGATGATTTTTTTCTCCTTTCCTTGGAGATTTCTGAACTGACACATGTTCTGTAGCAGGGGTGAGGTATCTGTGAATCGACAAAGACAGCAGTTTATGTTCGGATGAGCGGAAAAGAAATGAAAGCGGGTGGCTTTCAAAGAACACCATCGCAGACTTGCCCAGCCAGGAAGAAAGGACCGAGACCCCACCCAGGTAGAATCTTGGCTCAGTGAATGCATTTATTATGGAACCCCTGCCAGATGTTAGGGACGAGAAGAAACTTATGAGGAATAACCATTCCTAAGGGAGGACGTGGAATGTCCAATCCTTAGCAAAGATCAGCCCGCTAACCCTGCAGCCCGAGGACATAGATCATAGGTGTATTTATCTACACTGACACCAGCAAAGGCTCAGCTCCTGCTTCCACACAGACAGAACAATCTTGGAAACCTCCCAAGGCTCAGGTTCCCCCAGAGTTAACCAGGGTACAGCACCAAAGGCAACAGGTGTCCCAGTTCTACCATTTCTTGTCCTGGAGCGTTGAAATGGATGTAGAAATGCCTCCGTTAACAGGGCTGCCTCAGGAGAGACATGTGGTGTTGTGACACACATCATTGAGACATACATACAGAGAAAAGGAAACCCCCTAGGGATGATGGGAATTTAGTAAGCAAGATTCAGCCAGTCTGCTGGCCCTTCCTTCCCTCAGTCACTCTCCCTCCTTTAACCGGCTAGTCTCTACTATTCCAGAACTTCTCTTACTCTCTCAGTCTTTCTCACTATGCTCTAGTCTCTACCTTGCTTCCCCATTACTCTCCTCTGCTAGTCTGCTTCCCTCTACGTCTGGTCTGCTTCCCAGATTCCCTCGGTCTGCCATGTCCAGTCTACTCTCCATGTTCAGTCTACTTTTCTCTTTCTGCTCTGGACCTTTCCTGGTACCCAGGTACATTTTGTCTCTTAGCCTCATCAAAACTTCCCTAACAATGGGCGAGTCATGGCAGCAGTTTCTTTACTGCGCCACTTCGAAAACTGTCACTGGCAAGTTTCAGGCCATCCAGGGCTACATCGGAGACCACGAGATGCAAATCAGGTACCGGTGGCACAGGCTTGCAGTCTCAATACTTAAGAGTACTGAGGCAGGAGGATTACTGTGAATTTGAGGCCAGCCAGTGTGAAGGAGCCACAGCAGGAGCCGCTCACCAGAGGGCCTTTCATGGTTTACCTTTTATACTTAACCCTAAGGAGAAATGACACCACATAGAAATCCAGAGGCAACTGGACTCAAAAAACCCAGTAGCTCATCAACATTTAGAAAACTAGAAACAGCTGATGCCATTGTGTTAAAGATGCCACCCTTTGCCACCGCTCAGAGAGGAGCGAGTTGGCGAGTTTCTCCCTTTCTCCTTTCTCCTTTCTCCTTTCTCCTTTCTCTCTCTCTCTCTCTCTCTCTCTCTCTCTCTCTCTCTCTCTCTCCTGTGTGTGTTTTTTGTGCTCTCTCTCTGTGTGCTCTCTGTATGTGTGCATGTATGCGTGCACATGTGATGTGTGTGTGTGTGTGTGTGTGTGTGTGTGTGTGTGTGATTACGAGCCTTAGCTGTAACTTTCACAGTCCCCACAGTGTCTTCTGCATTGGCTCCTTACGTGTGTGTGTGTGTGTGTGTGTGTGTGTGTGTGTGTGATTACAGAGCCTTAGCTGTAACTTTCACAGTCCCCACAGTGACTTCTGCATTGGCTCCTTACACGTCCCGACACGCAGAGCCCGAGGAAACGCAAACTGAAAAGGAAACCAATGTTCCACCTGAGTCACCATGTTTCCTTTTTATCACCAAAGCAATGAACTCCCACACAATCGAGGTGCTCTATTTAGGTTTTAGAAACGTCATCCCCGTAATTAAAGAAGGCTATTACTGTACAGTAAACAATTAGAAAACATGTTCTTAGAAACATCTCTCTGATTCATAAACGTTTGTGTGGTGAGGTAAGAGAGGTGGAACTCTTTGCTAACAGCTGGTGATAAGGATCAGGGGATCCTCACTTCACACAGTCAGCCTGGAAGTGGAAAAACCACGGAGACATGGGACATTTAGCTTGTAATGATTGATGGGGAAAATCTAGTTTAAAATATACTCTTTCCTAACAATAATTCACCTGGCATTTGTTTATTCATTCTTTCTAGAAGTATTTATTGATTGTACTCTGTCCTTCCTCCTGGGTGGAGACCACAGTCTGCTGCACTGTAAAATGCCAACACTTGGGGCGCTTCTGTGTTTCTAAGTCCCTCTTCCTTATGCCCAGGACTTCCTTCTTCCAGACACCCCAACTTCTCCAGCTGTGACACTGCTGGTTTTGTTCATTGTTCAACCTTCCAATCCTAAGCTGGTCATGGTGGCGAGCACCTGCAGTCTCGGCACATGGAAGGCAGAGGCAGGATAATCAGGAATTGAGGACCATCCTAATCTACATAGTGAGTGAAGTAGAGGACAGCCTGTACCTCACCCTTACTCCCCACCCCCAAATCAAAGCCACTCCCTTGTGAACACGGTGTAAGTCACACTCAGGATTAGCTAATGCCATTTCAGGGCCCCATGACAAAATATAAATGTGAAGTCCTAGTTTCAGAGTGGTATGTCAGTCGTGGCTTTGGTGGGTGCTACGATTCCTTGGCTGTTCCACATACTACACTACACTGGAGCCAATGAACAAATGCTTACCATGTTGCCTCTGGGGAAGCAGCATTCAGCACTGTTCTGGTGTATGAGTAGCGGGTGACCAGTCAGAGAAAACCATTCCAGGGCCACCACAAGTATCTCTGGACCCAATCAGAGCTGACAAGCTTCTGGGAGCATAAGGCTAGGACTGGGCCCAGCTTTCCTGCTGGATTTGAACCCTTGAACCTGAGGAACTAAGAGTCTGGCACTAGGTAAAAAGTGCAGAGAAAGTCATCATGAGGCAGGGCTGGCCACTGTACCTATGGTGGGGTTCTCAGTAGTGAGGTCCAGTACATCTCTTTAGTCTGGTTTTCCCACACTTGCTTATAATAATCAGAACATTAGACATCACACATCCATGGCTTTGTTTATGGCTTGTGGTTTATGGCTTCTGTGGCTGACCCAGAGTCCAGCATCCTGGACTCTGCTTCTGTCTGTAGACTCGGCTCTCTCCTGCCACACTCTTCTGTGTCCTTTCTGTCTGACTTTCTCTTGCTGCTCCACCTCTTCCTACCCTTCCTTCGAAAGAGACAAAATGCGAGAAGCCAGGCGTGGTGACTTGTGTTTGCAAACCCAGTGGCGGGAGGTGGGGAGGGCAGTGGCGAGAGGGAGTGGCTCTTGTCGGCCAGCCAGTCTAGCCTACTCTGTGAGCCCCAGGTCTCACTGGGAAGCCCTGTATTTGAAGGTAAGATGGATGAATCAGGAGGAATGACATGCAGGTTTGTCCCTAGTCTCTACAGGTACGCACGCACATGCACACACGTGAGCGTGCACACACCCTTCCCAGTATTTAATCTTCTTGTCTTTCTGGATTTTTGGTTAATTTTGAGACAGTCTTCAAACATATTGTGTAGGGGAACTTGGTTCTGCATTCTTGATGTTTGTGCCGCTGTCTCCCAAGTGCAAGGACTGCAGGTGATTTTCATACCTTCCTGTGTTTGAAATTCTTTCCTTCCTTCCTTCCTTCCTTCCTTCCTTCCTTCCTTCCTTCCTTCCTTCCTTCTTTTCTTCCTTCCTTTCTTCCTTCTCCCTTCCTCTCTCTCTCTCTTTCCCTCTCTCCCTTCCTTCCTCCCTTTCTTCCTTCCTTTTTTCTTTTTTTCCAAGACAGGGTTTCTCTGTGTAACAGCCTTGTCTGTCCTGGAACTCCCTATGTAGAACTCACTGCCTGGCTGAAATTTATTTTAAAATTACTTTTAATTATGTGTATTCACTGGTGTGTGGTCATGTGCGTGTAAGTACAGGTACCCCTGGAGCAGGAGTTACAGGCAGTTAGTTGGAGCCACCCAACACAGGTGCTGGGAATTGACCCTGGTATCCCACAAGAGCAATACATGCTTGTAGCCACCGAGCCATCACTCCAACTCCTTTGTTTGAGATTTCTTATTGCAGACCTGTCTTAGAATAACTATGAAGAGCCTCACTATCAACGATAAATGGATGGACCGAAGACCTTCTGTCAAGCAAGATGAAGCCTAGAGCAATGAATGCTGAGACTGACCCACAGGCCCTTGCTGGCCAGCGAGCTCTCATCTCCAAGCCCCCCCCCTCACTCCCCCCCACACACCACTGGAGTTCTGTGTAATCCCCTAACCCAGTGTGATGCCCTTTGGATCACATGCTCTAACAGACACTAGCCAAGGCTCCCTGTAGGTTCTAAGTTGTGATAATGTCTTAGTAGCAATGTTGACAATTGTCCAGGGACCTGTATTACAGATTTTCTCCTCCTAGGGAGTCTGCAAGGCAGAGTGCTTCCTTAAAGATGGGTCTTGAAGGGTGGCCTAGGGGTGTAGCTTAGTTCATAGAGAGCTTGCATGGTGTGTATGAAGCCCTGCTTTGAGTCCCCAGCACCTCAGAGACCAAGTGGGGTGGTCCACATTTGTTATTTCAGCCCTTGAGTGGCAGAGAAAGGATGATACAGAGCTCAAGTTCAGAAGTTCAAGACTGCTCTTAGTACACAGGGAGTCTGTGACCAGGTCAGGGTACATGAGACTTTGTCTGGAATAAAAAAAAAAAAAATGGATGGGTGGGAATGGGGTGAGGACCCTTCCAAGCACAGGAAGTAGATCCTACCAGGGTGTGGAACATGCAGGAAAAGGGGCTGTCTTCAGAAGGGAGGGGAGACTTATGTAAAAACACAGACACAAGATGGCTGAGTCTGGGACAGTCACTGAGGTCAGACTGCCAATGGCCTTGACTGTCTTGTTATGGGTTTAAATCTTGTGACAAACAGGGAGTCTATCAAAGGTCACATTCTTTGTAAAGATGGACACTTGGATATGAGTGTAAACTGGCTTTAACATTTGTCACCCTATCAGTTAGCAGGGTAGGTTCTGCTGATCTGGCTGGCCAGCCAGGTATGCCTTTCCTTTCTCTCTATTCCATGTGTGTCTGTCCTGAAGCTCTGTGTCTCCATCGAAGAAGAAGACCTTCCCCGACAGAGAGCGACCCTTCCTGGTCAGGGTGTAGAAGTGGCCTCAATCCTCTGTCAGAAATTCCAAACAAGCTCTCAGGGAAGATGCTGCCCTTTCTTCTTATTTTAAGTTTGACTGGAAGTTGGGATAACAAGCAGGAAATACATGCTTCTCTGGGCAACTGAGGCACCTGGTTATGGAGTTCAAGGGTATATGCTACACCCCAACTTTTGAATTCACTACTGAACACAAGTGTTAAGCTATGCATAAGAACAAGGAACTTGAGAAAGATCTGTCTACTCAGGTAACACAAGATCTCAGCCCCTCAACCAGACCCACCATGAAGAGGGCTCCTTGACCCTCTGAAGTGTCCTCTGAATTGCCTAAGTGCCTGGGACACACGCCTTAAAGCCAACAGTAAGAGCAATGAGGATACATTGTCGAATGTTGCCTGTATCCAGCGCTAACCTCGTTAAAGTGTTCACGGTGTGGCCCATTAAGGTCATGCAGATGCTCAAAGTGGTGCCTTGGGAATCACATTTTCTGAGCAAAGCTTGCCATCATACGAGCTGTCATCATGAAAAAAACGCAGCCACTGTGGCTCCAAATTTAAACTGAACTGAAGTTTTAAACATATTTGTAAGTTGAGTATGGCAGACCAGCTCTGTAATCCCAAAACTTGGGAGGTAGAGGCAGGAGGATCAGAAATTCAAGGCCAACCTGGACTGCATAAGGCCCTGTGTCTCCGAACATTTTCTTTTTTAAAAAAAAAAATCCATGAAGAGAAATGAAAGTCGTATCATTTGCAGGAACTGGAGATAATGGGGGCGGGGCAGGGCGGGGAGGAATGATTAGGCAAATTGTCAGTCTCAGAAAGACAAATGATATGTGTTTCCTCTCATTTGTGATTCTAGACTTAGGATAGTCTTATAGAATCACACATGTGTGTAGGGTAGAAAAGTAGAAGTGAAACTGCCCTGGGGAAGAAATGGGGCCAACAGAGAGGATGAAGGCAGAAAAGGGAGGGGACACAGTGCAGGGACTTGCTCAACCACACTGCTTATATGGATGAAAATGTAAAGATATATAACTCGAAAAACACAAATTTAAAAAAAAAAATCCTTACTCTCCTGTTCCTCCCCATGTGGGTTCCCTGCTGCCTCGACCACAGCAAGGCACTGTTAACAATTCAGTAGAAATACACAAGCAAGGAGAAGTGTGAAGTGTGGGAAGGAAGCTCTCCTTCTTAGTGATCTGGTGACAGCTGGGTCCAGGAGTGGCTCATGTTGGGTGCACAGTGGTTTCCAGTTGTAGCCCGATATGAAGGGAATGATGTTGGCATTCACTGACTTGCCCTGGACACACATGCAGGACAAACAGAACCAGCTTGTGGTAGCTAATGTCCCACTCCGTAATGATGACATTGAAGACAGCCAGGAAGGAGAAACAGGGCAAGTTTCAAGTTTCCAACCCCAAGTGTCCTTGCAGACTGCAGGGATGTTTTGTTTGGGGCTACAGGAAACAGGATTTTTGTCTTTTTTTTTTTCCCCTTTGAGGTTCTGCATACCATGATGTGTGTATGTGTTTTTTTCTGTGTGTGTGTGTGTGTGTATGTGTGTGTAGGTATGTGTGTATGTGTGTATATGTATGTATACTTGTGTATGTATGTATATATGTGTGTATGTGAGTGCATGTGTGTGTAGGTGTGTATATGTGTGTGTGTAGGCATGTGTTTGTGTGTATGTGTGTGTAGGCATGTGTTTGTGTGTATGTGTGTAGGCATGTGTTTGTGTGTATGTGTGTGTGTCTGTATGTATGTATGTATGTATGTATGTATGTATGTGTTTGTGTGTATATACATGTGTGTGTGTTTGTGTGTGTGTGCATGTGTTTATGGAGGTCAGAGAATAACCTGAGGGGGCTGGTTCTCTTCTATAGTGTGGGTCCCATGAATCTACCTCAGGGTCTCAGGCTGGAGACAGGCACCCCTACTTGCTCACTTCTGCCAAGCTCTTCTTCAGGAATTTTCTAGTAATGAACCCTGGGCTTTTTTTCGTAAGGTTTATCTAGAAGTTTTTCAGACGGTAACTAAAGGATGGATGGATGGGGAGTAGCTCCAAGAGCTCTGACCATGAGCGCTGAAAGCTGCATAGCCATGGTGCTCAGGACAGGACGTTTCAGAGAAATAGATTCCTGCTCTGAGATTTACAGTCAAGCTGCCAGGATGCTGCCCTGCTTTTTTCTTCCTTCCTTCCTTCCTTCCTTCCTTCCTTCCTTCCTTCCTTCCTTCTTCCTTCCCTCCTTCCCGACCCCTCGGTCCCTTTCTTTCTTCCTTCCTTCCTTCCTTCCTTCTTTTCTACTTTTTTTTTTTTTTAAGATGGTCTTAGGTAGCCCAGGCTATCCTTGAACTTGCTAGGTGTCTGAAGTTGACCTTGAACTCCTGACCCTTTTCCTGTCTCCATCACACGCAGTTGTAGTTGATTGTGGAGAGGGAAGGTGGGGTTTTGTCATGCTAGACAAGCACCCTACCAACTGAGCT
Source organism: Arvicanthis niloticus (assembly GCF_011762505.2). NCBI lineage: Eukaryota > Metazoa > Chordata > Mammalia > Rodentia > Muridae > Arvicanthis > Arvicanthis niloticus. The sequence continues at coordinate 64,461,416 of NC_047667.1, forward strand.
ACATCTCCAGTCCTGTTGAGACCACTGTCCTCCGGGTTTTTCCGATTGTCAAGACTCCATGGTCATCCTTCCTCCTTCCCTAAGACAACAGTGAGAGAGAACCAAGGTGGGTCACCTGACTACAGCTTGCACAGGAAGCCACTGAGGCAGGCACCTTCTTTGATTTGGACTGGATACTGGTGTCAATACCCCTTCTTCACCCTACATCTGAGTCTCACCAGGTCAGCAAAGGGGCTGCTGCCCAGCAGGCACCCTCCTTGACTCTGTTTTGCCAAATTAAAGGTTATTGTTATCACTGTTATTGAAATTATGTGTAGGCTCATGCCTACATGTAGGCATGTGCATGAGAGTGCTATCCACAGGCCTAGAGCCGAGGGGTCACTGGAGCTGAGGTTACAGGTGACTGTGAGGCTCTCGGCGTGGGTGCTAGGTGAGAGGACCTGAAAGGACTCAGGTCCTTTCGAAGAACAGCAAGCCTTCCTAACTGCTGAGCCATCATCTCTCCTGCCCCGTGAGATAACCTGTGCACTTTGCTGACTTAATAACACGGCTTTGAACCCACATCTTCCACTTTCTTCAGCTCTGCTGGCACTTCTGGTCTGTCCATCTGTCCATCTGTCCACCTGTCCTTTCTGCGTTCATGAGCTCTTTTCTGTTTTGTTTACTTTGCTTTGAGTCCGACTCCTATTCTGTGGTCAGGCCGGTCTCAAGCTTACTATGTAGCTAAGGACGGCTTCAAACTCACAGTGAGCCTCCTGCCTGAGCCTCTTCAGTACTGGAACTACAAATGTGCGCCACCATACCTAGCTCAGATGATAATTTAAACCCTTTTATGAAAAAAAAAAAAAAACCTGTTTAGTGTTGCTTTTGTTGTTGTTGTTTTTAAGACAGGGTCCCACTATGAGGCCCTGGCTTGCCTGGAATGGCTGGTTTTGAACTCATGACAATCCTCCTGTCACTGCCACCTTAGGCCTGGGATGACACATGTGCATCACCAAGCCTGGTTGCAAGAGTAATCTTGACTGGACTTAGCATCACTATCCCAGCAAACCTGGCTCATCCATGAGGAAGTCTCAAGTTGGGTTAACTAAAGTGGGCAGGTTGTCCTTAAATGTGCGCGGCACCTGTGGGCAATGCCATCCCACACGATAGGTTCTAGACTAAGCATAAAAGGAAGTGAGCTGAAAGCCAGCACTCATCCCTCTGCTTCCTGACAGAGGACTCAGTGTGACCGGCCACCTCATGCTCCTGCTGCCTGGGCCTTCCCTAATGGATTAGATCCTTCAAACCATGAACCGCAATAATAGCCCCCCACACACACCACCCCTACCCCCACTAGGTGCTTGTGTCAGGTGTTTAATCACAGCAATGGACAAGCAATCAAAGCTCAGCGTGATGATTTGTATATGCATGGCCCAGGGAGTGGCACTATTAGAAGGTGTGGTCTTGCTGGAGTGGGTGTGGCCTTGTTGGAGTAGGTGTGTCACTGTGGGCATGGGCTTAAGACCCCACTCCTAGCTGACTGGAAGCCAGTATTCTGCTAGCAGCCTTTAGGTGACAATGTAGAACACTCAGCACCTCCTGCACTATGTCTTCCTGGATGCTGTCATGCTCCTGCCTTGATGATAAGGGACTGAATCTCTGAACCTGTAAGCCAGCCATGATTAAATGTTGCCCTTATAAGATTTGCCTTGGTCATGGTGTCTGTTCACAGCAGTAAAGCCCTAACTATGACACTCAGACTTTAGTTGAAGGTGCGAGGGACTTCAGAAAGGAAAGGCTAGGTTTTATTTACCGTTGCCTGGTCTCTGCTGTGGTAATCTACTTGTATGTCAGCAGTGTGTCTGAACATCATCTGCAAGCTTCTAAGCACGTGGCTTGGTCATAAGAGGCCTCGTGGATTGCATCATGGAAGCAACCTCAACTTCTGCAAAAGTCTGTCTGTGAGCCAGTTGTTTGGAGACAAAACACTCTAATGTTTGAGTTCATGACAAGCTGTCCAAAGTGTGCTTAACTCAGACAAATCTTATGGCTATGAATATTCCTTATTTATTTTGTGTTCATCCACAAACGTTATTGAACATCAACTATGTGTGCTTTGACTTACTGTGTAAATATATCACTCTCCCCGGGCTTTAACTTCCATTGCTTTCTACCTTCAAAATCTCAATTATTTCTGTATTTTTATCTTTTCTTGCACAGTCAGGTCTCATACAGCCCAGGACAAAGTCACTGTGTAGCTGAGGATGGCCTTGAGTTATCCACCTGCCTCCTCTTCTGGTGTGGGGACCACAACCAAGTGCCACCATACCCAGGTCCCCCCCCCCCCCCCGGAAAAGACATCATATTCTTTCTCCTAATTCACTTATTTTACCTTAAGAGGAAAAAAAAAGTCAAAGTTCATGGCGAGCTTGGAGCTTGCTTGGTGCTCCTGTTAGCTTACTTCCCTGTGCCTCAGTTTATGTCTGGGTTAGCATGTTCTCTAAGGTGGTTCTGGGCAGGCAAGTCATCCAGGATGACAAACTCATACTGATATCTTTTTAAAAAAGATTTATTTATTTATTATGTATACAGTGTCTTGCCTGCATGTATCCTGTAGGCCAGAAGAGGGCACCAGATCTCATTATAGATGGTTCTGAGCCACCATGTGGTTGCTGGGAATTGAACTCAGGACCTCTGGAAAAGCAGACAGTCCTCTTAACCTCTGAGCCAGATCAAGTCATTCATACCTTTATTGCACTTTTAAAACTCTGTGTGTATGTATGCTGTGCACATGTATCGCCTGTCCCTGCTGTCTGCCCCCTACTGTCCCAGCACTGGAATTACAGGCATAGGCCACGACAACCAGCTTGTTATGTGGTTCTTGGGGATCCAAACTCATATCTGTCCCACAAGCACTCTGCCCACTGAGCCACGTCCCAAATTCACTCATTCATTTATCCATTCACTCGCTTCTCAGGTTCAGTTTTCATAGCAATATCTAATACCTGCCTGAAGTCATAGTCTGGTGTTAAAAACTACTGTTCAAGGAGAACTGACAGGAGGTTTGATTGCATTAAATGGTTGTTTGTTTGTTTGTTTGTTTTGTTTTGTTTTTTTAATGGTGTGGGCCTGTTTCTAGAGTCCTCTACTCAGGGATGAGTTTCCCCAACTCTAAGTCTTTCAGAACTTCAGTTTTGTGTGACTCATGGGTATCTTGTCATGTGGCAGAAGATGACTCTTAAGACCCCTAGTCTTTGCTCTAGAGTCAGAGTTAGTGACTATGTCTAAAACAGGTTCTGCAGGAGAAGCAGAAACTTAGGAGTATAAGTGTGCCTATGAATCTTCTCTTTCCTCCCCCTCTCTCCTTGCCCTTCTTCCTTCTTCCTCCCTCTGCTGGGGATGAGACCAGGGCCTTTCTTATTCAAGGCAAATGCCCTCCCACTAAGCTGTGCCCTAACCCTAAACCCACAAATAAGAAGCTATAGAGAGGCCTGGGGAGAGATATAAGCCACTTTCTGTTCTTCCCGAGGTGCAGTTCCCAGCACCTAGAAGCTCACAATCTCCTACACTCCAGCTCTAAGGGACCTGACTCCTCTTCTGGCCTCCTTGGTCACCTACTCATGGACACACACACACACACACACACACACACACACACACACACGCGCGCGCGCGCGCACACTAGATAAAAGTGAAAAAATATTTTTAAAAGAACTAATGAAAGACTTAGGGAGTTTTAGACATAGACTAGCCAATTTTTTTCTAAAAGATAATGCACCATAAAATCTACCATTGTATAGCCAGGAGTTATTGTGCACACTCGAAATCTTAGCTTAAGAAGGGGAGGATTGCCATGAATTCCAGGCCAGCCAGGGCTCTAAACCAAGATTTTTTTTTAAAATCATATTCAGTGTTTGTTTGTATAGCAAGATTGTAAGAACCGCCTGACAGTGTATAGAATGTCCTGGCAAGTGTGAATTTCAGAAAAGCAGCAAATGATTTTTAGGATAAGTATATCCCTTGCAGCATTTGGTATATACGTAAGTGAGAATACTTCGTTTTAATCACATAAAGCAGACAGTTGTGTGCATCTTTCCTAGACATGGGCTACTTATCTTTGCTTATTCCAGAAGTGACAGAGATGGGGAGGAGCACTATCTCGCTGGCTTAAGACAGTACTGTTCACAAGAGCCTCCCATTCACTTTGGAAGTTGTAGTGCACTTACAAACCACTGCGCTGGGGAGAAGGCTGTCCCTAAGTGGTTACCACATTAGCATAATGATAGAGTTCAGACTCCTAGGAACGCCTCGGGGCCCTGGCCGCCTGCCTGTAACTCCAGCCTCAGAGGGTGGAGAAGGGATCCCCAAAGCAAGCTGTCTGGAGACTAGTCTTGGCTACCCTGCAGGGAAGCCTCGAGGGCTTGATTCTGAGATCCTGCCTCACTGAATAAAGTGAAAGAGAAACTGAGGGTGATTCCCTACATCAGCCTTGACTCTCCACATGTATGCTACACAACACACACACACACCCCAGTGCTCCCACACACGCCAACACACACATGCGAAAAGAAAAAAAATAGAATCTAATATGTTCTTTACAAATCGCTCAATTGGATTTATTGAAAAAGAACTCTCTAAAACAATGCTGAGGGGTGGTGGCTCATGCCTTTAACCTCAGCACTTAAAGGGCTGAGGCAGGAGGACTGATGTAAATTCAGGCCAGCCTGGACTATGTGAGTTCCATGATACCCTGGGCTTCAGAGTGAGAGACAACCTCAAAAAAGTAAACACATAACCTTTTCTTAGCTGAGTTCTTATGAGTGGTGTAGGGAACAACCGAACTGCATCTCCTTGGGAACCTGTGACTGTCTCTTCCATAGATGCCATGCACCCAGCAACTTCAAAGAGCAAAGCACTGCATGGTGGTTTTGTTAGTCTTTGTAGGATATTTCTCATGAGAAATTAAGCCTCAGAGTCAGGCGAAGAAGTGTACACCTATAATTCTGAACTCAGGAGGCTGAGGCAGGAGCATTGTTATGTTGAGGATTGTCTGGGCTACACAGAGAGTTCAAGGCTGGCCTGGGCAACTTAGACCCTGGGATCTTAGACTGAATAAAAAAAAAAGGAATGACTAAGCCGGGCAGTGGTGGCGCATACCTTTAATCCCAGCACTTGGGAGGCAGAGGCAGGCAGATTTCTGAGTTCGAGGCCAGCCTGGTCTACAGAGTGAGTTCCTGGACAGCCAGGGCTACACAGAGAAACCCTGTCTCGAACTCCCAGCTCCCCTCCAAAAAAGCCCTTCCCCCCATAAGGGGCAGTAGCATCACACTGACAGCCAGGGAAAACTCTTCCATCCCTAAGTTGCTTTTGTCCTGCATCTTGTGGCTGCAATGAAAAAAGAAGCTAATATATAAGGCAAACAGCGGGGCTCTGTTTCATCCCTTGTACCACACCACACCTCATCCCAGACCCAAAGCGAGAGCAGTACAACTGTAAGCTGAAAGCTCCAAAACTCTGAGCCAAATTAGGACTTTTCTCTTCATAAGCAGATGATCTTACACGTTTGTTGTAGTGGCAGAAAGCAGACTAACCCGCCTAGCTATGTTGTAATAATCAACTCTCAAGCCTCAGTCCCAGGAACAATGATATTTCCTTTTGGTCCACACTGCTGCATATCTGCTGTGGATCTGCTCTGCTCTTCCCGACCCGCCAGGCTGGAATGGTAAGCTGGCTATCCTCCCTCGGGGTGTTTACTCTGGAGCACAGGAAGGTCAAGCTAGGTGAGCTCACTGGGCAAGAAGCAGAACCCACAGCAAGCCCAGAGCTCCCAGTCTTGCACAGGTGTCCGTTCCCCTCTGTAGATAGAAGCCCAGTGGTGTGCAAGGTGGCAGACATCTTCCAGGGGGACTGGGTGTAAAGAGGATGCTAGGACAAGGATGAGTCCCCAAGAAAAGGAGGAGCCCTAAAGCCGAGTGTCCAGTCATTGCCCTCAGCAGCCTTCACTGGCTCAGTGAGCTCACACTGTCTTATACACAGGAGATCAGAACTCACCCAGCCCCTCGCCTTGAAGAGGGGGTGGGTCTGTGATGAGGTGGCAGATTGGTTTGAAATTCACAATTTGGGAAGAAAGTCTGGAAAGGCTGCCCAGATTACCTAAGGCTGTGGCTCTTACAAGCTGCAGGGCTGGGTCAGAGGGTGGTGGGGAGTGCTGAGGGACGGGGTAGGAGTCCGAGCCACATGGTGGCTGAGAATAAGTCACCCCTATTGGGAACCACACTGTGAAGCAATGACCTTAAAATGCCCGGAGATGTGTTTCTGGGCTGGGAGGTGGAGGTCTTGGAGTTGCAAGGTGGGAGGATAAGAAGGGGCACCTCAGGGAGAAATGAGAAGAAAGACAAGAAGCATGCCTTCTCTCTGACAGGAGCCTGGGAATGCAAATTCCAAAATACACAAAGAAATCCAGCACTCAGAAGGAATTTTACTCCAAATTGAAGCTAATTTTATAGGTCAGCATAACAAAGAATTTATAAGTGCATTCAAGGTGTCAAGACACAGATAAGAGAAGGTAAAACAGATGCAAATAATAGCAGGTAGGCCATGTTGCTCAGTGGGTAGCTTGCTTCCTCGATTGTGCTAGGCCTTGATTGGGAGTGGGGGTGCACACTTGCTATGCCTCAGATTGCCAGGCAGAGGTAAGGGGATCATCCTGAGTTACAAAGTGAAGCTATAGAAGACCCTGCTGGAGGTGGGCAGTGAGGTGGGAGGAGAAAAAGAAAAGAAAGGTTCAAAAAGGGGCTGATGGCCTGCCTCCTAAATGAATAATAGAAACGTGGAGAATGTTGACATTAAAAGTATATTAGCTAGCCAGGCAGTGGTGGCACATGCCTTTAATGCCAGCACTTGGGAGGCAGAGGCAGGCGGATTTCTGAGTTCAAGGCCAGCCTGGTCTACAGAGTGAGTTCCAGGACAGCCGGGACTACACAGAGAAAGCCTGTCTCAAAAAACCAAAACCAAAACCAAACAAACAAACAAACAAAAAAAGTAAAACAAAAACAAAAAAAGCTGGAGGAATAGCTTGGTTATAGATCTAATGAGGAAACTGACCTGGGTGAAGTCGAGGTGGAGTGGGAAGGGGTGGTGAGTGGAGCATCATGGGACAGGCAAGAAGAGAGAGCACCAAAGGACAGAGTAGGCTGCCCTCACTCAATAAATCCGTCAGTTCTGCTCACACAAGCCATCCTGAGAAGATGCCATGGGCCATAAGATCGTAGGAATTTTTGAAGGAAGAAGGAATGACAGCAAAGCAAGATTTAGAGGGAGGGTGCTGGTTTAATGCAGGGAGAGGGAGACAGAGAGACAGAGGAGGAGGGAAATGAGTGAGAGAGAAAGAGACAGAGAGAAAGAGAGACACAAAGAGACACAGAGAGACAGAGAGAGTAACAGAGAAGACAAACAGAGAGACAGAGACAGAGAAGACAGATAAAGAGATACAAACACAGAGAAGGAGAGACAGAGAAAGGAGAGACAGAGAGATATACACACAAAGAGACAGAGACACACAGAGAGACAGAGGAAGAGAGACATAAGGAGACATAGAGACAGACAGACAGACAGACAGACAGACAGACTCAGAATTTCCAGAAAGAAAACATCAGGCCGGGCAGCACTTGGGAGGCAGAGGCAGGGAGGTTTCTGAGTTCGAGGCCAGCCTGGTCTACAGAGTTCCAGGACAGCCAGAGCTACACAGAGAAACCCTGTCTCGAAAAAAAAAAAAAAAAAAAAAAGAAAGAAAGAAAGAAAGAGAGAGAGAGAGAGAGAGAGAGAGAGAGAAAGAAAGAAAGAAAAGAAAGAAAACATCAAATCTACAGTTGAGTACAAAGAAATCAAGAATAGGTGCATACTGAGACATGTTGCAGGAAGAGTGCAGAATTCTAAGGCTAAAGAGAGGATGGATAAGGATAATAAATAAAGACTAGATAATAGATAATAAGGTTTATAGGTAAAGAAGGATTGTCTACAAAGGAACGAAAATCAGTCAGATGGCAGCCTTCACTTAAACAGCAGAAGATTCCAGAAGATGATAAAGGTAAAGTGTTCAAAGTGCTGAAGGAATGTGATTTTCTTTTTACAATTCTTCAGACCCCACGCAGCAGGAGCGTTCCAGCCATAGATTGCCCCTCTGAGGTAGAAAAGGCTGTTACGTTTTCAAAAACAGCATTAAGTATAGACCATTTAAAAAATCCGTTTTCTCTTTGATTTAAAAAGGGCAAGGCTGTCCCCTGAAACAACAATAAGGTGTAGAGCAGGCCACCCTTGTTCTGGCCTTGGAGAAAGTGAAAATTCTCCTTAGCCAAATCTGTATGCTCAGGAGAAGCCAGAACAAAAACTAAGCAAGTATACAACACCTAAGTGAGATGCTCAACCCAAAACTTGGGGCCGAGGAGCAGAGAAACCTGACTGAGAAGAAAATAATAAACATAAGGAAGAGGGGATGGAAAAGAAGACAACCAAAGCACAGAGCATCTTTGTTTCTAAGAAACCACTCCTTACAGAAACAAACTCCAGGCGTAGCTGACTGAGAAAAACTCACAAATACAAATAGAAACAAAAAGGGTGAAACTGGAAGACTTAAAACACAGAAGAGAAGCCCACTGTTTCCTCTAGGATAATAAATACAGAAATTTAGAAGTAGATAACTTTTCAGAAAATAAAAATCCAATTCAGATAAAATCAGGATAAAGCTTCCAGTGAAAATCAAATGTTTTCCCATCTGCAAGGGCAGTGAGCCCAGTTGGCTTCCCAGACCCTCAACATAAACCCTGCTTCAGAGCAAGAGCTGTTTCAGAGACTGGATTAAAAGCAGGAGGACTTCTCCCAAAATAATTTTTGAGACACAACAGCCGGTAAAGCAGGATTAGAAAAAACAGTAACAGTTTAATCTCAGTTTTCAAGCAAATAAAAATCTTAAAGAAAATATGATGAAGTAGAATTTAACCTCAAGAATCAAAGTGTGATTCAAAAGTTAAAAATCTGTCTCACTAACAGATGGGGGAAAGTTGCTTAGCCTTTATTCTTTAAACAACACCTCGGAAAACACAGAAAGATGCTTGCCAGATGCAGAATTCATCTGTGCTTAGAAAAACAAAATCCTTATCAGACTAGGTCTAAAGGTGATTTTTTTTTCTTTACTTGACACAAAACCATTAATAGAATCCTACAAGCAAATATAAGATCTGGGGATACTTTAGAGACCATTCTGTTAAAGTCAGGAATGACCTAAGAAGATTGTGACCATTGTTCACCCTGCAGGTCTTTCCTGGTTCAGCATTAAGTAGAGGCGAGAAAGAGAAAACTATTCTCAAAACAGAGGACTCAAAAAAATGAAAAATGTTCAGGAAGGGAACAGAAACCACACCAAAGCCAATGACATTCTCGACAGTTATAACTAGAAAATATAAAAGAAAAGCATTTACACTCATAGATTATACGCTTAAAGTTATATATGATTTGTTTTATGTAGCTATGCTGTATACTGGTCAGGAGCAGATCTGTTAAAATCTAGGTGAAGCCTTTGGAGGAACAAGGGGACAGTAGAAGGGAAAGTAAAGAAGTAGCAACCATGAATTGTCAATTATAAAAATAGCAACAATTTAATGAGCGGCAACAGTACGTTGTTAATTAGAAAAGTAGCAACAATTAAGTAAATTACAACAATGAGTTCTTCAATCAGAAAAGTAGCAACAGTGCAGGGCAGTGGTGGCGCACGCCTTTAATCCCAGCACTTGGGAGGCAGAGGCAGGGAGATTTCTGAGTTTGAGGCCAGCCTGGTCTACAGAGTGAGTTCCAGGACAGTCAGGCTATACAGAGAAATCCTGTCGGGGGGTGGGTGGGGGGGGTGGGGGGTGGGGGGGTGGGGAGAAAGAAAGAAAGAAAGGAAGGAAGGAAGGAAGGAAGGAAGGAAGGAAGGAAGGTGAAAAGAAAGAGAAGTAGCAACAATTGAATAAGTTGCAACAGTGTATTGTTCAAATAAATATTAGCAACAATGAAATAAGTAGCCACCTGGTAAGTTGCCGATGAGAAAAGTCCGTGACAATATGAAGCCATCAGTTTCCTTTACATGACTTGATGCAAGCTTCATTTGAAAACCCCAAATGTGTGAATATGTGATTCTAATTCATGTGTTAGGCCCCAAAGAGAAAGTTATGTTGATGGAGTTGACGAAAGCTGCTGGATCTGTTCTAGTGAGCATTTAGATTTATTAAAAGGACCACAAGTGTTGAGCACAAGTAGATGAATGGATCAAAATGAAAGCTCAGAAATACCACATCTACCAGACAAATGAGACAGAATGGGGGTGGCATCAGCAGGTGACTGGGGAAGTGGCAGGGTCTGAGAACACTTCATCTATGTGGAAGGAAGAAGAAAGGGCTTTCTGTTCATATCAACCATAGAGATCAAAGTATGAACATGAAAAGCAAAACTTGGGAACTTGTACAAGAAATGTAAGCTAATACACTTATTAGTATCAAGTAGGGAAAGATTTCTTATGATATACAGATATACAAACACTAAAGTAAGAGGATGTGTTTGGTTGCACTAAGATTTAAAAAAAAAAAAAAAAAAGATGCAGAAAAGGGAACAGTAAACACAGTAGGAGGTAGGTATGGAAGGGGAATAGACAAGCCAGGCTCATAAACACCGAAGAAAACAATATAAACAAAAACAAGAGAGGAAAGCTATTTTTAAAAGCAGAAATTACATAAGCTTCTTCGATCCCAAGTAACACAGCTGGTTGTGGAATCCAATGTGAAAATGAAATATTAGCAGATTAAAAAAAAAAGTTTAAGGACAGCAGCTAGAAGATAATGTGAAGGTCCACTGTGTCAAAGTCATGAAATGTCATCAGATCTATACTGAAGGGTGAGGATATAGTTCATGTTTTAATAATCCTCAAGAAAAACAAAAATAAAAGTATTGGACCCCAACATTCACAGAAACAACAAAATCCCTAATTAATCAGGAGCACAGAAATAAGGAAAACCCAAACTGAACCAGAAAAATCTATAGAATTAATCCAATTTTAAAATAGACAATAAGATAAAACCAAATAAGAAAAAAAACTGTAGGTAATAAACTTACAAAAAAAAAAAAAAAAAAAAGAATAACTTCATCACCAGAAAAGGTTATATCTTAAATGTAAGATGATATTTTGCAAAACTATGTTACTTGAAAACCTAAAGGAAATGAATAGCCTAGAAGTATACACCTTGTCAAATTAGAAATATAAGACTAAATACACCAGTTACAACTGAGGCAACTGGAAAAGGAAAGAGGGTATTTCTCTAGAGAAGCATGCAGGCCTAAACCTCACAGGGAAAAACTTAGAAAATTAAGTCACTTCACATATATAATTTCAAAACTCTGGAAAATATGAAAGCCTGTCTAATTTGTCTTACAGAGGCAATCCCAATAGCAAACTTGGGGTGGGCAGGAGGGGGTTTCCAGATTATAAATATAAGGGAAGAAATCAAAACAGATAACAGAATGTCAAAAGACCCATCCGAGCTCAACTAAGAATAAAAACAAAACAAAAAATCCCCTGTATTTTAACTCTGAATATTTGAGTCTGTGTCCTACACAGAGGCTAAAGACATCTGGGGAAGGACCTTTAGGCTGTTCTGCTCTGGTACACCTAGAGCCCTGGGTTCAGTGCCCAGCACCACAAACAAACAACAACAACAACAAACAAACAAACAAAAGCCCAACAATGGTTGATGATATTCTCAACGGACACACAGAATTTTATCACTAGCATTTATTTGAAAATTAATACATACTAGAAGCAGTCAAAGTCACCCCTTTAAAATGTAGTGCCAGGGCACCATCAGGAAAATCAGAAAAATATATATTTTGATTTTGAATTTCTGATCAATGAAATAACGCATTTCTAAAAATACATATATATAATAAATATTATTCTATTTCTAGAAACTGAAAGGAATATTCCAATTAAAAACCATTACAATTGACATCTTCTAGAAAACTGTGGATCCAAAAAATACAGAAATGATTAAACTATCAAATAGTTTTTAGAGAATTAATTTTTTTTTTACATTTTGTTAAAAATCTAATAGATTTCTTATACAGAAAACTGTGGTTTTCTTTCTTCTCCCCCCCCCCCCCCCACCTTCTGTGTGCTTGGTTTTTGGACAGAAGTATCTCCATGTAGTCCTTGTTGTTCTGGAACTCACTATACAAACCAAACTGGCTTTTACCTCACAGAGCTCCTTCTTCTCTCTGCCTCTTGAGGATTAAAGGTGTGCACCACCATGCTCTGTGCTTTTCTCTATAAAAATACTATTCATTGGAAAATGTGGCTTTATTACTAATTTTTTTTTATTTAGAAAATGTGATTTTTAAGACAGGTCAAAGGCCATAGCAAAAATCAACAGTAATGACATCAGAGATGTCTATGAAATGCCCTAGAATGCCTCTCATGCAAGCATGACAGACTCAAGCCAGGGAGTGATGGTGCCTGCCTTTAATCCCAGCACTCAGGAGACAGCCTATAATCCCAGTACTCAGAGGGCTGAAGCAGGAGGATTGCTACAAACTGGAGGCCAGCTTCTTATCAAGACACTGTCAGTAAAACAAGAAAAGAAAAGAAAAGGAAAGGAAAGGAAAGGAAAGGAAAGGAAAGGAAAGGAAAGGAAAGGAAAGGAAAGGAAAGGAAAGAAAAAGAAACTCATGCTCTTATCATATGAATGTCAAGAGAGTTATAATGCATCTGACATTCACCAAGGCTCACCCAATGATCCAGTTAAAAATTGCCTATTTCTTGTACATATGTAAAATAACTAGATCTTACCTTTAAAGACTTTCTATTAGAAGAAAATATGAAATAATTTTCAAAGCTCTTGATAGGAAAGCCCACTTTTCAAAAGGAAAATATTTTGTTATTAAAATCTTAAGATCCTGTCTAGTGGACAGACCCTGCAGTCTCAGCAGTTGAAAGGCTGAGGCAGAGAGTTGAGTAAGAGACCACACTGAGTTACACAACGAAACTGTCTTAAAAAGCAGAAAGTGCCTAAAATTCTAGCACTTTGGAGATAGAGGCAGGAGGATCAGACATTTAATATATATCAAAATCAAGGCCAGTCTGAGCTCCATAAGAGCCTGTCTCAAAAAACAAAATATGAAACAACAAAAAACCCTTAAGTATAAAATATGTTAAGTATGCCTTAATGTAGCTTTATATTATATTTTATATATTATATTTTATATATTATATACATAAATATTTTATATCATACACACACAGCTACTTAAATCTATTAGCCAAAATATATTAATATAACCAATATTAAAATGTAAATATCAAGCTAGAAAATTATTATTATATATTAAAAATACTAGACATAGAAATATTTGTATATATATTTCTATATGTGTAAAAGTTCTAAATTGCTGCAAATGTTCAGACACAGGTATAAAGATAAAGACTAAATATAAAATATATACACAGAAAAAAATATATATATGCACAGAAAAAAGACTTGCTAACAAATGGGATATTTTTGTGTATTTACCAAAATTGAAATTCAAAATTATATTAAGAGTAACATACACAAAGGGGTCTCTGATTTGTGTACTCTAATTATATTTAAGAAATATGTTTGCTTTCCTATAAAAGCAAAATAAAACAAAAACAAAGTCAATGTGTTTGAAGAAGGCTCTGCAGAGTTTTGGTTGCCAGAGGGTCTCCTGCAGTGCTATCTGAATACTCGTGAATCAGACGCTGTGAGTCACAGTGCAAAGATACTGAAGCCACTGAGGGCTCTTCTGTAGCCTTAAAACTGATGTCCTAGAACATGGTTGCTGCATAACTATTTTTTCAGACTAAGAGCTATTTTGGTGCAGTGGCTCACACCAGAAAGTATAACAACTCGGATGGTAAATTTGAGGCCAGCCACATCAAGACCCCATCTCAAAACTCAATATAACAAACTTTAAAAATTAAAATGAAAACTGGATACAGTAACCTGTCACAGAGAGAGAGATTTTGTAAAAAGCTGTAGCTGTAAATACAAGACATTAAGACTTTAAAGTTCACCCTTGTATATAGAACTAAGCGTTTATTTTCGGATTAAAATGATAAAATTAACTGCAACTTCTTTGCCATCGTTGATTTTTAAAATCTTTTTTCTTACTTTAAGTGTGCATCTGAGTGTAAATGTCAGTTTTATTTTGTCTTTTGTTTTTATTTTGTTTTGTTTTTGAGAAAAGGTTGCACTATGTAACTCAGCCTGGCCTCAGACTTGAGACGCTCCCATCCTCCTGCCTCCGGGTAGAAATGGTAGGATTACAGATGAACACAAAGCTTAGTTACACAGAGATTTTGAACAGCTGTCAAGCCCTGCACAGGTCCATCACAAGATCATCACAGTCACCCTGTCCATCCTATCTTAGATGCAGCTGCTTCTGTGAATATCTCAAAACTATTAAAGTTGGTTTTGGTTTGTTTGTTTCTTTGTTTGTTTCAAGTCAAGCCTCTCTGTGTAGCCCTGGCTGTCCTGAAACTCACTCTGTAGAACAGGCTGGTCTTGAACTCAGAGATCAGCCTGCCTCTGCCTCTCAAGTGCTCAGATTAAAGGTGTGTGCCAGCTCCTCTGGCTGCATTAACATTGCATTGTTATTATCTATCTATCATTTTTCTGTCTTTATATGAGTCTGGAAGAGCAGGTAAGAGCATGTGTTGCTCTTCAGCAGACCCAAACTCAGTTCCTAGTGCCCACATGCCTGCTCATAGACACCTGGGATTTCAACTCAAGGGATCTGGCCCCTCTTCTGGCTTCTTTAGATACCTGCACTCTCAGGTGCACAAACCTAGACATAAACACACACAATGTGTGTGTATACACACACACACACATATCTATATCTATCTCTATCTACATATATATATATATATATATATATATATATATATATATATATATAGAGAGAGAGAGAGAGAGAGAGAGAGAGAGAGAGAGAGAGAGAGACTAAAAATTAGCAGAAGAGAAAGAAAATGAACCAGACCCTGTGGCATGACACAGACATGTAACCTCCTTTAGTCAGAGCCAGAGGCAGGAGGATGGATGGAAACTTCACAGTCTGCCTACAGTACCCCTGAGTTACAAAAGGAGGAGTTAAGATCAGTTGGGTAATTCAGCAGGATCCTTTATCCAAATAAAAAGTGTTTTAAACAGGCTGAAAATGTATCTTAGTTAGCCTGCCACATAGAAAACCTGGGTTGCCAATAAACTAGGCATGCACTCATAATCCCACTGTCGGGGAGGAAGAAGTAGAAGAGTTAGGAGTTTAAGGTCATCCTGGTCTATACAGTGAGTTTGAGGTTAGCCTGGGCTACCTGAGACCATGTCCAAAACCAGTTTCTTTTTTAAGGACTGGAGGATATAGCTCAGTTGTAGAGTATTGTGTTCAAGGCCTGTGTTCAATAGCTAGTATGTCAACAATAGATAGATAAGGGTCAGAGAGATGACCCAGAGGTTAAGAGCAATGACTGCTCTTCTAGAAGACACTGGCTCAAATTCTAACACACACCTGGTAGCTCACAACTATCTGTAACTCCAGCTCCAGGGGATCTGGCACCCTCACACAGACATGCCATACATGCAGGCAAAACACCCATGAACATAAAAATAAAATTAAATAAACCATAAAAAGTATATAGAAAAACAACATGCACTATGTATAAATATAAGCTATGTTTATATTCCCGAATACTTTTCAGTTTCCTTTTTTTTTTTTTTTTTTTTTTTTTTTTTTTTGAGACAGGATCTTATTACATAACCCAGGTTAGCCAGGAACTCACAGCAATTCTCCTGCCTCAGTCCCTCAAGTGCTAAGATTGCAGTTGTGAGTCACGATGCCTGGCTAATTGCCAAAGATTTTAGACATATCTTTTCCTAGAGTTAGATAAATGGAAAAATAACATTTGGTTTGTTGGTTGGTTGGTTGGTTGGTTGGTTGGTTGGTTTTGGTGCTCTGTTTAAACACGGGAGGCAGCAGTCCCTGATGTGCACACTCCTTGGAGGCACATGGTCACCTGCCAGCTGAGGCAGGGGATGCCCTAGGGGCGCTTTCCTGCCCGATTCAGCTGTGAGCAGCAGCTGGGGGTGCTCAGTAAACATTCTCTAACTTTCTCTAGCGAGGTGCATTACTCATAGTTTGAAAATCTCCTTAATTATGTTAATGTCAGATGAGTCAGCCGCTGGGCAGCCTGCTCTGCCCTGGCTACCTCCTGCAGCCCTGAGAGCCTCAGCACCTCGGGCTTCCAAACAGAGAGAACGGAAAAAAGTACCCAGCTCTACCCCACACGCCCCTACCCCCACGCCGAACTGATGGCTCCAAGAACAGCTTCAGAAGAGCTGCTAATTGCTGGCGCTGCCACAAGGGAGAGTGTCTGAGACATCTCTAACCCGAGGGTCATCTATTGGAATAAAAACTGGAGCGAGGAATTCCTACAGAGACGCTGTGACTGCCCCAGCGCTCCAGGTGTTATTTCCAGGTGTGACTAGCCGCTGCTCCAGGTGTTATTTCCAGGGTTCCCTCCGTTGTTTCTCCATTTGTGGCGCCCAAGCAGTTGGCCCAAGACCAGTCCCTGTGGTTATCCCTAAGACCTAATAGGCCACTCCTTACTGAGGGGACTTCACATCCTGGCCCTCTTCCCCAGCCTCTTCGCTTTATTGATGTGCCCATCTGGGTATCAGGTGTAGCAGTCAGCCACTCTCCCTGGCTACTCTGGGAGTTTATCATGTATAAACTGTCTTCTCTCTTTCAGCTTCTGTGGAAGGAGCAGGAACCAGGAAAGTCTGGACCAGAAGGAAGCTCCTACAGCCTGGCTGACCATGACCCTCATGGAGCTATCCCTGGTCAGTTGACCCTCCAGTAACCCCAGTCATCCCCCACCCCCACCCCCACCCCCATCAGGCAAATTTACCTGGTGTTCCAGTCAAACCCACATAATACACTTCACACTGGCTCAGAAAAGACTCTCAAACGCAGTCTCTCACCAAGGTCTCCTTACAACCATATTTTATAAATAGGGAAACAGGCTCAGAGAAGGCGCGTCACCAACCAAAGTTACATAGCAAACAACAAACCACTCCAGTCCTGTGCTCTTTCTACTCTGGCCAAAGCAAAACAGCTGGATTCACACTGAAAGAACTGGACAGGACCAAACTGGGTGGAAGGACCCTAAGTGTACATCTTATCACATGATATAGCGACAGAATCTAAAAAGGGAAGACAACGACCTGCCCAAGGTCATACAACCACGTCAGCACCAGAAGAGGCTTCCAAGCACATCCCCTGCCCTCCCCTCCCTCCAGCTCTTGCATGCTGAAGCCTTCTCTTGCTCATCCTGGACTTAGTGCAGTGCAGCTGCTGGCAGAGTGGACTTTCCTTAAGACCATGCAAGTGCTGACATGAAGTGTTCAGAACTTCTGGGGGTGGGGTGGGGGGAACGAGAACAAGGGATGTCAAGGAGGGTACCCTGGGTTGCAGGGCTTTGCCTCGGATGAGGCTGGACCATCACACCAACAACAAGCCAGCCCCTTCTTGTGTGCCCCTGTGCAGGGCAGGTAGAGTCTCCCTCAGACTAGGAATTCCACAACACTCTCATCCTGGGTCTCCCCCACTCCCCACTTTGCAATCCATCACTTTGAGTGCCATGTGGAGCCATAGATTGGCTTATAGAATTTGCTGTTTCCCACCCTCCTCTGGGTGGCACCCACTCAGCCTGGCCATGGAGGGCATGCCCCAGCTAGAAGGTTCCTCAGTATGCTTTTTCTCCCACTGGTTCCCCCAAACAAAGAAAACTCACAACTCACATTTTGGGATGAAGTGCTGGAACTCCTTGGGACCCTGTGGGAGTTCCTGTTTAGAGGAGTCTGTCTTCCCTACTCTTTGGTCTGGTCCTACCCAATTTATCCTCAAGGCATGATTGGTTGTCTGGGGCTGACCCCTCCCCTGCCCCCCAAAGCAACTAACAGCTGCTACTCTATTGAGTGGCAATGTGAGGTCATATCATAGGTGACTAACCCACTGAGGCTTCCTTGCGAGCCATCAGCTAAATATGGTGATGTCTGTCATCCTGACCTTTTCAGGGAAGAAGCTGAGTGAGGGGCTCAGCACTGATTCTGGGACTCAAGTGGACACCTGGCTTTCTGGGTTGCACCCCTGAGCATATGAGAACAAGCCACCCCAAAATGCAGATTCCTTCCCAGAGACAGCTTCAGTCCAGGCAGCCTGGGGGCTGAGTGTGAAGTCCTTGGGCTAAATGTGAAGTAACTAGATCTGAGTTCATGATAATCTGAGCCAGGAAGAGGGGTTGTAGATGTGTCCTAGGTTCTGTGATAGACTCTTTATGAAAATTTGCACTTAATTTCAAAACGTCCTGAGGAAGCCAGCACAATCTCAGCTGAGTTGGAGAAACTGAGACTGGAGGGTGAGTGACTTTCCCAAGGTTACAGAGCTGACTGCTACTGGGGCGCAGAGCTCAGTCCACACCCGTGCAACTCCACAGAGCACTGAGCTCTACAGAGGGCACTGCCATGCTGCTTGGCTTTTTTGTTTGTTTGTTTGTTTGTTTGTTTGTTTAATAGACTTAATTTGTAGAGAAGTTTACACTTTCATTTTTCTGTAAAAATAAATCAGAGAGTATAGAGATTTCTCAAATGCTCCCTTGTCCCCACGCAAGGGACAACCACTCTTGTTATCTGCATTCCCTGGTGGAAAGGTCAATTGATAACTCTATTTGACACATCATTACCGCCCAGAGTCCATATTTACCTGAGGCTCACTCTTGATGGTGTACACATTCTGTGAGTTTGGGTTAAAGCAACTTTTACATGTTTATGGGTTTGGTTTTTTGTTTTTTGGTTTTTTTGTTTTTGTTTTTGTTTTTGAGACAGTCTTGCTATGTATTCCAGGTTATACTTGAACTCACGGTGTAGTCGAGGCTTGTCTAGAACTGAAAGCAGAGCAATCCTCCTGCCTCAACCTTCTGAGTGCTGGAATTACAGGTGTACCACCATGCCTGTCTTAGGTATCAGCCATGACAGTGTCACTGAGAATTCTCTCACTGTGCTCCAGACACACACTTATCCCAGTGCTCAGGAAGTAGAGACAGGAGGATCAGAAGTTCAAGGCCATCTGTGGCTACATATATTGAGCTTGAAGCCAATCTGGGTTACATGAAATCCTCTCTTTCTCAGAGAGCGGGGGGGGGGGGGGGGGGGACGGAAGGGGGAAGGGAAACCTCTGTGCTTTGATTACCCCTCCCCCATCCCTCTCAGTGCCTGATGCTTTTACTGTCTTTGCCTTTTTCTGGAATGTTATAATTGGATCCAGAACTGCTCAGTAGAAAGCCTTCAAAGATCTGCTCCACTCACTGATAGACATTTGACTTCTGGCATGTCTTTCCAGGGCTTGACAGCTTCTCTCTCTCTCTCTCTCTCTCTCTCTCTCTCTCTCTCTCTCTCTCTCTCTCCAGTGTTGGGTAATATTCTGTTGTCTGGATCACCATAGTTTGTTCATTTACCTACAGGGCAATGAAATTCCGAGTTGAGCGTTGTGACCCATAGCTGTGAGCGTAGCTGTCACCCCAGCACTCAGGAAGCTGAGACAGGATTATCATGAGGCAGGCCTAGGCACAGATGGAGGCTGTGCTACTCTAAAGGGACCTTGGTCACAAACAAACAAAAGAAAGCAAAGCAGCAACTTCCTACCCCAAGCCCCTCATGGTTCTAGTGAATGTTACTGAAAACAGAGATGGCCACAGGGTTCCTTCCATATTCCTCTTCTGGACACTGTTCCACCTCCTCATTCCTGCCTGCCCCACAGCCCCTGGCAAGGTGTGCCCTTCCTGACATCTCTCCTCTCTGCTCATTTCAGCAGCTGGGAAGTAGCTAGTCCACCAGGAGGGAATACGAGGCTGATGTAAAGACAGCTTGAGCGTGTATGCATACACACACACACTCACACACACATACACACTCACACACACTCATACACTCACACACATACACACACACTCTCACACAATCACACGCACACTTGCACACACATATACACTCATATACACAATCTCACACACACACATACTATCACATATATACATACTCACACACATACACACTTATATACACAATCACACACATACACACTCACACACATACACTCACACACACACTCATACACTCACACACATACACACACACTCTCACACAATCACATGCACACTCACACATATATACACTCATACACACAATCTCACACACACACATACACACACACTATCATACATATACATACACACATACACACACATATACACACAGTCACTCACACACATACACACACACATACACACTCACACAATTCATACACACATGTGCACGCACACACACTCACACAAATTGGCATTGCTGTTCCCTTCTTCCTCTGGGTCCCAGTGTGCTCATCTGGCACACCCTTGGACTAAACAAGTTTGTGATCTGGATCCAGTCACCACATGGAGCTCTCTTCCCTCTGCCATCTGCCAGTCACTGTATTCACCAAGCACTGCCATGGATCAATGATTATTGCTGCTAGGTATAGTGGAACATGCTTTGCATCCCAGCACATGGGAGGCTGAGGCAGAAGGATTGTGAGTTCCAGGCCACTCAGAGCTATATAGTGAGGCTGTCTTAGATCTTGACACCCCAATAAAGAAAACTGCAGGCTTCAGTTCTATCTTCAGCATGACAGTGTTGGTGGGGTGGGTATATATGTATTACATGGGGTCTCCCTGTATAGGCCCCAGTAACTTGAAACTCATCTTGTATCCTAGACTGGCCCAGGACCCACTTTAATAATCCCCCTGCCTCAGCCTCCTCAGGACTGAAAGTACAAATGAGAGCCACCCAATCAAGTTGGAACAAACTCTTTCTTTGGGAGGTGATAAACAGGTTAGGGGAGGAGGACAAGCCCCTGCTGACGGGGTCAGTGTTCTTATAAAAAGAAGAAGACACAGACAGCCTAACTCCCATGGACACACACCAAGAAAAGGTCACATGAAGAGTCAACAGCAAGGCAGCCATGAATGAGGGAGCTGGACCGCACTAGCAGCTGGAGCTTCTACACCTTGGACTGCAGTTCTCCAGACTGCAGACCTGTTAGAAATAAACACATGCTGTGAGTGTCACGTGTTTCACCATAACTTGTGAAAGTGAGCTGTCTTAGTTTGTTTTCTGTTGCTATAATAAATACCATGACCAAAGGCAACCTGGGAAGGAAGGGGTTTATTTATGTTTACAGGTTAGATATACTCCGTCTCTGAGGGATGCCGAGACAGAAGCTTAAGCAGAACCCAAGAGGAAGATTGCTTACTGGTCAGCTCTCTGGCTTACTTTATGCTAATTTTCTTATACAGCCCAAGCATGGCTGACTAGGCCTGGTGCTGCCCACTGTGGCCTAGGCCCTCCCACACCAATTATGGAACAAGATAATTCCTCACAGATATGGCCATGAACCAATCTGATTGAGGCAAGTCTTTACTTGAGGTTCCCTCATTCCAGGTGGTTCTGTCAAGTTGTGTCAAGTTGACAATAAAAACAGACCTAGCTATGACGAATGTCTACCACATGTGAACAGAGAAAGTAAGAAGCTCAGAGCTTTCGGGACTCAGGAGCTAACTGCACACGTTTTCGTGTAGAGTAATTTCATCAATGCTTGTTCCAGGGGGAGGACAGATGTGGGCAGAGAATGAAGACATCAACTGTAAGTAAGAAGTCGTTGAGCGCCTCTCTGGGCCAGTGAAGTACCTCAGCAGGTGAAGGGGCTTGCTTCTAAGCCTGCAGACCTAAGATCAGTCCCCAGCGTTGGTGTGGTGGCAGGACAAAAGTGACCTTTACAAGTTGTCCTCTGATCCCTACAAACACGACAACCACAAATAAATGTAATAAAAATGATCATTAAATTACAATTATTATTTTATGTGCAACAGTTATAATAGTTACTGTTGTTATTATTATAGCGAACCCTCCCCCCCCCTTCATTTTAAGACCTAAACTCTTACATAAACGGTAAAGCTACTCAACGGCTGAATGGACTGGATGGGCTCCAATATAAATAAGGAGATTTTCAGATAAATTCCTGGGGGTGCAGACGTACACGTTATACAGGGGAGGCAGGAATAAGCACTCTGCCTTTCTGACCCGGGAGAAGGGCAGTGTCCTAATCTTAGGAGCACTGTGTGAAACAGGAATACGCTAGGACCGAACTCATAGTTCACCAGCACACCACTGCTACCTCTGCGTTTCACCACACTGGATCCAGGGAGTGCTGCTGACTCCTAGGCCCTGGGCCACTGTCCACTCCTGTGAGAAAGTGTGCCTACTGCTCAGGTCTGCGGTGTGCTTGGTGCTTTGTGTCACCGAGTGAGTCCCCGATGTGGCTGGGAACAACGGTCCACGGGTCCCTGCTCTTTGCTTGCTGGGGCTGTCTGCAGGAGAGCACAATCCTTCCACCTCAGTGGTGGCTTTTGCATGCATGACTCGTCCTGACATTTAATGGGGCTTCTGGAGTCCGGGAGCGAAAGCTGGAAGCTCAGAAAATCAACTGCTGCTCCGATGACACAAGATCTCAGTTACTGCAGATTTAAAAACAGCAGGGAACCTCATAGCGTCATTCCACGGAGAAAATCACCCGGGGTCACCTCTCTGGAAGCTGGGTGGAAGAGAAGCTGGGAGAGAGCAGTCCCAGAACTGTGTCTCCAGTTCTTCCTATGATCTCAAGCCCGTGTTCACGCCACGCTGTTTTGTGTCACATGTCTGACCTCCGACATTTTTGTGCCCATTGTCCTGGGTCTTTTTTTTTTTTTTTTAAAGTTGCTTTTCTGAATCCCCTCCCCCTGTCTCTTTTAATTATTTTCTTCTGTTAGCATACAAAGAAATGGGTTCCACTGTGATGTGTTCATATGCAGGTCCTTATGTTTTCTTATTCTCTCAACTGCCCTCTAAGGCCCACACCACCTCCGGCTCCCACCTTCCCTCAAACAGTCCCTCCTTCTGCACTCAGTTCCGCCCTCTCTCCTCTCCAGCTGCTTTGACTTCCCTTCATCCTGAGTTCCTCCCTTTTTTTTATTTAAAAATTTAAGTTATGTGTGTGTACATCTATGTGGGTTTGTGCAAGAGTGCGTATTTGCAGAGGCCAGAGGTGTTGGATCCCCGGGAGCTGGTATTACTGGTATCTGTAAGGAGCAAGCATGCTGGGAATTGACTCTGGTCCCCTGCAGGAACAGTCCTGTCTTGTAACTTCGGAGCCATATCTCCAGCCTCCAGAATGTCCTCTCTGCTTTCATGTCACACATATACATGTATACGCAGATTTAAATCTAGATTCTGCGTGTGACAGAGAACATGCTATACTTTTCCCAGGTGTGTCTCAGGTCACTTAACACAATGATTTCATGATTTCCAGTTTCATCCATTTCTCCTACAGCAATTTTCATTCTTTGCCTAGCAAAATTCCATCGCAGGGACCAGAAGATGGCTCAACAGATAAAGGTGTCAACAAGCCCAAGGACCTGAGTTCAGTCCCTACAACCTACATGGCGGAAGGAAAGGACCAGCCTGCCCTCTGATCTCCACGGATACACTGTAGCACTTGCTCCCATACCCACCCACATACGTGTAAATAAAAAAATTAAAAATTCCTTATACGTATACATATAGAACACATGTTCTTTAACCATTTATCTGTTTATTGGCATCTGGGTTGGTTCTTTATCTGGCTATTGTGACTAGTGCAGCAATAAACATGGATGTATAAGTGTCTCTGCAAGCGCGCGCGCGCACGCACACACACACACACACACACACACACACGTGCACGCGCGCACACAAACTGCTTAAGACCCTCTACCCCTCACAGGCCACAAGATCTCAGGCAGGTGATCTCCCCTGAACTTCATGGAGGTAAGTTTGTTGCAGGTGCCTGCACCAAGAAGTGCTTGCCCTGCAGTCTATTCCTGGGCACCTGGGGCTGCCTGGGCTTTCTTCATCACAAAGATGCTCAGCCACAGACTCCAGGCAAAACAGAAGTCACAGAAGCATGATGGGCAGGAGACGGGGCAGGGCGCACAGGCATGGAGACTAAGGACAGGAATGGCTGGGGTCTAAATGTCCACACAGAGGACTTTCCGTGTGTCTGGTATGAGTAGCCAGGAGACAGGTCTGTGGTATTTAGGAAAGACCAACACCCAGTGATAACTCCTGTCATTGTCCTACTGCCACTGTCCTTTCCACAGTGTGACCTCTTCGAAGCTGTTCTTTGCGTGACCGTGTTCACAGTGTTCAGAACTGAGAAGCAAGGTCTGCCTCAAACAGCTCTGGCCCTGGTGTGCCAGCCCAGGTCTCTTAAGCACAGCCTCTCCAGTTCCAGAAAACTCAAGGGTAAGCTCCACAGGACTGGGCCTCGGGCCAGCCAAACTTTAGCACACACACACACAAAAAAAAAATTCTAGAGCCAGCCCGGTGGCAGTGACTAAGAGCTCGCCAAAGGTCAGCTCTGTGACCTAGAGCGCATACTTCTTGTTTGAGGTGGGCGAATGGGTGCAGTGCGAGCTGCGGCCCCTTTAAGACAGCGAAACTCGAACTTTCTCTCAGGGCTTCTCGGCAGCGCGCTTACGTCACAGCGTTCCCCCGTGAAGGGGCGGGGCTGATGACTCACGCAGTCGGGCCTCCGCCCCGCCCGGCCGCGCGCACGTGAGCGCGCCGCTCCGCCTGGCTAATTTTAGCTCTGAGGTGTCAGGGTCGTGTGAGGTGAGGCGGCGGGGTCGCAACGGCTTGGGTGGGGTCCTCACGTGACGCCTTGAGGGGGCTTGCTCAGGTGGGGGGTTCCCTCAAGACTGGGGGGGGGCCCGGAGTCCCATGAGGTGAGGCGGGTCGTGATGGGTTTGGGTAGGAGTCCCCTCGTGACGAGGATGGGGTTGCGTGAGGTGAGGCGGCAAGCCCGGGCGTGGGTCCTCTTGGTGGGGGGGGGGGTCTCCAGGTCACGTGAAGTGACTACACAGGGTCTCCACAGCTCGGACAAGGGTCCCCTCAGGACTGGGTCGCCAGGTTCATCCGAGGTGAGGTGTAGTTTGTAGCGTCCTCCCCGGGTCACGTGAGGTGCACCCGTGGGGTCGGCTGGTGGAGCCTCGGGCAGCCGAGCGTGAGTGTGTGGACAGCCTTGCACTGCAGGTTCAGAGATTGTGCCAGTCAGAGAGGTGTGGCATCTGGGTCTGTGGGCCACGCCTCTTTGAACGGAAGCAAGTTCTAGAAAGTTCTCTGATGAGTGAAACTTACCAGAGTCCAAGTTTAGGTAGTGTTGGGTTGTTAACGAAAACTTGTGAAGAGTGAGAGTAAACGTGGGTTTTGAGGCTGACCCCATGACCAGCTGAGGAGACCCTGGCCCAGCTAACATCTTGCTAAGGGACTTCCGATCTCTGTATCTTTCCTGCTGAAATCACTATGGTTTCCTCCAAGTCTGTGAGGAGAGCCGGAGAACATGTCTGTCATCCAGAGTAACTGGGTCAAGGATGTGTGGTTACATTGGGAGGGAAGACATAACTGGTGCACCTACTTGCATCAACTCCACTTTGAAGACAAGAGGAGCACTGACCCCCCACCTTCTCTCCCATCTCACATGAGGATGACCAGATAGTTTGAGATTTGCTATAATGTGTGGGATCAGGAACCAGATAAAAGTTTAGAGTTGAAGGAGTGAATGCCAGGCACCTTGTACAATTGGCACCACAGCCCTGTTGTCAGAAAGTGAGCTGCTCTTTTGACATGCAGAGTTGTTTGCCATGTCACAGTGACCTGCATTCTGTTAGTGAGGGATCCTCAGGTTTCACATGGATTGTCTCTGTATAAGCTGTAAAATGATAGCCTTTGGCCTTTATGGTATTGGGAAACTTGAAGTGTTTACTGCTAAAAGTGGTTTCTGATGGTTGAGTGCTTCTGTTTTTTCTTTCCAACCCCCTCCCCTCACTTTTTAAAAGAATAGTTAATCGTGGGGATTGTTAACAAGGATGAGAGAATCTGGTGTGTTCTTTCATTTGCTTTACAAAAGTAAACACAACCCTTGTGAGTTGGAAAATGTATTTATACAAACATGGATGTGCAAGCACTTTAGAGCTTCAAGTCCCTGTAATTATCCACCTTAAACCAGTTTAAAGGACCTGAAGGTTGGGCTGGAGAGATGGCTCAGCAGTTAAGAGCACTGGCATCTCACAACTGTCTGTAACCCTTGTTCCAGGGGGCCAACTGCCTCATACATGCAGGTAAAACACCAATGTACATAAAATAAAAATATTTAAAGAAGACCTGAAGATTAAAATCCTGTATTGGTATTCTGTATAGCAATAGCTGTCTCGTGACCAGTGTTTCAACCTTCCTAATGCTGTGACCCTGTAATATAGTTTGTGTTGTGGTAGCTCCCACCAAAAACCTATTTTTGTTGGTCCTTCATAACTAATTTTGCTACCGTTATGATTCATAATGTAAATATATGATACACAAGATATCTAATATGCAACCCCTGGAAGGGTAGTTCAACCCCCAAAGGGGTCTTGACTCACAAGTTGAGAACCACTGCCCTTGACCCTATTTTTTATGTATGTTATTGAGGATTAAACCAAGGGCTTCGTTGTATTCTACACTAAATTTTTCCTTGAACTGCCTTTTTATTATTATTTATTTCAGCTTTATTGTTGAGAACTCTTCTACACTTTGGACCTAAAAGTGGTTCCCATCAAAACTATAAGGTATTCAGGGAAGTTTAGAGGACTCCTAACCTTCCATTCACTGTGCCAGTAAGGAAACAGACTCAGAAGACAGAGAGCTTGCTTGTAATCATGTGCCTAGTTACTACCAAAACCAGGTCTGTGCCCAGTTCCTCAGTGCTGCATTTATTTCCATGTGCTGTGCTCTGATGGTCAGATCATTGAGCCATGGAGAATGTAGATTCCTCATGACAGAGTTCAGATGCACAGCACTTGGTAGGCAGAGGTGAGATCATCTCTGACAACAAAAATGAAAAGCACATTAGGTAAAGTAATGGCCCATTAAAAAAAAACTAATATGATTGTTTCTATGTTTCTTTTTTTTTTTTAAAGAAAATCTAATGATTGTTTCTATTTAGAAGTTTCATTCTATGTTCTCAAATCATACATTAGACAGTCTCTAAAAATATAATTAGTGGGGAACAACTCAGCAAGATAATTTCTTAATCATCTTCTGTCATTAACCTTTCTTTATAAACAGTTATAGGCACATTATAATCCTTTTCAATAAAATTGTTTAAATACATTATAGCATTTATATTGGAACATAACTTTTTTTAGTCAGGTCTTCCTAGGTAGCCCTGGCTGGCCTCTTAACTAGTGATCCTCTTGCCTCAGCCTCCAGAGTGTTGGAATTATAAGCCCACTCAGAAAATTCTTTTTGAAAGTTAATCTAGAGTGAAACACTTTTCAGCTATTTATATTTGAAAATATGGGACAGCTAGATAGTCTTTAGTGACAAAGATAGGAACAAAAAATTCTCAGCCAGATACAAAGTCTCATATTTGTAATGTAGAGGTAGAGACAGAGGGTTCAAGGTCATCCTCAGCTACATATCCAGTTTGAGAATGGACTGGGTTACATGAGGGGTGTGTGTGTGTGTAAATGAGGATGGGAAGAGACTGGTGTAGTGGCTCAGTGAGTAAAGCTGCTTGCCATGCAAACATGATCACCAACCAGTTCAGCCCTCAGAACCTGCTGTGGTGGGAGAGAACCATCTCTCCCAAGTTGCCCTTTAACTTTCATGTGCATCCAGAGAGTAATACTTTTTTAATGCTGAACATGGATTATATAAGGAATTAAAACAAGAAAACATCAAAACTGGAACATAGGTCAGAGCCAACAAGAGGAGTGAAGCAAAACAGAACCAAAGAGTGATGACCACAGAAAACCCAAACCAGGAACTAAGAGTAAAATTACAGAAGATGTAGACATTACAAATTCTTTATATAATGAACAGAGGCACAAATAGGAAACCATTGCCATACTAACTAGGAGAGGGAGAAATTTGCATTTACTAGCCAGTGAAGTCAGAATGAGAGGGAGTCATACTGCTCCTTGGGTACAGTTGAGCTGCCGTATTCCAGGGGCCTCCCAACTTGGCATTTATTAGTATGAGAAATTAGCTTTCAAAACCCCAATTTTGTGAAATGTAAATCAAAAGTAATTCTGTGGAGTTGGGGGGATGGCTCATTAGATAAAGTGCATGCTGTGCAGCCATGAGGACCTGAGTTCAGATCCCCAAAATGCATGTTAATTGCTGGGTGTGCTGGTATGTACCTGTAACTACAGTGGTGAGACAAGACCTCAGAAGCTTGCTGACCACACACACACCCCACCCCTGTAATTTTGCCTCTGTAAAACGTTATTGTAAAGGACTCATCATAAAGCAGTATGAAAATGGCCTAGTGACACACAGCTGTGACCCCACCACTTGGGAGGTGGAAGCAGGAAGACCAGAAGCTCAAAGTCATCCTCAACTACAGAGCAAGCTGGACACCAGCTCAGGCTACATTTTTAAAAGGGGGCTGAGGGGAGAAAAAGACAGTGTAGTAGTCACAGTTATTTACACGTCTTTCTAAGGTACGAGTAACCCCCACCCCTATTTATTTCTAGTCTTTCATTGATACTTGAATAGTGGACTGAGTTGTCTCACATTCTATTTATGATCTGTATCATGAAGTACTATTAAACACTGACTTAACTATAGAAGCTCAGAGCTGGAGGTGGTGCTCAGCTGGTGGAGTGCTTGTTTAGCAAGTGTGAAGCTCAGGGTTCTATCCCCAGCACCAGGACCACATAAGCTAGGCAGAGTGGTGCATGCCTATGACCTCAGCACTTGCAAGGTAGAGCACTTCAGGTAATCTTTAGCTCCATAGCAAAGTGAAAGCCAGCCTGGAATTCATGAAATTGTCTTAGACAAAAAAAGAAGAGGAAGAGGAGGAGGAGCAGCAGCAGCAGCTGGCTGTGGTAGCTTATGCCTTCAACTCCAGTACTTGGGAGGTAGAATAAGGAGGATCTCTGGGTTAAGGCAAGCCTGATCTACACAGCCAGTACAGGACACCCAAGGCCACACAGATAAAGCCTGTCTAAAACCAAAAAGGGAAAGGGAAAAAATAATAATAAGTAAACAAAAATTTACATTTCCCCTTTAGTATCAATATTTCTTGAATGTAAACACCATTATGCATGTGAAACATTTAGCATTTAAAATGTTTCTATTATAAGACAAATTATTCACAAGTTGGTATTTTAAAAAAGCTGTATAATAAAGATCTGTAATTTTTGTCATTGGGGTATATCCCCCATCCCAGTATTGGTTTTGAGTTGGGGTCTCATTCTGTAGCCTAGACTAGCGTCAAATTCTCCATCCATATGCCTTCACCTTGCATGTATGGGGATTATAGGCAGTGACATGACACCTGGCTTGTGTCTTTTCCTTGCTCTTGTTTTCTGGCGGTGATAGCAGTAATAACTGTTAATGCTTATTGCTGCCTTTTCTCTACCCTACTTGTTGGCCTTAGTAGGGATGTGATACTACCTGGAAAGATATCTATTGATGAGATTTGAGTGAGCATCTACCTGTGTCATCATGAAGTAGGGACCAGAATGGCCAATCCAAGATAAAAACATCCAAGGGGTAGAGTGGAGGATGGGGGTAGTGGTGGGAGTTGGGAGAGGGTTCCAGAGTTAAGGTTCTGAGCTCAGTAAAATTGCAAAAAGTTACAGAGATTGGCTTTAAAATGCCACTCTTAACTTTGCCCAAGGAAAGACAAAAGCAACAGTGCTGGGCTGAAGAGATGAGTTGATGAGGACCCGATGCAAAAAGCTGGGCATGGCTGTGCCATGTCTATAACATCAGCACCATTGGGGCAGAGACAGGATTGCTTGGGCTTCCTGACCCCAGCCCAGCTCCAGGCTGAGTAAGAAGCTGTTTCAAAGAAATAAGGTAGAGACTGGTAAGGCAGGACACCTGATGTCCTTCTGTGGCTACTATGTACAGGCAGCTATACTGGCACACACATACTCACACACCACACACGTGCACACATTCTTTTTGATGGAACTTTGATACATTTTGCTAATATCTACCCTCATTACCCTCTCTTGTCTTCCCCTCTCGTCCTTCCTCTTCTCAACTGATTCTTACTAAAAAGAAAGAACATACTGACATTAAAACCCTGATAGGAAGCACAAAAGTATCACTGTAAAGTCATCCTCAGGAAGTGACAGACGTGCTATTAGACAGTCCCACTTGCATGTACTAAGTTAATTTTTTCATATTGTCAGTGATTAGTAAAAGTGGACTAATTGAATCCTGTGCACTGATTGTTTTGTATACCCCTGGACCCCTGAAGAGTCCCCTAGAGGATACATGTGTGTAGAGTCCAGAGATCAGCAGGTGACTGTTGGCTCTAGTATCACTGTCTGTGCCAAGAGCTTTCCTTGGCTGAACAGAGCAGTGCTGGTAATCTTTGTGGGAAGAAGCCTGCCATGAAAGCCAACTCAACGCCAACAACTTCAATGGTGATTTGTCCAAATCCACAATCATTGTGAGAGTCAAAAAACTCCAGCGTAACAGACCAGCCAGGCCTCTGCAGGCCTTTGTAGCGAAGTCTGACCACAGTGGAGTTCAATGCCCTTTCAAACAGAAAAATATCATGGATTTTTGTCACAAGTTTCTGTGGTATGACAAAGCAGTCCTTTGACCAATTTGCTGAGCCTGGCTGAGACCACAACAACCAACTAGTTCTGAAAACCAAAAATAGCCCAGAGTCTAAATCAAGACGCATAGAGAGTGACCATCCTGAGTCACCCAAACTCACTTGCTACATACGTTATTTTTGGATAAATTTAGTGGGACTGAAAGTGCTTCGTTTGCTGGTTCTTCCCTCCAAACAAGAGTACAAAGTCAGGAGCTAAGTCATATGGCTTTGTTTAGCTTACCACAGAGACTGACTGGTGTGATGATGCAATTCTTTAGCTTTGGAAAGCCTATCACCAATTGACTGGGATGGTAATATCCATCTGAACTGACTGAAATGCCAAAAACAGCTTGACTACACAACCGTTCCTAAGAAAACTTAGCTCCCTAAAAATCAAGTTAACATTTCAACCAGATTCTAGTAAGTGAGAGTTTTCCATGGATGAAAAAGGAAGCTTATTTAGGCTTTATATCTATTTAAGATGTTAATTTTGTAAGCCCTTATAATCTTCTTCAACAATTTTATTTTGACAATTTAACACCTATATACAATGTATTCAATAATACTCCCCCATTTCTTTCTCTAGTCTCCCTCTCCTCCCCCATTCTTTCCAACTAGCAGGAGTAGGAAGTATTTACTAACATATTGGGAAATCAGCAGCTTACCAGTGTCTTCATTGCTGAAGAAAATGTCTCCCTTTCCCTCAACCATTAACTACCAGTAGTTACTCAGGGTTCAGACGAGGGTAGGGTCTCATAAGCCCCTCTTCTATCCATGATTCTCAATGTTGACAGGCCCAATGCTGATGCAAATAACTAGCTGCTTTGAGTTAAAAGACAGTTTCCATCATATTCTTCCCTTGCTCTGACTCTTATATTCTTTCAGAACCTCTTTTATGTGATGTTCTCTGAGCTTTGGAGATGGTGATATTGATCTGTCCTTTAGGGCTAAGCAATTACTTATTCTCAGAACTTTAACTGGTTATAAATCTCTGTAGTAACTACTGCCCACTGGGTGTGTGTGTGTGTGTGTGTGTGTGTGTGTGTGTGTGTGTCTTTGAGCACAGCTTATAACAGCACAAATCTATGGGCACAAACATAAATATCCAGAAGATGGTTTGATGGGCCCAATCCAATATATCTATTTCAAAAAACACAGTAGTACACAGTAATATATTCCCCATTAGGGCCTTTGGACTCTCTAGCCACAGGCTGTTGACCAGGTTTACAGTGCCAGGCATAAGTTCCCTCCTGTGGATCAGGTTTGAAATCGAATCAGAAAAGAGTTGATTGTCCCTGAACGGCCACACCACTATTGCATCAGTGTGCACATCTTACCTGTCAGGTTAGTGATATAACACACAGGCTTCACTCCTGAGTAAGGCTGTTGACTTTTCTTTCCAGCTTCTGGCACCATGAAAGCATGAAGAAAGGTTATAGGGCAGCCCCAGGTTTATTTTTCTGTCCTGCAACCAAAGAGCATAGGATCTTTAGCCAATACAGTCTCACCATCTTGTTCTGATGAGCAAGGACAGTAAAAGTTGCCTGTATTGTTTGAGGAGCTTCAGGGCCCTCGATAACAACTCATAGGGAGGTATTTCACCTCTCACACAGATTTTCATTTAATAGACTGTGATTTCTTGGACATCTATAGTTAGTTGTATTCAAATTCTTTTTAAATTAGTTAGCCTACAAAGTATTGGTTTCCTTTTGGCTTTTCGATAAGTCTTTAGTTTTGGTTGACTGTTCATCATCCCATCCCCCAACTGTTTTGTGACAAGACATTTCCTGGGGAGACACAACCCCAAATATATTGGTAGCCTGTGACAGACCAAGTATGATTACCACCTAAGTCCAATTTGATGAACCAATGAGTTTTATTGGGGTTACTTAAAGGGATATGGGAGAGAAGTCACTTACAGAAGCAAAAATGACTCAAAGACAGCTGCATCACTAAGAGGCACTCCAGCATGGGTGACAGCTCACAGAAGCTGAAATCTGGAGCACATTGCATAGCCTGCAGGCAGCTCAGCTGGTTTCTGCTGCTCTCAGGCAGCTGGTCTTCTTTGCAGTGTGGCTGTCTGAGAGTGACTCTCAGTTTTTATTACTTACTCTGGCAAGGAGAGACCTAGTGAATCTGGTCAGTTTCAGGGACTTCCTGAAGCTATTTTGAGTTGTTTACCTTCCTGTTTAAGGAGCTTCCCTACATAGTGGGGTGTTTCAGTCTTGGAGCAAGCTGTTATACTACACCCATTTCTGCCTGACTCTTTTACCCCACAGTATTTCCTTTATTTATGTTAATTATGAATCTCATAAGTGTATTTTAACTTATCGAATCTATGATTATCCTCATCTCTAACTATTACTCATGAGCACACTTGCCAGTTTCTCCACTTGTTACCGCTCTAACCTCATGCTGGTTCCCTTTCTGCTTACTCTTCCTTGGCATTCTGGATTCTTGCAAAGTGCCAAGATCATGCTCACCTCAGTGTCTGCTTAGCCTGATTGACCTTGCCATCACTGTATGGCTGGCTTCCTTTTGTCTCTTAGGTCTCTGGGTAGATGTTCCTTGGGACATCTTTTTATAATCACTGTGGCTGAAGTCATCCATCCCCATCAGCTACTCACTAATGGATCACCTCATTTATCATCTTTAAAGCATGCCCGACTACCTGCTAACTCATCGTTCATTTACTTTACTTTTTGTTATCTACAATGAAAACAGCAGCTTTTTCCTGTTCTTGCATGCAGCTCAGCTGTGGGGTAGTGAGTATCTGGCATGTAGCAGCCATAAGTGCACAGATTGGTTCCTGCACTTTCCTGGAGAATTCATGCCTAACTGGCACAAAGGCTGATGTATGTACACTAGTTCTCCTGATACCAATAAACAGGGGATAAATGACTCATGATTTAAAATTTAAGTCATCTGGCTTGGCACTCTGTAATTGATCCTATCACTGAACAGCTGCCAAATACCCACTTCACTTGAGTTTTGTAGTTCACCTTGAGAGCAAAACATGTTAAGTGTAAAAATAAAATTTTAATATAAAAAAGAGATTATGTATGACTTAGAATAAAAAACCAAAAAAGTATGAGCTACTAGCTTTCATGGTAATGACCATTAGGAAAAAAATACACTGGAAAGAAAAGCCTCATTCTCCTCTTGTTTAAAATATTAACTGGGGAGTTTTGAATCAGTGCAATAAGATAAGAAAACTAAAACACGATACAACAAGCTAGGCCTGATACTGTGTGGCTGTAACCTCTGAACGCCTTAGCCTGGGCTATGTAGTGAGTTCTAGGCCAACAAGAGCACCACATAACTACGTTAAAGCACAGAAGAAATTATCACATTAACTATTACCCATTGGGAAAGTACTTCCCCCATTCATATGTTCCTCCATTCTTCCCTCCCTCTCTCCCCCTCCTTGGCTAGCCTGAATCTCACTATGTAGACCAGGCTGGATTGAACTCACAGAAACCCCCCTGCCTCTGCCTCTGCCTCTGCCTTCTGAGTGCTAGGATTGAAGATGTGTGCACCACACCTGACCTCTGCTAACTTCTGTATTCCTTCATTTATAGTTCTATCCTAAAACTATGGAGAAAACAAAGGGAAAAGAAGGCAACAGCATCCTTGCTCTTAGAGATGGAACAGTATCAGGTCAGGACCCCTAGGACCAAGTTCTTTGCACAAAGGAGATTTATTTGCCCCAGAGGGACAGAGGGCAGGGAATGAAAGACAGGAAAGAGAGGACGAGGGAGAAAGGGAAGGGAACAAAGGAGAGAGGGAAGGGGTACTTTTTTCAGAGTGGGACAAAGGACTGACTCTGGATAGAGAAGAGACAAATGTGACACATAGGAAAATGGCAGTTTATAAAGATAAAGGGGGAAACTCTGTGTTATGATGAAGTGTCCAATTTTATTTGGACATGTTAATTAGGTGAGCCAAAAGGGGCTTTTGATTGGTGGACTTCAATACTTTGATAGCTGGGCCTAGGTCAGCCTCAGGAGAAGGAAGTGGCCAAATAAGGGAATAGACCTTGGTGGCTAGCTTTAGGGGTGTAACCTAATGGTTTTTTAGCAAGGCAGAGGGAATGAGGGAAGGGAAGGGCCTGCCAGAGCCAGGCCCTCCACACTTGAGCTGGCCAGAAACCTTTCAAAGACTTTATCATTTTTCTTTTAGGAAAAAATATGAATGCTTGAAAAAAGTATAGAAGACTATTCCTGACAGTGTTCATTTAGTGTATACATAGTGACTGTCTGTGATAACAGGTCCTTGGGGCTGCTATGTTGTCGGCTTCCTGGGAACAGGAACACTGAAGCTCCTCTGAGAGAGCCCCAAATATAACAGAGCAGAGCTTCTTATACAGTGTTGGATTCTTCATCTCCCATACATGGTGACTTACATTCTGACTGGCATTTTAAACTACTAGACAGGTAGACTAAGGAGAACTGGAATGTGGAAGAAAGGAGAACAAGGTTTTAGGAGAGCTGTGCTGGAGTTGTAGGTACACAGGAGGACGTGACTGTCCTGTGTCTGTTTCAGGTCTAGAGTGACAGAGAGCAAACAACAGTTGAAGAAAAAAAGAGGAAATAGATGTTGTTTGATAAGGCAAAGAGTGTGGGGAAGGGACTGGACAGAAAGCTCAGTGGGTAAAGTGCTTGTGCAAGAAGCCCTGAGTTTTGATCCCTTGTAACCACATAAAAGCCAGGCTTGTAGCCCCAGTGCTGGGGGAGTGGGTAGGGACAGGAAGATCCTGGAGGTTCACTGGCCAGCTACAGGGAAGAGGAGAGGCTAGGTTCAGGGAGAGAGACCTTGCCTCAAAAATAAGGAGGGTAATAATGGAAAACACTTGAGGTTGACATCTGGCTGCACACTCACACACACACACAAACTTAGGAACATACACATGCATGCACACAAACACAAACCCATGAAAGAATGCACACACAAATACAACTCATGAATACACACATGCACACACACACATGCACACACGCACAAGCTCATGAACACACACGCACATGTACACATACACAAGCCTCACACAAAGAGGGAGTTTAAGGTTACAGACAAGACAAGTGAAGATACTGGGACAACAGAAAGGTGCCCCAAGGGAAGAATCCAACCCATCCAAGGCTCTCTTCTGACATTGCAAATTCATTTGAAAAGAGACAGCCTAACCTGAGAGTAGTGTGGAGAGCTTTCCTGCTTGAAAGCAGCTAG